>NC_092526.1:44435000-44769642 GCF_037038585.1 Patagioenas fasciata
TGTGTGTGAAGTCGGTGACAGAAACCGAAAGCGTAAATTCAAAAAAAAAAGGCGGCTGGAGAAAAGGCATACGTACGTCTACAAGCCAAACCAAACCAAAAACGAACGGTCGGTGAAAGAAAACGAAGACGTAAAACACACAAAAAAACCACACACACACACACAAAACCAAAAAATTGACAGATAAATAAATAAATAGTCAAAAAAGTAAAAGGAAAATAAAAAAGGCTACCCGAAGACGGGAGAATAAAGAAGAAAGGGGGAGCGGGCGGGGTGTGCGTGCCTTTTTTTTCACGGCTCTCTCGGGGAGGGGGGGGGGGGCGCGCGGGGACACACGCCGATCGAACCGGTAACGCGTTCATCACGCGCTGGTTACGCGTTCACGCGGGCCTTCATTTTTCAGGGACTCGTCGGGAATGGCTCAAGCGGAGGCGGAAACGTCCGATACATTTCAATAAATTACAATAAATAAAAGTTTTAAAAAAATATGTAAAACACGCGGGGAAATTGGAATACATGACCGGATTTAAATACATCAAGACCTAACACTGCCCGCCTCAACGCCCTTCGCCCCGGTCTCACACACACCAGCCGCCCCCTTCCCCCACACTGGCCCCCCCCCTTCCCCCACAATATCCCCCCCCACCCCACAATATCCCCCCGCACACACACCCCCCCCACACACACACACACTAGCCCCCCCCCAACAAGCCCCCGCACGATACCCACCGCATATACAGACCCCCCCCCATACCCACCGCATATACACCGCCCCCTCCGCATACACCCCGCCCCCCCCACAATACCCCCCCACACACAGACACACTAGCCCCCCCCCCTCAAGCCCCCGCACGATACCCACCGTATATACAGCGCCCCACCCCCCCACCATACCCACCGCATATACACCCCCCCCGCCCCCCCCCGGGCGAAGGAAAAAAAAAGGGGGGGGGGGGGGAAGGGCCGGACTCCCCCGTCTACCGAGCCGCCTTCCCCGACTTTGCTCTGCGTCGGGGGACCCAGAACTGGGGGGACGCAGTAGGTCCGCGCCCCGCCCCGGGGGGCCCACAGCCCCCTGTCGCAGCACTTTGGAGCCGCAGCAAAGCGCCCGGCACTTCCGGTTGATGGGCGCTCTGGTCACGCCTGCGGAGCCGCCAGCTTTCGTGAGTGGGGATGTGCCTTTGGAATTGTCATTCAAAGGGTAGATGAGCACAGCTCGGCTTCAGCCAGGACGCCTCTGTGCCTTTACTTTTTGTTTTTCCCTCACCTTCCCTTTCGTGCGGAGCGGCCCGGCCCGGCCCGGAACGGGGGGGTGTGGGTGTGTGTGCTGAGGGAACACCTCGTACCCAGCAGCCTGCTCCGTGCCGCTGCTCCTTGTCCCTGCATTTATATACGATACACGGTAAAGCAAACGGGGGGGGGTGCGTGGGAGCAGGAGCGACTGGGGGCTCCTGGGCCGGGCCTGACGCCTGCAGCGCCTCACGCTTTCCCGCTCCGGTCGCGCCGCCATCTTCAGCGCGGGCAGTGAAGCCGCCGCACTGAGGCCGTGCCCCGTGCCGCCGGGGAGGAAGGGAGCTGGTCGCTCTGGGAGCCGCTCTTGGGAAGCGGGCGGTGCACCCGCCGAGGAGGGGGAGTTAACGTCCTTCGAGTCCTCCTCCTCGGGTACCGGCGCCGTTCGGGCAGTGGCTGATGAGGTGTCTGTCGCGGGGCGGGGAGAGCGCGGCCGCTGTGCCCTCACTAGAGATGGCGGCGGGGCGGTCTCTCGCGCGGACAGGACGGCGGCCGCGGGGAGCGGCGCCCCAGCCCCTGGCGGAGCTCGCGTGGCTGGGTGAGGGGACGGG
This sequence comes from Patagioenas fasciata, assembly GCF_037038585.1. Classification (NCBI taxonomy): domain Eukaryota; kingdom Metazoa; phylum Chordata; class Aves; order Columbiformes; family Columbidae; genus Patagioenas; species Patagioenas fasciata. The sequence goes on from NC_092526.1 coordinate 44,436,842, forward strand.
ATCCCCCCTCCAGCCTCGCTGCCTGCCAGGGATCCCCCTTCCCTTTTTCCAAACCTCCCGTTCACCCTCAGCTCAACCCCTCCTTTCCCAGCCAGAGGCAACCCGTTCTCTGCCCAGCCACCCCCATCTTGGGGTCACTTGTCCCCTGGTTCCTGAGGTTCCGCCGGGTGGGCGTGGGGCGGGTTTGGGTCGGGCTGAGCCGAGGCCCGGCTCCCGGGGGGATGCTCTGCAGGGAACACCCCCCGCCCCAGGAGCGCTGCTGCTCCGGTTTATTTTCATATTTCCCGTGCCTAGCACTGCGCCCCAGCAGTGAACCAGCAGACTGCAGGTACCGAAGGGATCTCCTCCTCCTCCTCCCCACCCCTTAAAGGGCGGTGATCACTGCAGGAGTAAGAAAAGGATGCTGCAGGAGCTGGGGTTGCCTTCTACATCTGTTGTTTCTCGCTTTAGAGCTGCGCCGGGGCTGCAGGACTCGCTGGCCGTGATGGTGAGCGGAAACAACTTTACAATCTGTCAAGTCTTAAAACTTCCCAACTCACAAGGTTATAAAGCAGGTATGTTTATTTCGACGTCGGGCGCAAGGGGGATCGTTCCACTGTTCATGCGCAACTTGTAACAATATGAGGTGTGTTTAAATACAGTAAGGTGTTACGTATTCATAATGACCCCAGGAACGCCTCTACATATTCATAACCTTTCCCGCTTCTTCTTAAGATGAGTCCCAGGTGATCATTTCTGTAGTCTCCTCCTTGACCCCTCCCTGTTGCACCTGCGCAGTGCCATCTGGTGGTCTTGAGGAGGGGTCTTTGGATGAAGGCTCCTTCAGCCTCGTCACAGTGACCTCTTTACCTTTGGCTCATTATGTTGAGTGGACTGGAACCCAATCTGCCAAGTCGATTGAAATCAGACTGGTTCCCCCTTTTGCTGTAAATCTTTGTTATATCGTCTTCTCAAGTTTACATCTAGGTGCTGTAAAACCTCTTACCTTGGCATTCGACGAGGTTCTGTTTTTTCTTAACATAATGGGTTAGTTAGTTAGTTAGTTCTCTCTGTCAGTTCCCCCCTTTTCGGGAAGGTTAGTAAATTCTTGTACTAACGTGATGATTCCCTATTTAACCTTTTCTCGGACCACAAGTAAGAAGGCTGCTTCGACAGGAGAAGACTTATCTTTCTCCCTGAAAGAACAAACAAATTCTCATGTTGAACAAAACATTCGTGTTGCTCTTCTGGGGCAGCTGATGACTGGGTGGCTGGTGCCCCGGCAGCAATGGCATCTGTTGGGCTGCAGCGGGAGCTCGCGCTCTTTGGCGTGGTTACCCCGCTCACTGCAGTTCCTAGCGCTTTCCTTTTGGGTTTCTTCTTCCCAGTGCGATGGCCAGGTCCAGTTTGGTGTTATCTTTTAAAATCATTAGTTTATACCCCGTTCCTTTTGCTGCCATTTCAGGATCTATAGGCGTGCCTGAGATTTGCATGGCTTGGACTACTGAATGTATTAACCGAACAAAGCACGGGGTCATACGTGGCACAAACAGTAAACCCAGATATGCACATACTATCATGAAACCTATTTTCTTCCACCAGGCTCCCCCAAATAAGTTACCCCACCAATGGCTAGTAAGTATAGAATTCCATTTCTGTACTGGTACATGTGCAACGCGTTTTATCTCCTCTGCTATTTTCATTATGGCTTCCCCATCGTTATCTCTTTCCAAACAACACTCCGAAGTATTCAGTTTCCCACAGACGCCCCCCTCTCTTCAGCTAAAAGACAATCTCACGCTCCCTGATTTTGGTACACTGCAGCTCTGGTCTGAGACAATTGTCTCGCTATGAGATTCGGTGCCTCAGCCGTCTGGTTGCTTATTATTTTAACCACTGCTTGCAACCGAATAATTTGGTTTAGCATATATATAGGGGTACGGGATCCCCAGTTTACATCTTGGGCCCATGTGGCTGGATCATAGTATTCAAATATTCTTTGTGCAGGCCATTCACCATCTTTCCAAGTTTGCATTCCTCCTATGGGGCATTTATTAAACTCCTCTCTGTTTCAAGTTTTGTCTTGCACTCCCCCTCCATCTGAATAACCCCTCCTATCAGCTTGTGTGAAACAGATCCTCTGTTCTCCCCTAGGGCAGGAGGCAGAGCCTACCCCGAGTCCACTTTTCTCTAGGTTAGTTGCTACCCATGATTTCTGCCCTTGGATTTCACACTTCTCCAATTTTGTTCTATCATAACATCCAGAATTAATACGAGTGTGATAATTTAGAACATACTGGGTTAGTCTTCCTATTCTCACACGCTCGTAGCACTTGGTACAGGGATTAGCCAGGCTAAGTTGGGAAGAATAAGTCACCGCTCCTGGCAAGAGGATCAGGTCCAGGTTTCCACGGTCTCTGGCCGAGCAGGTTGCAGCCGGCAGCCGAGTTCGTCATCTTCTCGGCAGCGAGGGCCGTGTCCCCGCCTTTCCTGTTTTTGTCGTTAGCGTGGCGATTATCGTTTCCCAACTCTTGGCCTTCACTTCCTAGGAACAACAGGAGCAACACGGAATTTGATTTCTCTGTCTGCACTCTATTCTTTTCATCACTGGTGGACTCTCTAAATTCCCATTCACCCCTTCAGTAAATACCTCCCACCATTCTTGGCTATTTTTTTTCTATTCTTCCAGTGGCAACTAGAATCCTCAACCGAGCTCTGGTTTCCTGATCTTCTATTCTTAGACATTTCTTACACAATCCTGTTGGTAAGTTCCCTTTGTGGATATGCTTATACCACAGTCCATTTACAACCCCGAGTCAACTTCAATTTCAGTTTGCCCGGTTCTTGAGATACTTTCAAGGTTCTTTCTTCTGTCAGGGGTCCTTTAGCTTGAGAGACGTGTGTCCATCTTTTCTCTGCCCTCCAAACAGCTGGTTCTGTAGTTAACAAAACAAGAAAAAGGCCATGAGGAAAGAAAGGGAAAAGGGAAAAGGGGCGAGATCCTCGTGATCTCCCACTTTTATATGAAGTATTCACGTGAACGGAATGTTATTCACCATTGGTCAGTCGCTCAGTCATCAGTTTTCTCATTGCCCCCCTCGCGAGATGTCCATCCGTGCTTATCAATAAGTTTGCATTCCCTTGCTGGGTTTAACCAAAACATGTGTTGGGTTCTCCAGGAAAATGCAGTTGACATGAAGGCTTTAGCTGACAGGCAAATTCACTAAAAGAGAAACTTGTTTTTAACAAAACCAGGACATAAACGTAGCAATGGAATGAAAACTTATTGATAAGCACGGATGGACATCTCACGAGAGGGGCAACGAGAAACTGATGACCAACTGTGTATAACATTCCATTCACGTGAATACTTCATATAAAAGCGGGAGATCACGAGGATCTCGTCCCTTTTCCTTCCCTTTTGCCTTTTTCCTTCCCTTCTGCTTATGGCCGACATTAGGAGAGGACCTTGCTGCTCGTCCCTGCGAACTGAGGCCAGTGAGAGACTGAATCCAGCTCCGGTTGGCTACAGAGTCCAATCCAGGACTTTGGGTGCTGGCTCTGCAGTTGCTGAGACTTTCAAGATTGGTTTTGTATATTTGTATTATTTTCTCTATTCTTATCAGTAGCATTAGTAAAACATCTTTAACTTTTCCAACTCTCTTCTCTCTGTCCTTCTTTCCCTCTCAATCACCTGTGCTGAGTGGGAAGGGGGGAGAGGGAGGGGCAAAAGGGGAAAGTGGCGGGGAGAGGAGGTTGACAACACATCTGGCAGGGTTTGATTGTCACCCCGCAATCTTAACCCTCGACACCAGCCTATCTCCATTTCCCTGCCCACCTCTATGTCCAGGCCTCCTGGGCACTGGTGCCCTCTGCGAGGAAAAAGTGGGTGGCCCTGTGGCATCCCCGGGGATTTTGGGCCATGAAGGCACCCAAGAGTGGCCGTGAGCAGGCGAGCAGGTGCCACCTGCCAGCGATGCCCTGACCACTCAGGACAAGGAGCCTGGACCTTCCTGTGGTCTCAGGGGAGGCGCCCACTGCAGTGGCCCAGGAGGGAGGGGCCGCAGCTTTTGTTGGCTTTTGTTCACTTTTAAGAGAGGCCTTTGGAGGAGTCAGGTGGGAATCAGGAGCTACCTGCCGCAGGTTCCCTGTACACTGCCTTTTAGGGAGTTTCATTTGCAGACAAATGATTAAACTCCACTGCTTCATCAGATGAAGTGAAAAGATCAAATGCAGAACTTCAGAACATCACTTTGTGGAGCAGCAGTGTCTACATTCATGGCAATCTATCCAAGACAAACTTACACTCAGAGGTGCCCCAACAATATCACTCCTGTTACACAGTTCTAGCACAAATGCCCAAGTATTTAAGGACAAGAAAAGGAATCATTTAGCTGCACAGAACTGTCTTCCAAACATATGGAATCTATTGGTTTGGGTATTTCTTTGAAGCCCCAACTCACAAGTAAGAAACAGCACCAAGTTTAACAAGAACGGTTTCTCAGTGGTTTTTGAGAACTTTTCCAAAAACCATTAGGCAAAAAAAAAAGCATTGAAAAACAAGAGCTGAGTGATACAATGTGAAAATGGCAAAAACCACACTCCAAACAATTGTTATTGCAAGAAACAGAAATCACACACAAGCTGTACAAACATACACGTTACCGGCTCTGGACAGACAGACGCACACCACGGCAGCACGTTCAGCTGTGCAAACCTTGAACCCACACGATCTAAAACCAATCTGACATTATCTGTACAACACAAAGTCAGACCGGAAATATTCTGGCGCATTCACAATGAAATACAATGTGTTGCTGGGCACAAACACCAATATTCACATCAGAACTGTGCAAACCATGGCATTACTCGCTTTGGATTTACAACACAGCCTATGTTTTACTGGAAAACACATTATGTTAATGTTTGGAAAGTTAATACAAGGCTACATTGTTTAGAATTCAGTGTAGTGTGTAGGGAAAACAGTGAGAACGTGTGTTTTTCGTGCTGCTTTTGACAGGCTGTGTCTCATCTCGGTGTACTAAATGTGGCTTTTCTTCCGTGTGCACACCGAGTACAGACCCCTGGTTTTGGGATAACAGTTGTATCACCCAGATGGACACCAATCAAAGCCTTGCCCAGCCCAGCTCGCTGGAGCAGCGGGGCGGGTGCCGATGGGGCTCCAGCCGCACTGCCCTGTTTGTCAGGAGCCCCAGCGGTGCCTCCGCCCGGCTGAGCAGCGAGCGGCCCAAAGGCGCAAGGCTAAAATCGAGATATTGTCTTCAATGAATGTAATTGTGATCTGTTTGTATATTTGAGCTTGGCGTGCGGTTTGCGTGTCTGAGCTCAGCCTTTTACTTCGCATGTTTATATTTGGTAGCAAAAGAATTTTGTTCGGGGAGATAATTACAAAATGAGAACCGGTTCCATTATTAAAGTGCCACCGCGCTCCCCGTTCAGATGCATCTGTACACATGAGAGTAAATGAGAGGGGGAAGTGATGTGAATGTGAAATTCTGGGTTAGCTGTGTTGCAGTCAGTGTTGTTCTGCGCACAGACTGATCTGGGTCTGAAATTAGTGTAAGAAACTACAAAAGGGAGGAGCTGAGGGATGTAACTATTGCTCAGCTAATTGAAATTGCATATGAAGTTTATAGTCGCAGGAACTAAATGAAGGGAGAAAGAGATTTTAAATCAGACTCTGCCTTTAGGGTTTCCGATTCATAAAATACAACCTGGGGATAAAGTACTAATTAAAACCTGGAAAGAGGAAACTCTGACCCCACGATGGGAAGGACCTTTTCTTGCCTTATTAACTACAGAACCAGCCGTTCGGACTGCAGAGAAAGGGTGGACACACGGCTCTCGAGTTAAAGGACCACGGACGGGAGAAAGAACCTGTGGAGTAACCCAAGGACCAGGGGAATTGAAATTGAAATTGAAATGGACACGGGATTGGTGATGTAACCACTATCAGCATTGTTAATGTGAATGTCCAGTACAAAGAGTGAATCGCCCGTGCACCCAGTGCTGTTTTGCTTGTGCTCTAACGAACACGTGTTCAAGGAATACAGTTAAGGAATTGGATTAAATGTTGTTTATCCATAGAAAAAGCGTAAGCTACGTATTTCAGTTCCTCATTTGCAAAAATGCTGTAACTCTGTGCAGCACGACCCCTCATCTTTATCTCTCTATCTTTCCACCTCTTTCTGGCATTAACAACGCCCAGATAAAACCTCTCAGCACAGACACTGAGAAATGCCCGCGGCCCATGCTCTGTCAGTTCCTTGGAGCTGCTGCTGTTCTGAGATCCCAGGAGGAGAAACTTCTCTTCAGCCGAGTTTAACACGGAACCTGTTCTCAGCAGCCGAGCCTTCTCCTCTGTGCAAGGGCAGCAAACCGCAGGTTTGGAACCCACAGCCCCTCAGTCCCGCTGCAGCCAGCGAGGAGGCGACGAACGAGCGCGGACACCGAGTCCGCCCGCGGGACGCGCCGGTCGCGCTTTGTGCTGCGGGGTCAGCGGTGCGGAGGGCGGGGAGGAGCTCATCTGAGAGCTGAGGCTGACCTGCAGTTCAGGGGGTTTTCCACTCTCTGAGCAACCATGACGGCACGGCTGCCAGAGACTTTGTTATTTTAATAACTGTTCAACTCATTCACATTTCGTATAAAAATTTGGCGGGTCAGGCGAATAATCGGACAGCTCTGTCGGGGTCCTGCCGGCAGCGCCGCTCGGCTCGCCCCTCCCGGTGACGCAATTTCCGGCTACAGGGCTGGGGCGAGCGGAGGCTGCTGAGCGGGTCCGGGGGAGCGAGCGGCGGGTCCGGGGGGGCGAGCGGCGGGTCGGGATGGGGGCGGGAGAGGCGCCCGCGGTGGGGGCGCGCGCACAAGGATCCGTGTGCGAACGGGCCCTTGGAGACCCCGGTCCCGGGAACCCCCGGAGCTGAGCCCACAGCTGCCGGTCTTTTGGTGCTTTGTGCAGGTGACAGCGCAGAGGCCGCCATGAGAAACCCGGGTGTCCCCAGCACGTTCCTGTTGGAGCAGCGCGTGGCCTGTGCAGCTTCGTGTGGGCCAAGGGAGGCAGCTGTGTCCGTGTTGGCTCAGGTCGGTGCAGCTGCGCTTGGATTTAGAGCAGTGACCCTGGCTGGCTGGTTGAGCCTTGGGGGTTGTTTATTGCTGAGAATGGCAGGGGTCTGTTCAGCAGGTCTTGAATTGCTGTGCACTTTACCCTGCAAGAAGGGTTCATTTTCAGTGTTATTCATTCAGCGTAGCTCTCTCCATTGTACGGATAAGTTTTCTCGCTCTCAAAGGTTCCCTCTCCATTTGGTGGTTGAATTTCTCAGCGTCTCTTCTGCCGTTTGTTTTCCTTCTCCTGCAAAGTGGGGTGGGAAGGAGAAGGCAAAAGGCTCCGCTGCTTCCAGGCGGGGACTTGGTTGCTTGTATAACGTATGTCTGGTTCATCTCGAAGTAGACAGAGAAGAGTGGTGTTAGAAATCGATCAGCTGCCTCCTGTTGGAGGGACAAAGTGTGCTGGATTTGAAGGCGTTGGGCAGGACAGGAAGAGCTGCCTTCTTGGGTCAGTGATGGGCGTTGGCATGTATTGTCTGAGCTGGAGCTGATGGCTGTCACCACTTGAGCTCTAGAATTACTCTGAGACCCAGGAATCTCCAGTTCCTTGTGGAGCTTTTCCAGGCTGTGGAAGCCCCTTTCTGTCACAGATTGTAACGCAGCCCTTGGAGAAGGGGGCACTGCTTGAGGTTCCTCAGTTTGGGCATTGGGGAGGCGTCGTTCTTGGGCTCACACTGGGCGTGAGGAGACGTTTTCACGTGAGCTGAAGGCAGCTCTGGGTACCCAAAGCTGTTAACCGGTGTTAACAAACGCTGCTGCTGAGATTTGGGGGTGAAAGTGCCACAAATGTGATTTCCCAGGGAAAACAGAGAGATTTGTCAGTGCCTGGTTGTTCCATGGCACATTGTAGTTAAGCACAGTGGTAATTTTGCATCGATTTTACACAGGATTACTGGCTCTAACAGACTGGTTGCATCAAATAAATGTTGACTTGCTGCACTGGTGGCCTTGTGAACAGCAGATGGCTTCTGGAGGGGGTGACATCTCCTGTGAGCCCAGAAGTGCTGGGCCCATCATACAGGGAACGACCTCCCCTCCCCGAGCAGGGCAGAGGACCCAGGGGTCCGGGCTGCCTGTCTGTGCTCCTCCCCTGCCCCAACACCAAAATACATTCCTTGGGGGACAGATATGGGCCTGGACTAAGATGGTACATAAGATGTTTTTCCAATAATTGTTATTAAAAACACACTAAAGTCATGTGATGTTTATTTCAGTTACGTTCCCACTCGTTCACAGACCAGGCCCAAGGACATTCACACATGCCATGCACTTGGGGGCGGTTATCCAGCCTGAGATGCCATTCTCACGAGTCTGGGCTATAACTTTTTACAGTTATGAGAAACGTACTTCAAAGTAATCTGTCCAAGGCCCTTTATATGTTATTATGTTAGTATTATGTCTTTGACTGTCCAGATGGTCATGTTAGTATTGATCTTCCTTTATCATCCAGATGGCTGGAACCACACGTCTTGCTTTTCCACATTTACTTTCCAAGAGGCTGCTGAACTGTGGCAAGGTGTTGCTGTCTGTACGGAGAACATGGTTGTAAAAGTACATCATGGAGATGCTCACACAGCCCAGAGTCAGCCACTGAAGAATATCAAAGCAAACACAGGTATGTCCCTGAAGGGCTGCCAGCTCTGCAGGGGACAGAAATCGGGTCTTGGGAATCTGAGATCCCTTTTCTGCTCCAGTCAGTGAGCACAGACTGGTGCTGGAAACCGCTCAACATCCAGGTCGCCCAGGCAGCAGCCACTGAGATTGGAGTTATAAACCCATTGATTCCCCCGCTGTCACACTGCCCCACAGTGCCCAGAGGATGCTGACCAGGGCCCCCAGGATGGGGATGTTTGGGCCAGGGGTGCAGTGAAGGGAACCCCGCGCCCCGCAAAAAGCCAGGGAGAGCTGCGAGGCGGGTGGGGGAGAGGGCAGGGGAGGCCGTGCCCCTGGGGACACAGCTCCATTCCCCAGCTGCTCTGAGCCCCACTCCGGCAGGACTCCCCAGGCTGTCCCGAAGCAGAGCGGCACCCCAGCTGTCCAGCTGCTCCCCTGGGACCCCCCGGCCTCTGGGCTCCAGCCTGTGCCCAGGGCAGCCAGGGAGCCCCAGGCGTGCGGGTGCCCCAGGACCTGCTCCTCCCCGCTGCCCCAGCACTGCCCTTCTCTGTGGGCTCTGCCCGCTGCCAGGGCTGGGGGAGCCCAGGCTTCCAGGCTGCTTTAACTGCCCTGGATCCCCTGATCGGTCACTCTATGAGGCACCGATCTTGGTGAACGGGCTTCTTGTGCCGTGGGCCCCGGGCAAACAGAGCTTATCAGAGCCGCTGTGGGAGCAAACATCCCTCCTCGTGCCAGGGGAGCTCCGTCCTGCAATGAGCTCCGAGCGGCTGCCTGGGAACAAGCGCCCGCTTCATCACGTCCCTCTGGATGGCCACGTCCTGCTCAGGGACAGCGCTGGCCTGGGCCGAGGATGGGGGCATTGAAGGGACACTCGGTGGGGACAAGGGCCTTTGGTGAACTGTGGCCAAGTCCCAGAAAGGGACAGGGCTGGAGCCAGAGCCTTGTTGGGGACAGGGACACTGGGACCCACCATGTGGGATCAGCTCTACAGGGCGGGACCCAGGTTGTCTGGGAGGGCACAGTGACCCCGGACAGGGACAGGTGAGAGCCAGGGCAGGGGATGTTCCCTCTGCTCTGTTCTCAGCTGTGGCTGCAGACTGGACCAGTTGGGGGCTGGCGGTGCAAGGGAAATGGGGTGGGCTGGAGCTGGGCACTGACACCACCCCAGCACTTCCCCCAAGCCCAGCCCTCCTCTCCCAGAGCCCAGGATTCACCAGTGCTCCCCATTGGCAGCGCCACCAGTGACTGAGGATCCCAGTCACCAGCTGTCCACATTGCCCCAGCTGTCCTCCCACCTCCCAGAGTTCCCTAATCCTGGGGTCCCTGGTGCCCCAAGAAGAGGAGTGACTCCCAGCCCCTCATTTATTTAAGGGGCTGGAAAGGGCTCACAGATAATTGTGCTTAGAGACCCCAGATTTGAGGCTGGTGTCATCTCTAGGGGGGGTTCCATAGGGAAAGACTGGCCTGGGAGTTGAGGGGCACTGGGAGATGGTGGTGCTGGGAGGTGAGAGGCACTGGGAGGTGGGGGGATCAGGCTTTTGGGGTTGTTGCAGGATGGTTTCGAGTTGGAGCAGTGGGTCATCACCATAGGGTGTCTGGCTGTCAGGGACACACTGGTGTCCCCCCTCACCACTGTGGATGCCTGGGCCCTTCCCCGTGCAGCTGCCCCATGCAGGAAGCGGCACTGATGCCAGGGAAGGCAGCTGGATCAGTGCTCAAGGCGGGAGTGACTCTGGGCCAAGGCTGGGTTGCCAGGGCGGGTGTCTCTGCCAAGCTTTGCCCTGGGGGCTGGAGGCGTGGGGAGGGGCAAGGAGTCGTCCTGGGAGGGATAAAGGTGCCCTCACCTTTTCTGGCATCACCCAGGACTCGCTGCACCGCAGAGGAAGATGAAGGTCACAGTGCTCAGTGTGGCCCTGCTCTTCACCATCTTGCTGTGCACCCCAGAGGATGCGCAGGTGAGGCTCCAGTGAGGGCCCCACCGGTTTCTTGTCTTGGTGCCCCCACACCCCTCTTCTTTGGGCCTCCCCATTCCATCCTTTAAGACCCCTCAGGTATCTCCTCCTCAGGATCTCCTCTGTGTCCTATAGAGGGTCCCCAAATGCTCTCCCTTTGATGGATGCCAATGCCTTTCTTTCCATCTTTCCACTCCGTCCTTTGCCTTTCACCCTGTCCACTGCGGTAGTGCCCCCAGATCCCCCTCCTTGAACACCCCCTCCCAAACACTTTCCTGATCCCCGCGTTTTGTTCCTCTGCTGTCCTCTTCCTCCTGCCCCCACCAACAACCTCACCTGAATTCCCCGTGTCCCCTCCCCTTGAATTCTTTACCCCTCACTTGTATCCCATGCAGTCCTGTCCCTCCAACACCCCCAGCCCGGTCCCTTGGGTTCTGCGAGTTCACAACAGTGCCCTGCCTGTGTGTGACTCCAGGAACAAACCCCACTGGCCCAGTGAGATTCGTCTCAGCTGTCCTCATTGCAAGTGCTCCTGTCTGCTCTGTCACCCTTGCCCATGATGCCGGGCTGTGCTCTCAAAAGTGCCACAGCAATCAGAGAGGTTCTGGGGTCCTTGGGAAAGGCAGACATCCAACCCAGCTTCAAGAAGGGCTCTTTATTAAAATGCAGCCGTTTTTCCGCAAGGAGAGCTGCTCCTCCACCTGGGTCAGCGACGCCAGCAGCACAGGGCCTGCAGGGACCATCGCGATCGTGGCTGCTCCCTTGGACTGCTCAGGATGAGGATGGTCTGAGTAGCGAGGGAGCGGGTGGAGGGTTTACTGTCCTTCTCCAAGGGCTGAAGGGCTGCAACAGAAAGGAGCAGAGCCCAGATGATCTCCCACATCTGCAGAGACCCCCAGGCATCCCCTCCTGAGCAAGCTTCCTACTCACCACTGCAGATCTCAGCCAGCTTCTCCTCCTCCCTTCGGTCCCTCAGGGGCCGCGCAGCCAGCCCTGAGCACAGAGTTCCGTCAGACCCCTGTTGCCTCCCCCTCACCAGAGCTGGCCCCAGGGGATAGCCCAGAGCTGACATAGCGAGACTGAGCAAGGCGGCCACCAAGGCCACCCACGTGGGCAGGGCTGGGAGGGGAGGCCAAGGCCCTGCACGGGGCGGCCGGGGCTCTGGCAGCCACAGGGCTGCTCCTTGCGCCTGGGCAGCGGCGGGGACTGGGGTCAGGCTGCTGAAAGAGGGACCCGGGGGCTGTGACTCACCGATGAACCTCACGGCCGCCTCTCGCAAGCTGGCCTGAGTATCCCTCAAGTATGGCAGGCTCTGACTCAAGAATTCTTGAGCCCTGCTCCTGTCCTGCTCCACCTGGAGAGGGCACAAAGGTGTGAGCATGTCATTGTCTGCACCCCACCCCGAGCTGGCTGGACCAGTCCCTCCTCCCAGTAACCCAGGTTCCCCTTTCCCCGCAGGCCTCTCCTGCCCCCCAGCCAGGAGCCCTGTGGGGCTGAGGCTGAGAGACAGACACAGGCAGAGTGGTCCCAAGGGTGCTGAGCGCCCTCCTTCCCGCCAGGCATGGGGCAGAGGGGAGAGCCCTTGGGGGCTCTGTTCTTGAGGACAGGGAACAAGGGTGCAGCTCGGGGCTGCAGCAGGGCGGGCGAGGCACATCTGCAGAGCACAGAGCCCAGACATGTGGGGCAGCCCTCAGCCAGCCTGGGCCTTAGCTGTTCTCACCAAGCTCTCTCCAGTCCTCCATGTCTGCCGAGTCCGCACCAGGTGTTGGAGCTGTTTCCATTCCAGGAGCTCTGCTGCGCCAAGGAGGGCTTCCCTGGCGGCCTGCGGGACAGCAGAAGATGGGACATGGCACCCACCATCTGCGTAAGGAGACCTGGTGTCCCCCTGTTCTTGGCTTTGTTCCTGGAACACCTGCCCTTTGGGGCCAGCGACTTGCCCTGGCCCAAACATCTGGGGCTCTCTTGTGCACAGCCCTGGGGGACAGGGACTGAGGCTCAAAGCTCGAGACCCAGCGCCTGCAGGGACAGCTGAGGAGCCCGTAGGGATGCGCCTGTTTAGGCCTCGGTGGCCACGGGCTGCTGCTGAGCCCTGTGGGACCAGGTATGGCAGGTGGTGGAAATGGCCATGGCAGCTTCTCTACTGCTACTCGTGCTGGGTCTGTAGGGACCCTTCCTATGGGCTGGAGGAAGCTGCCAGTTGCCAGCAGCCCTGTCCCCTGGTGCCCAGGCCACCCGTGTGCTGCCAGCACACCCTTCTGTGCCTCAGTGCTCAGCGTGGAGATCTGTACCTTGGCCACGTTGTTGCTCTGGTCGCTCAAACGAAAGAAGAGGGGGAGCAGCGCACGGTGCACGTAGCTCTTCATCCTCTTCTTGTCGTGCGCCATCACGGACTGCACCCACTCTCGGAAGAGGCGGATGGAGAGCTCTCGCAGCTGGCTGGACTCCTGGGAGGAAGGAAGAAAGGCGGACTTCAATCCCAGCAGCTCTCTGTCCATGGTGAGCAGGGGCAGTATCGGGGCTGACATGAGGGGAGATGCTCCATGGTCAGGTTGTGCAGCAGGGAGCTGTGCTGGGCTGCAAAGCCCAGAAGCCATCCCACGAGAGCCCAGGGGAGCAGAGCCTGCTCCCAGTGCTGCCCACGGGGCTGGGCCGAAGGGCAGCTGGCACTGCAGGCTGCCCACCCGCAGGGCTCAGGCTCCGTCATCAGCCTTACATCGTCAAAGAGGGGCAGGAGCTTTTCCTCCAGCTGCTCGACAGCGGGTCTGGCCTCTTCCCTCTCCAGATGTCCCATCACGCTGCGGAAGAACGCCAGGACTTTCCTTTTCATTTCTGTGTTGCCGTAGTCGAGCAACCCCACAACTTGTGGCAGGAGGGACTGTATTTTTCTTGCCTGTATGAAAAACAGTTTCGTTTTTGTGAAAGGGTCAAAGACCACCCTGGCAAAAAAAGCCGGTCACTGAGCACCAGCCTCTTGTCCAGCTCCGTGGCAGGTGGTGGCACAGGAATCTCTGTGGCAGCCTCCTGGCAGGTGGTGGCCATGGGCACAGCCACGGAGATACAGGAGAGCAGGGCCAGGGCAGGGAGGGAAGAAAAGCAATGACTCCCTGTGCCCTGCTCAGCCGCCCCTTTTCCCACAGGCCCCCGTGGGCAGATGTCTTGGAGAGACTCCGTGCCTGGAAAGCTCCCCAGGCAGCCATCAGGCCCCAGCACGGTAGGGAGGGCATTTGGAGCTGTCAGCCACTGCCTGACCCCCAGCCAAGGCCAAGCCACCGCCTCCCCCAATGCCCCAGCCCCAGCTGCCAACATTGCTCCTCTTGATGCTGCCCTGCTCACCATGTCAGCTCTTTCTGACCCACTGATGATGCCTCCGGGAAACGTGGAGTCTATGACCAGGAGTCTTTCACGCAAGTTCTTTAAGATCTTCTTCAGAGGCTGGGGTGTGGAGATCATCATGTCCCACATGTCCAGGGCAGTCCTGCAGGAGAGCGCTCTGTCAGCAGGGCAGCCTGGGCCACAGCAGCGTGTCCGGGCTCAGCGCTGCAGGGTGGTTGGATGCCCTGGGCAGCAGCAGAGGCTGAGCTGGTGCTCCTGTGGGGCTGGCAGAGCGTGGGGGGCTCAGGGCTGGCTCGCTCAGCTGTGGCTGCTGCGGGCCTGGCTGATCCCCAGCGCTGGAAAGCGTGGTGGGATGGAGGGTCCTGCTCCTCGGGGGTGTCCTGCAGGATTCCTTGGCTCTGTGCCCCTCTCCCCACAGGGAACAAGCCCTCATGGCTTCTGGGGCCAGTACCTGTCTCCTGGTGGAGCGATCCTCAGCAGCGTTGTGAGCACCTCCCCAGGTCTCCTGTCAGCCATGAGGAGAAGCAGGGACGCCACGCTCTGCCGGGCTGGTGCTGTGCTGATGCTGTCCAGGTTTTTGTGGATGCATCTCATGATCTTTGGCAGCTGGAGGAGACATAGGTCAGGATGGTGCTGCCACTGGAGTGCAGCCACTTCCTCAGCTGCCCCTTCCATCCCTCTCTGCCACCTTCGTGTGGCTTCAGATTCCTGAGACACCAGGGCTTGCGGGGGAGGGATGGAGGGAGGAACAAGGCCTGACAGGGCTGAAGGGCAGGGCAATCCAGCCTGGCAGGGCAATCCAGCCACAGGCCACTTACATCCACCAGCCAGAAGTCAGGGAATTCCATGACCATGTCCAGCAAGTCTGTTGCCCGCTTCTTGTCAAAGATGCTGGCATCTCTCATCGCCTCGATGAACACAAGGACGATGTCTGTCCTCTCAGAAGTTCTGAGGTGTCTCGCGCAGGACTATGGGAGAAAGGAAAGAAAGGAAGGAAGTGAAGCCAAGTCACACCGAGCGCCCTGATGCTGCTGCTTAGCCAGGCAGTGCCAGCAGCCCTGCAGAGATGCCCGACGGTGCTGGTGGCAGAGCCCGCAGCAAAACTGGCAGCAGGGGCGGCAGTGGCTGCACAGGGAGGATGAGAAGAGAGGCCCGGGGTGAGGGAGGAGGGTTGGACTCATGGGCACAGGGTGCTGGCCCTGCCGTGAACCAGGGCTTGCTGGCGGCCAGCGGGACTGGGGCTGCTGCTGGAATACTGGTGCCAAAGCCCTGAACCCAAGCGCGTGTCCAGGGCTGGCTCGGTGGGCCGTCAGGGCTCTGCAGGCCCGTGCCGGCCACAGCTCCCAAAGCAGCTGCCTGGGCAGCAGCCCCGCGTGGGGAGAGCTGCAGGCCGCTCTGGGGTGCAGGGATGGGGAGACGGCCCGGCTGGAGGGTGCCTGGCTCCTTACCGCCAGCGTGGGATGTCTGAATAGCGCAGAGCTCATCTTCTCTATCCTCCCCACAGCCCTTTCCTGCACACATTCTCTCTCAGAGCTGGTGTATGTCAAGAGCATCTGGGAAGAGAGAAGCTGCTGTGAGCCCTGGGAGCAGCCAGCACTCCAGCAGAAGCAGCACCGCCAAACTCCTGGGCTGGACTCTGTTCTCGAGCAAAGCCTGTAGTGGGGTTCCTGCCCTAGGACTCCTCGCAGGCTTGGGACAAACGCCCCGGGCCAGCCCCGTGGCCAGGCAGGAAGGCAGATGCCACCCTCTGTGGCCACTGCGCTGCGGAAGAGCCTGGCGGGCAGCCCCTGGCTCCCCGGGGAGGTGGGCACCCTCCCGGCAGCGCTCTCTGCACGGCACAGGTGGCACTGTCACCTCCAGAGTGAGGAACAGCCCTTGTGAAGCCCACTCTTTGCACACGCCAGACCTGGAAGATATTCTGGAGCAGCTCGCTGACTCTGGAGGCTGAAGAGCCGAGCACCAATGCCTGCAGCATGTTGTCCATGGCTTCCATGGCCTGCAAGAAGACAACGAGTTTTGGCCGTGTTTCCTGCCATCTATTTCACACACGGGGGACTGATCTGAACTCTCAGTGCCAAGAGGCAACTCCTGTGCTGATTTGCTGGGCCTGGGAGAGACTCAGGGGCAAATAATCTGCTCTTGGCAGAGCAGCAATTGGCACTGGATGTGGCCAGGACAACTGGCAGTGGACGAAGGCACGAGGGTGTGAAAGCAGAGCTGAGACCAACCCTGCCTTGTATCTCTGGTTATATATCAGCACGGGGTGAACAGGGAGCAGCCAGAGGGACTGTGGGCTCCTGTAGTTCACCAAGCACTTACTTTTAAGAAGAGATAACGGCCCATATCCTGCATTTTCTCTTCTGGAGGAAGCAAGAAGACACTAGAGAAGCAGGCTTGGAGGAGGCTTGCCTCCTTGCCCTCCAGCGCCCTCTCCACCGCGCTGCAGCGAGAGAGGAGCCAGTCACACTTTAGTATTTGGAGCAGTGCCTTGAGATCTTGTGCAGGGGTCCGCGGGAGGGATGGGCAGGTACCTCAATTCGGCAATGGCAAGCATGGCGTTCCACCGCACCGCCGTGCGCACTTTGTTTCTGGGCTCCTCTTCCAGCAGCACCTGCAGAACACAGCTGGGATGGGACCTGGCAGCTGCCAGCACCCAGTGCCACCAGCACCCAGTGCCACCAGCCCCTGGCCCTGCCCAACGCTGTCCTCACAGGGTGCCGGGGGCATCGCCCCCTTCCCCAGAGACGCCAGGTGTCCCCTCACCTTGATATTCTCTGCCAGCTCGTATCTCTGGCAGAAGAGATCTAGGCCCTGTGGGAGTCCGTGGTGCTTGCTTTTGTAGCACAGGTCACAAATGTTCTGAAGAAATGGAATCTTCTGACTCTCCTCCTGGCAGCCAGGGGACAGAGAGACAAACAGGGAGTGTGAGATGGGGACACAGAGCCAGTGGCACCACAGCATGGGGATCCAGTGACAACTGGAGACCTGGGAGCAGCAGCTCTGCCCAGCCAGCTCCCTCCAGCAGCCCCGCAGCAGAGCCCCTGTCAGCAGACACCGGCTCAGCCGCCCTCCAAACGGCCACGGTTACCTTTTCTGGGCTGCTGACGAAGGACACGATGGACTCCACGCGTCTCCTTTCAAATTGGTAGACAGGTAACCAGCCAGCATCTAATAAAGGAGGAGAGCAGGGAGGGCTGCAGAGAGGGTTTGCAGGCAGGAGAGAGCAGAGGAAGGAGCTCTGCCCCACGTCCATCCCGGTGCCCGCTGCCCCGGCACAGTCTCCCCGTGCGTGTCAGGGCTGGAGGGTGCCCAGCAGACGGGCTGAGATGCTGGAGCCAGGCAGGATGGGGAAAGCCCCCAGTGCAGTGGGTGAGGAACTCGCTTCAGACGGGCAGGAAAGGTCCCCGTCCCGCAGCACGGTGCCTCCTGCCCGCCCAGCTGCCTCTCGCTGCCCGTGCCCTGCAGCAGGAGCTGGGTCCCCTCTGCCCGCAGAAGCTGTGCTGGGGCCGGCTCCCAGCTCGGAGCAGCCCTGGATTTCAGGCAGCATCATGCCCACCAGCCATGGAACCCCCTGCCAGCGTGAGGGGAAGCGTGATCTGGGTGTGGAACAGAGAGCGATCGCTGGGCCCCACCCCGCCCAGACAATCAGGGCCCCTCACTCACCGATCTGCAGTGGCTGGACCACATCCACCTGGTTGGGCTCTGGTGGAGATCTGACCTCCTGGGGAGCCCCAACCTCCTCCTGCCAGGCCAGCCTAGGTTGGATGGGGGGCCTCTCTGCCATTTTGCAGACAAACGGAAGGACTATGGATGGGGAAGGCGGACGCTTCCTCAAAACTCCTCGGTGCTGCAGCTCTGCCAGAGGCAGCGGTGAAAGGTGTGGGCTGTGCTCGTGTGCTCCTCGTTGGGGAAAGACGTGAGCTGAGCTCAGGAGCTCCTTGCTCCGAGTCTGCCAGGGGCAGCTAGAGCTGGGTTGTGGTTGGACTTGATGATCTCAAGTGTCTCTTCCAACCCAAAAAATTCTCTGATTCTCTGACAGACGTGGGCTACTCTCGGGGCTCTCGCTAGCTCCGTGCTCGCACCCTGTCCCGTCACCGTCTTGTCGGACAGTGTGGGCTGGGGACACAGCTTCACTGATCACATGCGGGGCAGTGGGTGTCACCAAGTGAGGTCACAAAGGGCCCCACTGTGACCCTGTGCCTGGGTGGGGAGGGTCAGGATGTCCCCTTGGGAGGCACAGGCCAGCTCAGCCCTGGGCACCTGGCTGCTAAATTTCCATCCCGGTTTCTAAAAGTTCATCACCCATCCCACTCTGAGCAGAGTCTTGAACAGTCTGCTGCACCGCTCCATGTTCCCAGCGGCTGGTGCACGATGGGGGTGTCACAGACACACTCAATGCCACGCTCCTTGCTCCAGGTGTCTATGAGGATGTTGCGGAAAGGATCCCGTTGGCTGGCTCAGTTCTTTCTGGGTTGCCATGTGTGGCAGATGCACTTGACCCCCCAATCACCCCCAGCCAAACCCGCAGCACTTTGGTCCAGAATGCAGAGGAGGGAAGGGGCTGAGCCGTAACCAGGCCAAGAACTCCTGCCAGGAGACCCACAAGGAAGCAGAACGGCAACTGAACGCCGGGAACTTGTGAGCACAGGGAGTCTCATGCAGACTTTTCCTGCTGTGTGCAATTTGACTACGAATCAACCACTTCACTCCATAAATGCGACAGCCTGGAGGAGCCCGCTTTGAGCTCTCCCAGCTAAATAAGTGAGCTGTGTGGCAAGGGTTTTACTACTCAGAGGTCAATGGATGAGCCCAATTTAAGTTTAATAGTAATCATTTACCTTAAGTAGATGCACACTAAATATAATCAATTATTTACGGACATAAGGTTGTATGATTTTTAATATACTCTTTGCTTCATGTTACTTGGTAGGCTGGATTTGCTAAAATTTTAAGCTGTAAACTTCTGCTCATATCTACCAAAAGCAACTACAAACTACACTGAACACTTTCAAGATAAGGCCTATATTGCACTTTGCTGAGAAGAAAGGAATTTGCGTCCAGGCAAAACAGCACCTGCAAGGTTATGGACAATAAACGATGTCTACAGCTCAACACAACAAAGCCCACGTGGAATCAGAGAAGTTTGCCACTGGAGCTTTAAGCATGGACCCCAGTGCGAACGGTTTTCAGGGAGGCAAGAATCCTGGCAGTTTGCTCCGTGACCGGGTACAGGCACCTGCAGAGAAGGCCAGCAGCATTTGGCTTGGCGTATTTCCCCAATGGAGTAAATAATAGAGTGAACCTGCCACTGAATTCTTGAAGTTTCACTTGTCTTTAAGAAATCCAAGTGTTGTTCTGCACTGAGCAGAATCCTAAATTACTCCCCAGCGACACCGCATCGCCACAGAACTTGCTGTTCAAGGCCCAGGACAGTGCTGCGGGCGGTGCCGTGGGGCACAGTGCATGTTTCCAGCTATCAAGTGGTGGCTTCCACCATTGTAAGCACAGAGCGCTTGCCGTGGCAGGTTTGTGGCGCTGTGATACAGACACTCCAGTCATCGCCCCCATACCACACAGGCTTTGACCGCTTGTCTTGCTTGATCGTAGCGCATGTTTCACAGTGGTGAATAACCTGAACAGCAGCATCTGTGGTCGAGTCCACCCCTCAACCATGAGCCCGTGTATATGTTGCATCCCTTCCTCGGTGACCTGGGGCATCGTGGGCCCAATGGGCCACCAATAATTCACCTTCATCTTGCCCATGCAAATCTATCTCAGCCACTTCAACCTGGGCAGCTCGATCCCCCTGCTGGTTGTTCGATCGGGTTCTTCACTGGACCGACTCTCGGGCACGTGGGTTCTCCGTGGCAAACTCTCACAGGCAGGTTCTCCAGCGGGCAGCAATATCTCCATGATTCAGCAGCCCAGATGGGTTGGGCTCTGCGCTGCCAGCGGCTCTGCTTCCACTGCTGGAACCAGTGCCACGGGGCATTTCCCACCATGCGTGAGAGAGCAGAGATGGAGCTTCTTCGATGCTGGGCCCTCTTCAGGCCCTGTCAGGATGGCGGGTGCTGGGTCTGGCAGGGCCTCTGCCCCACGGCGGGGGCTGTGGCCCACGGTACAGCAGGGCCACGATGGTTGGACGCGGTCGGCGGCGGTGGCGATTAGCCGGATGGCCCCGGCTGCATTCCAGCGGCACGGCCCGGGATCCTGACTGTGTGAGCGGGTGGTGCCACGGAGACGCGGGGTCTGGAACAGGGGGGCGGCTGGGGGGACGGGAGGGACGGGGAGGGTGGCAGAGAGGAAGGGGCCCCAGGGTTGGGCCGGGGCTGCTGGAGCTCGGGGCAGCCTGACGTGCGCCATGTCAGAGCTCGGCCTGGGCGCCCGCGGAGCCGCCTTCTGCTCTCATCACTCCTCACCACCATTGGTTGGGAGGGCTGTCAGTCTCCCGCCCTGAGGTGATACTGCCTGGGATTGGCTGCCTGGGCTGTCACTCTGCCCTGGTTTGGGGCCCACCCTGCCCTGAGGTGATGTTTCCTCTGATTGGCTGTCCAGGATTTCCCCCAGCTCCTCCCATCCAGTGATTGGTCAGGCCACTTGTCAATCATCCGTGTGCTTCACTCCTACCACGCGTGATTGGCACAGCCAGCACAACCCGCCCCTAAACGCTGCCCAGTTCATTCACCTCTTCCTACCTTTCCTGCAGACCTCAAAGCTTGATTGGCTCGTTACATATCAATCACTTGACTTGCCTCGCCTCCTCAAATGTGATTGGCTGTCCTGGGTCCACTGGCTCCCCATAGACTTCTGGGTGGTTGTTGCCAGGCAACGAGCTCCACCTAAAAATGAATCTGTGGGCTCTGAACAGAGGCCGTGGGTGATGAAAGACACGTTGGGACCCTAAACATGAGGATTTGGCCCCAAGGAGGAGGCTCTGGGCACTCAAAGGACGGGCAGATGCTACAGATGGCGCTTTGGGCCTGAACACGAGGGCACCCTCTTGGTTCTCACCCAAGCTGGGTTTGGTGCCCGTGACCCCACGGAACGACGCCTGTGCTGTCCAGAGCGGCCACGGAACAGACGGAGCCCAAAGCCACGGACACCGGGAGCTCAACGGGCTGTTGTGACATTTCATGGACGTTTCACAGGGGCTGCGCATGGACTGAGGGGAACTGTCTGTGTGTGACATCAACGGGCGGGAAGGGGAGCGGTGGTTGGTGAGAACGTGTTGGATCGTGTGGTTGGATACTGGAAGGTTTACAGACTGCCTCAGTTTACCTGTCTCATTCATCTATGGTCTCTGTGGGTCTCTAGGGGTCTCTATGGTCTCCATGGGTCTCTATGGGTCCCTATGAGTCTCTATGGCCTTGGGGCTTGGGGAACTCGGGTGAAAAGGAAAGACAGACTGGTGTGGGTATGGGATCTCTTAAGTGTCCTGGGATTGCTTTGCTAATCACTCTGTAACAGCTCCTGGCTATTAACTCTATATGTGCCCAGAGAGGCAAATAAGTCCATGAACCGACTTTCCAATTAACGTTTCCTTCTTACAAAAACCCACACTTCCATTTTCTTATCAGCAACAGACTGGAAGATGGCAGCTGAAGCAGCATCTCCCTCTTGTGAAAACAGGTAACAAAAGATGGTGACACTCAGCTCATCCTTAGTTGCTTCCTGCACAGGAAACCTGTCCATTAATTTAATCTTTGGTGTACAGGCAGGGCCTTGCTGATGTTCCTGTGTCGCAGCAAGTGTGTGGATGTCAGGCTTTCTGCAGATTTGTGACTGAGTTTTCCTGTTTTCCCATAACCCGGACAATCTTGCTGTGGACTCCTGAAGTCTCCCATAAACTGGTGGATTTAGAGAAGGATGGGGAGCTCCAGTGAGCTCAGGGAGGACCAGGCAGCATCACAGGCAAAGCAGACAGGAACTCGATTGGGTGAACATTAATGGAATTTATTGACAGATGAAACTGCGGTGTCCCCCCCCGTCTTTGGGCGGATCACCGTGCACCCTGAACCGATACAGGCAGGTGTAGTCCGGGTGGCCCCAGTTGCTCAGCACTTCCAGCCTGATGTAATTCACGACCCCAGGGAGCTCGTTCTGCAATGACAAGAAGAAATGAGTCACCTTTTCCTCTCTGGCCCGTGAGCACTGACAGAAGCACTGCGGCGATGGGCTCCATCAACAGTTTCCTTCCTGCTGCCCCGCGGGGGCTTTTGACCTGTCGTGGTGCAGACGTTCTTATCCTGCTCTATCCCATTGGGCCATGAGAACAGCACAGGAAGAAGCAGCGACCAGATGCCTCAGCAAATACACTGGAAAGTTCTCGCCTACTTTGGGGCACAGGCTTCCACAGTCAGAAGACCCAGTGCTAGTGTACAATTTCACCTCAAAACTGACATTTTTTTTCCTCTGGGGAGACTCAAAACTGACAAATTTCACCTCGTATTTGACAAATTTTGCTCTGGGGAGACTTCAAACCAACAAATTTCTCAGTGGGGGTCAATGGGGTTCTGTGATAGTCAATGGGAGTCAATGGTAGACAATGGGAGTCAATGGGAATCAATGGGAGTCAATGAGAGTCAATTGGAGTCAATGGGGTTCAATGGGGATCAATGGAGAACCTTAAAACTGCCTTTAATCCCAATGGGGAGCCCCAAAATGCCTTTTAATCCCAATGCAGAGCTCCAAAAATGGCTTTTATCCCAATGGGCAGTCCCAACATGTCTTGTTGCCTTCTGATTCCACCTTCAACTGTAATGCTCCTAAGTACTGAAGTTTAAACCCAAAATGAAAGAGAAGAGCGGTAGCGCAGGCATCCGCCACCAGGAAGTTAGAGCAGAAGAAAGGCCAGCGTGGCACACGCTCAAGGACAGGGCTGCCTGTTCCCTTTGGCAGGGAAGCCTCTCCCCATCCAGCCGCATTTCTCCTCCTCTCCTACAGTTCTCCTCCCTCTGTGTCCCCATACCTTCAGCTGGAAGGTCTGACTGGGATTCAGCGCCGCCAGGAAAGTGAACTGTCCCAGGAACGCTCCCTGCTCCTCGTGTTCTTCCTTGAAGCCCTACAGAAACATGGGTGGAGAAAACAAGAGTGTCTGGTGCACCATGGAATACTGAACTTCAGCCGGTGAAGTACGGGGTTATTTCAGCTACGTAGTCCAAGGATGATGAGGGCAAGGACAAGATGAGAAGCATCAGGTGGGCAGCACGTCACACTTGCCCACTCAACGAGTCCAAGCTGGCAGTCAGAAAAGGAGCAGATGCTCCCAGTGACAGGGAGGTGACCTGAGGATCACAAATACCACTGGGATTGGAAGCCAAGAAGGTTTAGGACCATGCACTGTCCAGCTCCTTTTCCCTGTGGCTCCTGGAGTAGCATCTTGCCCCAGAAGCTTCAAGTGGTACGTTGAATAAAAGGGGAACACAATGGGAAGGAAGCAACACCAAGGAGCCTGTTTGTTCTGAGAGCCAGGAGGAAGCTTTGGGCCACCAGAATCTTTGACCCATCTTCATCCCCTGCTTAGAAATGCTGTGCAACCCCCTGCCCCCGACTCTAGAGAAATCACTTACATAGACAGCGAAGTCCTTGGGAGCTCCGGAGAGACTTTCTCCATGGAACGCTGTCCCTGAGACATGGTCCATGGTGACGGCTCTGGGAACGACTGGCACGGACAGCTTGATGAACACGTGTCCCTGACTCCCTGGGAAGGGCCAGCAGTTGCCAGGATGATTTTCTGCCTGAAAGGACAAGAAATACTCAGCAGGGAGACACAGCAGGAGAGCAGGTCCATGTGAGAAGGGGAGAGGAGAAGAAGCTTCCAGGAGCAAAGACAGGGAGAAAGGCAACTCTGAGCAGCGTGTGTGGTTCATTCTCCTGACCTTTGTTTTACTGCTTCTTGGTGCTCCTACCTCCAGAATCAGCTCAGGGGACCTCATGTAATCCATCACCGGAAGGGAATACAAGAACACCTTTGCTTTGGCCTCCCGGAGGGATGGAGAAGTCTTGGACCGAATGATGGCTGCCCCTGGAAATTCAAACATGAGCATGATCACCAGGCAGTGTCAGGAGGAATATTGCACTGTTGACTTGGAAAAGGTTTCTCAGTTGTCATCCATGTCCTACAGTGGGTTCCCCTTTGCACGACCCCTCTGGAACACACAGTAGTGAGTCATCAAGCTGTCATATCTGGCCGTGGAAATAGGCAAGACTATGAACCAGCCTTTCTGTTCTTCCCATGGGGTCTGGCCCGTTACAGGCTCTGTCAGTGGGGACACTTTTAGGGCATGAGGTGACCCTTGACTTCTCGCCCCTTCTCTCCTACCCCTGGGCACATTCCAATGCCCATCTTGTCAATCTGGACAGGAAGCGCTTTGGAACTGGTTTGTTTGTACAGTGCCACTGCACCTGCTGATTTCAGGGCGTAATCCGGCATCGGGACCTGGATTTCCTCCAGCTTCTCCAGGGCTTGATTGATGATCTCCTGAACAGCCTGGGAAGGAACACAAAGGAGAGCACCTGTTAGAAGGGAAAGGAACGGGGCAAGCAGCTCCCCTGCAAGGCCAGCCAAGGTGAAGGGGACAAGGCCCATCTCAGATGGAAGGAACGCCCACATTGCCTGGAAGCCTCCCAGGTTTGCTCTGCTGTGATTGATGGGATCAGAAAGGGGGGGCTGCTCACTCCACTGCTCTGAGTGCTGGAGCTGTGGGAAGGGGCTTTTCCTGTGGAGAGGCCCCAGGCCAGGCAGCACGGACAGACAAGCCTTCTGGGCATGAGATAGGCCTGGCTTAACTGTGGACCTCTGAGACCATTCCTTCTTTCCAACCCTCCCTTGAGGAGGACCTGAGATCTGGGCGCAGAGGAAGGTTCGACTCAGACAGCTGTCATTCCCGTCACGCTCTCTCTTCCCCAAAAGGAAGTGTGGCCATGACAGCATTTGTTCCAGCAGCACCAGCCTGCTGGCTGTGACAGGGAATGGAGCAGGATACGTGCCGGAGGGAGGATAAAACCCTTGAGCAGATCCTTCTGCCTTGTGCCCTTACCCATCCGGTAAAGCCTGAGACCTTTGCCTGCTTCACGCCTTCCTGCAGAGCCTGCTCAGCCACATCCTTTGTGCTCCAGCGCAGATGATAAAGCTGTTCCTGGAGCTTACGGAGCTGGTCTGGCAGGGGCAGGGTTTCTCTCAGCACTTCTAACTCTCCTGCGGTGCTCCAGAGTCTTTTTGCACCAAGTTGTCCCACGTGGTAAACACCTGTCAGACACACACCAGAGCTTAGAACCTGGTCTAACGTTGGGTTATGCCTCGGGCTGCCCACTCCACTTTCTGTGTCTCTCCCAAGTGCCATAGTTGTCTCTCCTCTTGTTGCCTTTGACAGGGGCCATCATGGCATACGGGCTCCAGAATAGATGGACGTTCCCTGCCCTGGACTGTGCTCCTTGTCCTGCAGAAGATTCTCAGCCCCTGAGGCAGGAGAGCTCAGCCACGGCCTCTCCCTGGGCTGAAGAGACCTGGCTCAGCCAACCTGGGGAAGGCAACTCAGCCCTTCCTCACCCACACCCATCCCGCTGGAGCAGGGACTGGCACAGCTCTGCCGGGGACTTTCTGCTCTCAGCTGAGCTCCTCTGCTCCAGCGGGGGAAGTGGAACAGGGCAGGATGGAGCCCCGAGTACCTCCTAAAGCACCATCCTCAGGTGGGAGCTCTGCAGAGACTCACCAAAAGAGAATAGACCGAGAAAAAGCACCAGGATCATTGCCTTCAGCGTCTTCATTTTCCTGCAGAGCAGATAAAGAAAAGGCTGGTGAAGCTGGCGGTACCTGTCCAGATTAAGGGCAGGAGTTGCAACAAGGGCTTTGGCCACACTTCACATCTGTGGGGATGGAGAGGGATCCTTTGGAAATGGAAGGGACACAATGAACGCCTGCTTCTCCTGCCCACCATCCAATCCGCACTTGTGCTGATCCTGTTCTCCACCCTCTCAAGAGAAGGTTCATCCTGTGCCCCTACATTTCAACAGCTGCCAGGCGGGGGGTGTGTGATACTACGGCAGACTATATTTGGGCCACCCCCTGGGACTCTCTCCGTGCGATTCAAAATGGACCTGTCCCTCATTCTGCAGAGATCAAAGCCTTTCTGGGCCCAGCCCTTACGTTCATGAAGAGACTGAAAGGCGGATGCTGCCTTCCAGCAGCTCCAGACCCAGCTCTCAGGCTGCCCTCGTGTTCCTCTCCTGTCCACCCTCCACCCACCCCAGCTGACGAAGTGGAAAACACACCTGGGGAAAGGGGAGGAGGATTTTTCAAACATACCCGTTCAGAAATTCAACCTTCTCTGGGTGTCCCTTGGTACCTGCTGAGGTGCAGATAACAAGCATCTCGCTCGCTCAGGAGTGAGCCAAAAACTCTGCGATCTCGATTCCCTCAAGATCGAGAGTGACCAAGGCGCAGGGAGACCCCTGGTCTTATACCCTGCTGTGCCGACCTCAGCGCTGACGCTGCTTTGTGACATCAGCGGTAGTGGGTGATGTCACAATGGAAGAGGCTGCGCCACGTCTGGAGGCAAAGACCCACCTGCGAGCGGGTCTCGCAGTCCTCTCTGCAAGGGAAGGAATCCTTCACCATAGAAAGACGGGAAAGGTGCAGGAACACGTTGCTCTCAGAAAACAGACTCTGTCAACCACGCTTCCTCTTGTTGACCAAAATTCAGATGGTGTTACAAAACTACCACAAAAAAGTGATTCTTAGTCTTATTTTATGGACCATTGACCGCCCCATTGACTCCCATTGACCACCATTGACTCCCATTGACTCCCATTGACCGCCATTGACTCCCATTGACTCCCATTGAACCCTATTGACCCCCACTGACTTCCCTTGATCCCCATTGACTCCCGTTGACTCCCGTTGATCCCCGTTGACTCCCATTGATCCCCATTGACTCCCGTTGATCCCCGTTGACTCCTATTGATCCCCATTGCCCCCCATTGATCCCCATTGACTACCATTGACCCCCATTAACCCCTATTGACTCCCATTGCCCCCAATTGACCCCATTGACCCCCATTGACTCCCGTTGACTCCCTTTGTCCCCCATTGACTCCCATTGACCCCCATTGACCCCGATTGATCCCTATTGACTCCTGTTGACTCCCATTGATCCCCTTTGCCCCCAATTGACCCCCGTTGACTCACGTTGACTCCCATTGACCTCCTATATTAAGTTAGCAGGACTTCTTGAGAGGGCTTTAAACAAAATTTGAAGGGGAGGGGACAAAACCAGATGTGGCAGAGGCACAACCAAGGGTGACATGCTGGCATCTGAGGGCAGTGCTAATGATGCCCTTTGGTCTGCTGATCCAGTGCAATCAATGGTACAGCTGAAGTGCATCTGTATGAATGCACGCAGCACGGGCAACAAACAGGAGGAGCTGGAAGCCCTTGTGAGGTACAAAAGCTGTGATTTAATTGTCATCACAGAAACATGGTGGATGACTCTCAGAACTGGAGCGCTGCAATGGATGGTGATAAACTGTTCAGAAGGACGGGCGAGGAAGGAGAGGAGGTGGGGTAGCCATGTATGCTAGAGAGGGTTTTGATTGTGTGAAACTTTATGAGGGTGATGATAGGGTTGAGTGTCTATGGGTAAGAATCAAGGCAAAGGGCAACAAGGCAGATATCCTGGTGGGAGACTGTTACAGACCACCCAACCAGGATGAACAGGCAGATGAAATATTCTACAGAAAGCTGGGAGAAGTCTCCCGATCACCAGCCCTTGTTCTTATGGCGGACTTCACCCTACAAGGTGTCTGCTGGAAGTACAACCCAGCAGAGAGGAAACAGTCCAGGATGCTCCTGGAGTGTACGGAAGACAATTCCTGACACAGCTGGTCAGTGAGACTACCAGGGAAGGAGTCCCACTGGATCTGTTGTTTGTCAATAGAGAAGAACTCATTGGAGGTCACCTTGGGTGTAGTGATCATGAAATAAATGAGCTGATTATCCTTGGAGAAGTTAGAAGGGTGCTCAGCAGAACTGGTACTTTGGCCTTCAAAAAGCAAACTTGGACCTGTTCAGGGGGATGGTTGACCGAGTCCCTTGGGAGACAACTCAAGGGGACTGCAAGGGTGCTGTGAAGTTATGCAGGAACAAAACGAGGTCTGAAGCCCAACCAGACCTGAGCCCAGCTACTGCGGTAAAAGACAACACAAAATACTTCTATAAATCCATCAGCAACAAAAGGATAATTTAAGAGCATCTCCACCCTCTGGTGTGTGGGGAAAAACACAGTGACAGCGATGAGGGAAAGGCTGAGATGCTAAATGCCTTCTCTGGCTCAGTCTTTAAGAGTCAGAGCAGTTGTGCTCCAGGTACCCAGCCCCCTGAGACAGGAGACAGGGACAAGGAGCAGAATGAAGCCCCAGTAGTGCAAGGGACAATGGTTGGCGACCTGCTACACCACTTGGATACCCACAAGTCTATGGGGCCAGATGAGATACACCCAAGGGTGCTGAGGGAGCTGGCGGAGGTGATCACTGAGCCACTTTCAATTATTCAGCTGCAGCCCTGGCTAAGTGGGGAGGTCCCAGTTGACTGGAAGTTGGAAAATGTGACACCCATCTACGAGAAGGGCCAGAAGGACAATCCAGGGAACTACAGAATTGTCAGTCTGACAGATCATCCCAAGTGACATCAGGCAGCGCATACAAGACAACCAAGACATCAGACCAAGTCAACATGGGTTTACGAAAGGCAGGTCCTGATTGACCAACCTGATCTCCTTCTATGACAAGGTGACCCCCTGGCAGATGAGGGAAAGGACGAGAATGTTGTGTCCTTAGACTTCAGTAAAACCTTTGACACCGTATCCCACAGCATCTCCTGGAGAAGCTGCAGCTCATGGCCTGGATGCTGCATCTGCGATGGATAAAGAACTGGCTGGAGGGCCGGGTCGAAGGAGTTGCGGTGAACGGAGCCATATCCAGTTGGTGACCGGTCATCAGTGGTTTCCCCAGGGCTCAGTATTGGGGTCAATTTTGTTTAATCTCTTTATCAATGATCTGGATGAGGTGATTGAGTGCACTTACTGTTTGCAGATGACACCGAGTTGGGTGTGAGTGTTGATCCACTGGAGGGGGGGAAGGCCATGCAGAGGGATCCGGATGAGCTGGATTGTTGGGCTGAGGCCAGTTGTCTGAGGTTTAACAAGGAAAAGTGCCAGGTCCTTCACTTGCGTCACAACAACCGCTACAGGCTCAAGAAGAGTGGCTGGAAAGCTGCCTGGCAGAGTGCGATCTGGGGATGTTGGTTGACAGCAACTGAACATGAGGCAACGTGTGCCCAGGTGACTGAGGGGAGACCATATTGGTCTGTACAACTACATGAAAGGAGGTGGTAGCATGGTGGGTGTTGGTCTCTTCTCCCAAGTAGCAAGTGATAGGACAAGAGGAAATGGCCTCAAACTGTGCCAGGGAAGGTTCAGATTGGATATTAGGGGACATTTGTTCATGGAAAAGGTTGTGAAGCAGTGGAACAGGCTGCCCAGGGAAGTGGTGGAGTCACCATCCCTGGAGGGGTTTAAAGGATGTTTAGATGGATTTCTTAGGGACATGGGTTAGTGCTAGAGTTGGGTTATTGTTGGACTCCATGATCCTGAAAGTCTCTTATAGCTGAAATTATTCTATAATTCTATTGACAAATCGAATTCAGGACAGTTATTCCCTTTAATGTGAGTTATAGGCCTGCAGTGTTACATGAGTTGCCAAGGCTCTCACACACCCCTACATGCATTAGGCAGGGACAGCGATGGTCCTGTCCAGGGTAGCCATCCCCATTCACAGTGAGTGTGGGACAGACACACAGACAGCACTGCAGACAAATTCAGTGCCTTTGTGCGAGAAACTCATTGCCACCTCTGAAGCATCGCAAGATCTGCCCCTTCTCTATCCAGTAGATGTAGGGCAGCCCATGAAAAGGTAGCACATCACACCGGGCTGTCCTTGGGTATAGCTACATTTCCAAATTTCCTTTCATTCTTTTCACAACCCTGTTCTCACTGTCTTGATAACACGATCAAGGCGCAGACAAAGCATTGTCACACTGGGCCTGTCAGCAGCACTTTGTCATTCCCACAGATCAGTGACACGTCTGCCCAAGGACCTCAGGGGCAGCACAGACACCACTGACTAAACACACATTTCCTTACGGGTCTGTCATTCCCAGCCTGTTTCTCTCTGTCCTTGGGGACAGCAGGGCTTACTCACTCTCGTGCTGCCCAGTTTCAGCCCTACCTTTCCATCTGCCAAGCACTGTAACATTACTCTGCTGCTTTGGCCCAGCAGCGCTGGGGAGGCTGCAGCAGTGCAGGAGTAGCCTGAGAGTGCTTGAAGGGTGGTTTCAGAGGTGGTGGGGGTTTTCTTCATAGTGGGAAAGAGCTTGAGAAAGAAATAATGGCACAAAGAGCAACTGGGGAGGTCCAGGCTGGACATGAGCAGAAAGGAATGTGACTGGAAGGGCAGTGCTGTGGTGGAACAGGTCAGCAGAGGGAGCCTGCATCAGCCCAAGGCTTTGTGCTTCAAGGAACAGCTGGGGAGGATGGAGAGATCTCAGCAAAGGAAGGAAGATGCTCAGACAAGAGCAAGGTGGGGCAGCAGGGGGGATGTCTGCAGCCTGCAGGGAAAGAGGTGCAGGGGATGCCACAGCACAGGACAGGCTGTGGTGGAGATGATCAAGGGATGTAAAGAGGCTGAAAGCCCCAACAGACATGAGCTCCTTCTCCCCTTGGCTATGGCTGTTGTCTGCACCTCTGATGCCTGTGAGGAGACACCTTGTCCTTCCAGCACAGTGGCCTCATGGCCTCCTTGTCCCCAGCCAGGAACCTGGGAGGTGTGGGACCGTAGTCCTGCACTTGGCCTTGCACAGCCCCACATCACACTGTCCAGGAGGAGCCCTGGGCAACGTGGGAGAGACAGGATCTGCCTTCCCAGGGGCTGGGGGTCACGGCTTGGCCCTTTGGTTAATGAAACACATCCAGGTTTACTCAGCATCAGAGCCACCTTTACTTTGCTTTTCCTGACATGTCATCATTGCCTCCAGTTTTCTTCTGCAACTGACCCTGAGGATGGTTTCTCAGTATATAACTCATTGGGACCCATTAACATTACAAGAAACTTTGGAGTTTGAATCTGACTTTGACTTCTTCAGAGGTTTCATCAGCTTCCTCCAGGGCCTGAGGCCCACGGACTCAGCACCAAACCCACCAGAGGGGTCATTAAAGTGCCTTGGGCTGCTCCTGTGCTGCTGAGCTGAGCTGGGCTCCTGGGACACAGGGAGCTCCTGGCAAGCGGCAGCGCTGCAGAGAGACAGCTCTGCCCAGGAGCAGCTCCTCTGCACAGCGCAGCAGGGCTGAGGGCTCTGCCTGGGGATCTCAGGGAGACGAGCAAGGCCGAGAGAGATTAAAGGTGGTTAGGACTGGGAGGATGACTGAGAGCTCACTGGAGGAGAAACCTTTGCAGCCCTTGCCATGGTAAGCCTCTGGGTACAGGGCAATGCAGCTGTAGCTCCTGGAGGCATCTCCTAAAACTGGCACAGGCACAGCTGGTGGGAACTGTAAGGAGGGGGCTCTTGTCAGGCAATGTTGAACAGCTGTGAAGTCGGGTGAGCACCCAGGGGTGCCCAGGGCTGTCCTGCAGAGCAGGGTCCCTGCACCCCAGGGCTGTGCCGGGACAGGGACTCTGCCACCTGCCAGGGTCAGCGCTCAGCCTGCCCAGGGAGATCCCATGGCAGAAACTGCTGGGGAAATGAACGTTCGCCCATAAGGGCAGGAAAGGTGCTTCTGCTCTGGAGAGGATGCTGTGTGGGTCAGGGCTGCTCAGAGCTCCAGATCACCCCACAGACATGGCAGAGAGTCCTTCTGAACCACAACATCAAGACAGGAACAGCTGCAAGGGAAGGAGTCTGTGCTTTCAGTTTTCCACTCTTGGTTGTTTGGGTGTGCAGTGGGAGATGGGGATTTATTTCTCTGCTTTGGAGAAGACACTGAGACCCCAGTTCTCGTTAGGACTTGTCTGAGCTGCTCCTGAGCCCCTGCACACACAGAGCTGCCCCTGGGCAGTGCCAGGAGGTGTGAGCAGGACAGAGCTGAGCACACAGCGGGTGGGACGGGTTCTGTGACACTGACAGGGAGCAGAGCCAGGGACAGAGACACAGCTGCAGGCAGCACAGCCATGGGCAGGAAGAGTTAACTGCTACCAGACATGCTGGAGATGGGATTTAGGAACCTCTCTCACATCCTCTCGAGTGCAGACACATTTCCCAGTGCAACCCCCTGGTGTCCTCTCCTCCCCAGAAGAGCCTCTGCCCCAAAGCCATGGGGTCCAGGTCACCAGTCTCCACTTCAGCAGCTGGACCTCCAGGTGAAGGGTTCCTGGAACGTGGTACACAGAAAAGGTGCTAAAAGTACTTGCTCTACAGTGTCATTATGTGAGTGGCAGCAGCACAGCCAGGTAAGGAGAAGGTTCCACAGCATGCCCGTCTGCCTTTCTGTCCTTGCTTTATTTTCTGGCAGCACTGCAGTGTCCTTCCCTGTTTCTCCACCTGTCCCTGGAGCTCTTGCTCTGTGGGGTTGGGGTGGGAGTGTGGTTCAGTTTTTGTTCTGACACCAACTCAGGCGGTTTTGCCCCAGAGCTGTGTTCATGGAAACTGCATGCCCAACTGCATTTTAAACTGTGATGAACTGTTTTTCTCACTTGGTAGAAAGAGAGAATGAGCTGAACCATCCCTTCATTGTGGACGGGGTTTTCCATGAGAAACAGCCCATTTATTTTCTTCAGAGAAGTCTCCCCTAACTTGTCACAGTCTTTTCCTCCTTGCACAGGTCCTCACGCCCACAGGCAGCAAATGGCCAATGGCAGCTCCATCACCCACTTCCTCCTCCTGCCGTTCACAGACACACGGGAGCTGCAGCTCTTGCACTTCTGGCTCTTCCTGGGCATCTACCTGGCTGCCCTCCTGGGCAACGGCCTCATCATCACCACCATAGCCTGGGACCAGCACCTCCACACCCCCATGTTCTTCTTCCTCCTCAACCTCTCCCTCCTCGACCTGGGCTGCATCTCCATCACTGTCCCCAAATCCATGGCCAATTCTCTGTGGGATACCAGGGTCATTTCCTACGCAGGATGTGCTGCCCAGCTCTTTTTTTTCATGTTCTGTGCTACAGCAGAGTATTCTCTTCTCACCATCATGTCCTACGACCGCTATGTTGCCATCTGCAAACCCCTGCACTACGGGACCCTCCTGGGCAGCAGAGCTTGTGTCCACATGGCAGCAGCTGCCTGGGCCACTGGGTTTCTCAATGCTCTGCTGCACACGGCCAATACATTTTCACTGCCCCTGTGCAAGGGCAATGCCCTGGGCCAGTTCTTCTGTGAAATCCCCCAGATCCTCAAGCTCTCCTGCTCACACTCCTACCTCAGGGAACTTGGGCTTCTTGTGGTCAGTGCCTGTTTAGCATTTGGGTGTTTTGTGTTCATCGTGCTGTCCTATGTTCAGATCTTCAGGGCCGTGCTGAGGATCGCCTCTGTGCAGGGACAGCACAAAGCCTTTTCCACCTGCCTCCCTCACCTGGCCGTGGTCTCTCTGTTCATCAGCTCTGCCATGTTTGCCCACCTGAAGTCCCCATCCATTTCCTCCCCTTCACTGGATCTGGTGGTGTCTGTTCTGTACTCGGTGGTGCCTCCAGCAGTGAACCCCCTCATCTACAGCATGAGGAACAGGGAACTGAAGGAGTCTATAGGGAAACTGATGACTGTTCACTTTTCTAAAGCAGTAATGAATTGACCTCCTTCTTCTGCATGTCACTTGTAATATTACGCACTACTAGTTCAAACATTATTTGTCTTCTTATGGCTGTGTCCATATCTACCTGTCTGGTGTGTCCCGTAGTGTTTGTGTGAATAAAGAGCCGTACTCTCTGTGTGTTTAAATGAAATAAAGGACCCTGCACTGACTTGTTTGGTCTCTCTGAGATCTGTGGAGCTGCAAGAGCCATGTCTGTGTGCTGAGTGAGCGTGAGCCACCCTGAGCTGGGTCTTCCTCCCATCCTGACCAGTATGAGTCTGCGGACTCACCCCATGGCCCTGGGCACCACAGCCCACTTGCTCTGCAGAGCAGCACCACCAGCTCGGGGCTGTATGGAGCATGGGAAAGGGGTGCAGGAACAGCTGGCCAGGTCAGCACAGATCAGCTCTATTGAGATAGGGTCTGTGGGGATATGGGACGTTCCAGGAGAAGAGTGGGGCACTGTATGTGTGCAGAAAAGACACGGAAAGAGAAACCTTTTGCTGCAGGTGGCAGCTTGGAGCAGGTGGCCCTGGGACCTTCTTGAGGATTCCCTAGGCCAAATGTCTCATGCTGTCCTGGGGGGCAAGTCTGGACCTGGGTCTGCAAGCTGCCTGGGCTGGAGATCCTCTGAGCGTGCTGGCTGCATGAACATTCTCACTGTCCTTCATTCTCACTGGTCCCCACTGCTGTGGGACCAGTTCCAGTGTGGCTGCTCTGCCGGGCTGGGCTGGGGAGAGGGCAGGGGGGTGGCACAATTCAGGAGGGGGTGGGAGGGCTGAACTGGCAAATGCCCCAGAGAAGAAAACACCAGTGAACAGCTGAAGTGTGTGAGTGTGCAGGGCTGGCACACAGCAGTGTCCTCGTCCAGCCAGGCTCCTGGGAGAGCCCTGAAGGACCAGCAGAGCAGGGTCTGGTGTGTGCCCATGTTCATGGGACTGTCCTGGGGTAGGTTCCCCATTCATCACAGACCAGCCCCTCAAAACCACCATTTCCTGCACTGGCCCTTCACCCCAGCTGAGAGAGGTGGTTCATCCCTCAACACAAGGACACTAAGTCAGAATCCAGTGTTTCCATTGTATGGATGAGATATGAGCATGCATATCATGTACCTAAGATGAACCCGACTCAGTACAAACACCATCAACTATTCCTGCCGGTTCCATGAAGGCCTGTGGGACAATCAGTCACAAGGTCACTTCATGTTTCCAGTAACATCCCATGGGAGACGAACTGAATGCAGCACTGGGATGTGCTTCCTTAAACTCAGGTCCCCATGTCCATTCCTCATGACGTGGGACATGACGATGGCCACACAGAGGGATCTGGACCTGCTGGATCATGGGGCTGAGGCCAATTGTCTGAGGCTTAACAAGGCCAAATGCTGGGTTCTGCACTTGGGTCACAAGAACCACATGAACGCTACAGGCTCAGGGGAGAGTGGCTGGAAAGCTGCCTTGTGGAAAGGGATCTGGAGGTGTTGATTGACAGCGGCTGAACATGAGCCAGTGTGTGCCCAGCTGGCCAAAAAGGCCAACAGCATCCTGGCTTGTATCAGGAATAATGTGGGCAGCAGGACTAGAGAAGTGATTGCCCCACTGTTCTCGGCACTGGTGAGCCCCCATCTTGAATCCTGTGTTCAGTTTTGGGTCCCTTATTTCAAGAAGGACGTTGAGGTACTAGAGAGAGCGCAGAGGAGGTGACAAAGCTGCTGAGGGGCTGGAGCACAAATGTGATGCGGTGTGGTTGAGGGAGCTGGGGCTGCTCAGCCTGGAGAACAGGAGGCTGAAGGGAGACCTTCTCACTGTCCACAATTGCCTGAAAGGAGGTTGGAACATGGACGTTGTTGTCTCTTCTCCCAAGTAGGAAGTGATATGGGAGCAGGTAATGGCCGCAATTTGCACCAGGGGAGGTTTCCTGTCTGTTATGTCACCCTTGCCTGTGATTCTGGAGTGTGTTTTCAAAATGACAGTCCAACCGAGGAGGTCCTGGCATCCGTCAAACCCATCTTCAAGAAAGGCAGGAAGGAGAGTTGGGAGAGTCACAGGATGGTCAGCCTGCCTCTGTCCCTGGGAAGGGGATGGGACAAGTCCTCCTGCAGCCATCTGCAGGCACGTGAAAGGAAAGAAAGGGACTTGTGAAACAAAATGGGCAGGGGAAAGAAACACATGTTGTGTGTGTGAAATTGTGCCAGGCCTTGGACATGGTCTCTTGTGGTGTCCTTATAGCCAGATTGGTGCTGTCTGGGCTGAAGAACTGGATGCTTGGTGGGAAGTTGACTGAAATATCAAGCCCAAATATAATCTGTGATGCAGTGTCCTCTGTGCAGTTACTTGTGTCATCCCTCAGTGACCAGCATTTGGGCCGAAACTGCTGAAGGTCTTTATTCTCCCTTCTGTGCTGTGATCCAGATGACACAAAGCTGAGTGGAGACCTTGAACAACCTCACCTGGTCACCCTGCTTTGGGAAAGAGAGTGAAACAAGATGATGCTCAGGGCTCTCTTCAAACCTGACTGACTCTCTGATTCAATGAATCTTTCCCCTGGACATGTTTTTGAAGATGGAATATCTGCAGAAAAACAACAAAAACAACAAACAACAACAACAACCAGCAGCAGCTCAAGGATGCCCTGTGGAAAGTCTTATCTTAGTCTGTTATGAAGCAACAAACTGCCCATCTGCTTCTATATAGGAGTTTTAATGAAACTAATTATAGGTGCAGCCTGTCATCTCTATATTTTCTTGGTGGTGTTTTTTAAATTGTGATAATGCTGCCATTAAATTGTGATAATGCTTTTCTGCTTTTCTTTTATAATCACTGGCCATGCTCTTTGTGTCTTTAAACAAAGTAAAGAGCCCTGTAGTGACTCTTTTTCAAGGGATCCTTTCACGAAGGCCTTTTTGGAGGTACAGAGGCAGTTCCTGTGTGCATGGGAGGAGGGAAAAAGAGCTGGAAGGGAGCACCAGCGCTTGGTCTTCCAGAGCTGTTCTGGTTCCACTCCCCCACTCTCCTTCTCATCCCTTGTGTTGGTGCAAGGCCTGAGTGCTCTGGCAGCTTGGTCCCCATCCTGCTGTGTGTCAGTGCTGTGAGCGCAGGCAGGGACAGGCAATGGGCACTTGTGTCACACAGCTGGCCTTTGTAACAGTACTTCTATAAAGAACAGTGATCTTCCTAGGGCAGTGTCAGAAGACTTTGGACTTCTTGAACCCTGGGGGTTCCATGAAGGCCTGTGGGACAGACAGTGTCTCAAGATCACTTCACATTGGGAGTAACAGCCCATGGAAAACCACCCAATGGGATCTTCTTCCTTGAACTGAGGTCCCCGTGTCCATTCCTCATGACGTGGGACATCTCAGCTCAGTGCAGAGCAGGGTGACAACCACAGGGCTGAGGTGTCTGCCATCCCTTTGGAGTAACAACAGGAGGCCAGAGAGAAACTGAGACTATGGCCTCTATGTGTAAAAGGGACAGACTCTGTCTCTGAGCATCCCTGGGTGCACAAGGAGTCCAAGAGGTCAGCTCAGATGTGGACACCTGACAGACCCTGACATTTCTGTGTGTGACTCCAGGAACAAACCCCACTGGATCAGTGAGATTCATCTCAGCTGCCTTGGACAGGATCTTTTCAAATGCTCCAGTCTGCTCTGTCACCCTTTCTTGTGATTCCAGGTTGTGATGTCAAAACGGCCATAGAAACCAGAATGGTTTTTGGGTCCTTAGAAATCTCAGACCTCAAACCCATCTTCAAGATGAGCAGGAATAGGAACTGGGAGAATGACAGGCTGGCCACCCTTCCTCCCATCTTGGGAAGGGAATGGGACACGTCCTCCTGCAGCCATTTCCAGGAATGTGAAGGACAAGGAGGGGATTGCTGAACCCAAATGGACGGGGGAAAGAAAGGCATCTTGTGTACAGGGTGTTTGCAAGGCTCAGCCATGGTCTCCTTCTGGCCAGAGTGGTGCTGATGGGGCTCAAGAAGTGGATGCTGGGTGGGAAGTTGGCTGAACCGTCAAGCCCAAACATCATCTGTGGTACAAAGTCCTCTGTGCAGCCAGTTACTGGTATCACCTATCAGTGACCAGCACTTGGACAACACTGTTGAACATCTTTATTCTCCCCTTCTGGGATGTAACACAGTGCACTTTCAGTGCCTTTGAGGATGATGCAAACCTGTGTGGAGGCCTTGAGCAACATCACCTGGTTCACCCTGCCGTGAGCAGGACAGTGAGACAAGATGAGTGAGACGAGAACTCTGTGCATACCTGAGGTTTTCTCTGATTTGACAGAATTTTTGCCTTGGAGAGGTTTCTGGAGAGAGAATAGGTGGAAGAATAGTAAAAAAAAAAAAAAAAAAAAAAAAAAAGAAAAAAAGGAGAAAAGTAAAAGGGGATTACTAGAAGGTATTAACATAAATACAGCAGTTCCAGTGAGGAGTGCTTTTCACTCACATTGTTAGTAGAAAATATATTTGACAAATTTGAACACAGAGAGGAAGGGAGATGGGTGTCTGCAGCCTGCAGTGAAAGAGGGGCAGGTGTAGGACCGTGTAGAACACACTTCAGTCTTGGTCAGGTCCTGGGTGCTAAGGAGGGGGATGGATGGGTGTGGTATTATGAGGTCAGTAGGAAGCCAATGGCTGTGCAGGGCACTGTGGGGTCACTTCTGCCTCTGCAGGGGATAGGCCAACAGCAGGAACATGGCTGGGAAAGGACTGTGAGGTCACACACACCAGACGAGCAATCGGGCCCAATCAGCATGGCTTTGTGAAAGGCAGGTCCTGCTTGACCACCCTGATCTCCTTCTATGACAAGGTGACCAGCTGAGCAGATGAGGGAAAGTCTGTTGTGGGGAGTGAATCCGCCACACAGGCTGTGGGTGCTGTGTCCTTAGACTGCAGTAAAGCCTTTGACACCGTATCCCACAGCATGTCCTGGAGAAGCTGCAGCTCCTGGCCTGGATGGTGTATCTGCAATGGATAAAGAACTGGCTGGAGGGCCAGGCCCAAAGAGTTTTGGTGAATAGAGCCAAATCCAGTTGGTGGCCGGTCAGGAGTGGTGTCCCCAGGGCTCAGTATTGGAACTTCTTCTATTTAATCTTTATCAAATGATCTGGACGAGGGGATCAAGTGCACCCTCATTAAGTTTGCAGATGACACCAAGTTGGGTGTGAGTGTTGATCTGCTGGAGGGTGGGAAGGTCATACAGAGGGATCTGGATCATCTGGATTGTTGGGTTGAGGCCAATTGTCTGAGGCTTAACAAGGCCAAATGCTGGGTTCTGCACTTGGGTCACAACAGCCCCAGGCAGCGCTACAGGCTTGGGGAAGAGTGGCTGGAAAATTGCCTGGTGGAAAGGGATCTGGGGTGTTGATCGACAGCAGCTGAACATGAGCCTGTGTGTGCCCAGTTGGCCAAAAGGGCCACCAGTATCCTGGCTTGTATCAGGAATGGTGTGGCCAGCAGGACTAGGGTGACTGTGCCACTGTACTTGGAGCTGGTGAGGCCGCAGCTTGAATCCTGTGTTCAGTTTTGGGCCCCTCATCATAAGAAGGACATTGAGGCACTAGAGAGAGTGCAGAGGAGGGAAGGGAGCTGGTGAGGGGCTGGAGCACAAGTGTGATGAGGAGCGGTTGAGGGAACTGGTGGGTTCAGCCGGGAGAACAGGAGGCTGAGGGGAGACCTTATCTCTGTCTACAACTGCCTGAGAGGAGGAGGGGGTTGGTCTCTTCTCCCAAGTAGCAAGTGATAGGATGAGAGGAAATGGCCTCAAATTGTGCCAGGGAAGGTTCAGGTTGGCTATTGGGAAAAAATTCCTCCTGGAAAGGCCTGTTAGGCACTGGAACAGGCTGCCCAGGGCAGTGGGGGAGTCACCATTCCTGCAGGGGTTTATGAGATGTTTAGACGAGGTTCTTAGGGACATGGTTTAGTTCTAGATTTAGGTTGTGGTTGGACTCAATGATCCTGAGGGTCTTTTCCAACAGAAATAATTCTATGATTCTATGTTATCAACTGGAATATTCTTCTATCACATCTTCTAAGTGCTCTTCACATATCTGCCTCTTCACCTACAGTCCTGAAACTTTAACTAATTAGATGCAGAAGTGTTGAATACTAATTATAAATGATGAAAACACCTTTGCTCTATCAGTCTATCTCAGGTACATGGGGGCCTCTTGAGGTTTGCACTGGGTGCTTATAGTGAGACCATGGAGCTCAGCCCGAAAACATGAGAACTCCCCTCAAAACTGAAAAACCAAACCCAACCAAACTAAACCAAAGCAACAACAACAAGAACAAGAAACCCACACTTTTAAAATCAGGTGAAATAATTCAATATTTTCAATAAAATGTCTGTGGAATTGCTATCCTGCTCAAATATGAATTTTTGGAATGTGTATGAACTGTGGGAGATGAAACATTGGCCTTTCCCTGTGCTTGCATTGCCAGAACTCTGTCTATCACGATGTGTACTTAATCCCCTGCACATCCAGGAGTTTCTGCCTGTCCTTTTCCAGCTCACCATGTCTGAACTCATCTCTTCAGAAGCCTGTCTGAACATTTGCACTTTACATGGCTCCCCAGAGGTTCTTCACCTCTCACTCTTTGCTCATTCAGAGCCTCTCAGCTCTCACTCTGCTTTGAGCTTCAGGCAGGTAAAGTCTTTCAGCAGTTGCTCTCGTACTCCCTACAGGCAACTCTTCAGTTATGGCAATGGACTTCGCTGTACACTGCTTAATTTAACCATAGAACTGAGAAAGACTATTAATTTCTACTGTGTTTTCTTTTTTTTTTCTCCTTTTTTGTTTCTTCTAATTAAAAATTCCCCGGTGCCTGTTTGCATCCAGTCCTCTAAGGAAACATGAAGCAATTCCTGCAAAGAAGCTGTAACAATCAGTGCAAACTTCAGTGCAGAGTCTGATGTAAAGAAATGTGCTGTAAATCCCAGGGGCCAATGAGCAGAACAGGGAGTTTGGGGAGCTGATTATAGATTTCCTGCTAACAATTTGAGTAGAGAAGCATTCTTCACAGGAACTGCTCAGTTTATTTGACACCTTTTATGTCTCCTATGCTGCCTCTCTTTTTTTTTATTATTATTTTTATTTTTTTATTTATTAATTTATTTTTATTTTCTTGTTCCTCCACCTATTCCTTCTCCCAACACTTTTCCAAGGGAAAGATTCCTTGAATCACAGAGTAACTCAGGTTGAACATCATCTTGTCTCAGTGTCCTGCTCAGGGCAGGGTGAACCAGGTGAGGTTGTCCAAGACCTCTGCCCAGCTTTGAACCATCCACAAAGGAGCTGAAGGTTCACTCCGTCACATCATACAGGGGAGAATAAAGATGTTCAACAGTGTTGGCCCAAGTGCTGGTCCCTGAGGGATTCCTCCGGTAACTGGTCTATGGGGCACTTTTACCACTGCTGACATTTGGGTACTATGGGGTCTACAGATGCTATATAAAATGCTCTGTAAAAGGATGTGCTCATGTTTTTGTGACAGTAGTGTATTGAAAAATTAAAATGTCATGAGTTTGCCAGTTTAAGAGTTGGGGTGTTCATCTGGAGAAGAGAGGCTCCTGGGAGACCTTATTGCAGCCTTTCTGGGCTGAAAAGGGGCCGATAAGAACGATGGGGACAGACTTTTGAGCAGGGCCTGTTGTGATAGGACAAAGGGTGATGGTTTAAACTAGAATAGGAGAGAGTCAAGGAGTGAAATGAGGAAGAGATGTTTTACACTGAGGGTGGTAAAACACTGGGACAGGTTTCCCAGAGAGGTGGTGGATGAACCATCCCTGGAGACATCCCAGGCCAGGTTGGATGGGGCTCTGAGCACCCTGAGCTGGTGAAGATGTCCCTGATCACCAAAGGGAGTTGGACCAGATGGGCTGTGAATGTCACTTCCAACTCAAACTACTTTGTGATTCTAGGATTCAGTGACAGGAAAGACTGGATGTATCAATGCTTGATTGCTGGAAAAGGTCTTGTCTGGCTTGCGTGAGCCAAGTTGGCAGCTTCACCCAGCAGCTCTCCACGCCCAAGTGGAGAGCTGACCCACTTCTGTACAACCAACCCTGCTCCTGCCCCACAGTGCCCAGAGGATACTGCCCAGAGCCCCCAGGATGGGGATGCTGTGAAGTGGATGCCCCCTCAGAAAGCCAGGGAGAGCTGCATGTCATGAAGATGATGGAGTGGAGCATGTCCCATGTGAGGAGGTGATTCTGGTGCCATTTTGAGCCCTGAGGTGATTCTGGCACCACTATTTTAAGGCAGCTTGGGGGTCATTCCCTTGTTCTCCTTTCTTCCCTGGTAAGACCACACCTGGAATATTGTGTCCAGTTGTGGCCCCTCAGTTCCAGAAGGACAGGGAACTGCTGGAGAGAGCCCAGTGCAACCACCAAGATGCTGAAGGGAGTGGAGCATCTCCCATGTGAGGAAAGGCTGAGGGAGCTGGGGCTCTGGAGCTGGAGAAGAGAAGACTGAGGGGGGACTCATTCCTGGGGATCAATATGGAAAGGGACAGTGTCAGGAGGATGGAGCCAGGCTCTTCTCGGTGACAACCAGTGACAGGACAAGGAGCAATGGGTACAAACTGGAACACAAAAGGTTCCACTTAAATTTGAGAAAAAACTTCTTCTCAGTGAGGGTGATAAAACACTGGCCCAGGCTGCCCAGGGAGGTTGTGGAGTCTCCTTCTCTGCAGACATTCAAACCCGCCTGGACACCTTCCTGTGGAACCTCAGCTGGGTGTTCCTGCTCCATGGGGAGATTGCACTGGATGAGCTTTCCAGGGCCCTTCAACCCCTGACATCCGGGGATTCTGTGATTAGTGAGGGGTTGCTGGGAACACTGGTGGGGTTGCTGGAATCACTGGGGGGGGCAGCTGGGATGGTTACTGGGAACACTAAGAGGATTTGTGAGGGAATATTGGGAACCCTGGGAGGTTTACTGGGAGCACTGGGGGTTTACTGGGACTTCTTGCAGGATTACTGGGAACAATGGGGGTTGCTGGGATCACTGGAGGGGTTAGTGGGGGGTTACTGGGAGCACTGGGAGGGGTTAGTGGGAACTTTGGGGATTGCTGAGAGGGGTACTGGGAGCACTAGGAGGATTAGTGGGTGTTACTGGGAGCACTGGAAGGATTGCTGGGAATACTGGCTATTGCTGGGAGGGTACTGGGAGCACTAGGAGGATTAGTGGGTGTTGCTGGGAGCACTGGGAGGGTTGCTGGGAATACTGGCTATTGCTGGGAGGGTACTGGGAGCACTAGGAGGATTAGTGGGTGTTACTGGGAGAACTGGGAGGGTTGCTGGAAATACTGGGAATTGCTGAGGAGTACTTATATCACTAGGTGGTTACTGGGAGGGTTACTGAGAGGGTTACTGGGAGGGTTACTGGGAGGCTCACTGGGAACACTACAAGGATTACTGGGTAACACTGGGTGGGTTATTGGAACCACTGGGTCAGTCTCTGGGGTCATTACTGGGAGCACTGGGGGTTTACTGGGAGTTACTGGAGGATTACTGGGAACAATGGTGGTTACTGGGAGCACTGGGAGTGTTAGTGGGGGATTACTGGGAGCAATGGGGGGGCTTCTGGGAGTCACTGGCTGCACTGGGGGGGTTGCTGGGAACACTGGGAGGGTTATTGGGAACACTGGGGTTTGCTGGGGAGTTACTGGGAGCACTAGGTGGTTACTGGGAGCACTGGTAAGGTTACAGGGAGGGTTACTGGGAACACCAGGAGAATTAGAGGAGGGTTTCTGGGAACAGTGAGAGGGTCACTGGGAGCACTGGGGGTTTACTGGGAGTACTTGCAGGATTACTGGGAACAATGGGGGTTGCTGGGAGTATGGGGAGGATTACTGGGAACATGGGCAGTTGGTGGGGCCTTACTGGGAGCACTAGGTTGTTACTGGAAGCACTGTGGGGGCTTGATGGGAGCACTGGGAGGGCTACTGGGAGCATTTGGGTTCATTAGGAGTTACTGGAGGATTACTGGGAAAGTTACTGGGAACACTGGGTGGGTACTGGGAACAGTGGGTGGGTTACTGGGAGCACTAAGAGGATTTTTGGGAGCACTGGGAGGGTTACTGGGATGACTGGGAGGGTTACTGGGGGTTTTGCTGGGAGCAGTGGC
The DNA here is from genome assembly GCF_037038585.1 of Patagioenas fasciata. Classification (NCBI taxonomy): domain Eukaryota; kingdom Metazoa; phylum Chordata; class Aves; order Columbiformes; family Columbidae; genus Patagioenas; species Patagioenas fasciata. The sequence continues at coordinate 44,480,812 of NC_092526.1, forward strand.
AGGGTTATTCAGAACACTGGGCATTGCTGGGGCTCACATGAAAGCACTAGGTGGTTACTGGGATCACTGGGAGGGCTAGTGGGGGATCACTGGGAGCAATGGGGCGTTACTGAGGCTCACTGTGAGCACTGAGAGAGGTTGGTGGGAGCACTGGGAGGTTTACTGGGAGGGTTACTGGGAACAGTAGGATGATTAGTGGGGGGTTAATGGGAACACTACGTGGTTACTGGGAGCATGGGGAGGGATACTGGGAGTACTGGGGGTTTATTGGGAGCTCTTGGAGGATTACTGGGAACAATGGAGGCTGCTGGGATCACTGGAAAGGTTAGTTGGGGGTTACTGGGAACACTGGAGGGGTTACTGGGGGTTATTGGGTGCACTGGAGGGGTTAGTGGGAGGGTTACTGGGAGCACTGGGAGCATGAGGGTGATACTGCTGTGGGTGTCTATCACAATCCACCAGCTCAGGGTGAGGACGTTGCCGAGGCCTCTCCAGCAGCTGAGAGCGGCCTCAGTCACAGGCCCTGGTTGCCGTGGGGGTTTGAGCTCCCCTGGTGTTTCTGGAAGGACGACTCAGCCAGACACAGTCCAGGAGGTTCACCAAGTGCATCCATGAGAACTTCCTGATGCAAAGGGTGGAGGAGCCGACTGGGAGAGGAGCTGCTGGACCTCACCCTCACTAACAAGGAGGGGCTGGTTGAAGCGGTAAAGGTTGAGGGCTGTCTTGGCTGCAGTGGCCATGAGATGGTGGAGTTCAGGATCTCATGTGGTAGGAACAGAATAACAAGCAGAATAGCAACCGTGGACTTCAGCAGGACCAACTTTGGCCTTTTCATGCAATTGCTGGGAGAAATCCCATGGACAAGGTTGCTTGAAGGTAAAGGGGCCCAAGATAGTTCGTTGGTTTTCAGGGAGTGTTTCTACCGGGCACAAGATCAGAGCATCCCGACACGTAGGAAGTCAAGGAAGGGAGCCAGGAGACCTGCGTGGTTAAACAGGGAACTACTGGGTGTGCTCAATTGGAAAAAGAGAGTTTATAGATCATGGAAGGAGGGGCTGGCCACTTGGGGAGAATATCAGGCTGTTGTCAGAGGGTGTAGGGAGGCAACTAGGAAAGCTAAGGCCTCCTTAGAATGAAACCTGGCGAGAGGGGTCAAGGACAACAGGAAGAGCTTTTTCCAATACGTGGCAGATAAAACTAACAGCAGAGGCAATGTAGGCCCACTGATGAACGAGGTGGGTGCCCTGGTGACAGAAGATCCAGAGAAGGCAGAGTTACTGAATGCTTCTTTGTCTCTGTCTGCTCTGCCGGGGGCTGTCCTGATGAGCCCCGTACCGCTGAGGCCCCAGAGGAAGGCAGGACAATGGAGGAGTTTGCGTGGGTTGATGAGGACTGGGTTAGGGAGCAGTTAGGCAATCTGGACATCCATAAATCCATGGGTCTGGATGGGATGCACCCACAGGTGCTGAGGGAGTTGGCTGAGGTCATTGCTGGACTGCTCTCCATCATCTTTGCATATCAGGGATAAGAGGGTCATCAGGGGCAGTCAGCATGGCTTCACCAAGTGGAAGCCGTGCTTGACCAACGTCATAGACTTATATGAAGACAAAACAAGATGGATAGATGATGACAAAGCAGTGGATGTGGTCTACATTGACTTGAGTAAGGCATTTGGCACAGTCTCCCACAGCATCCTCACAGCTAAACTGAGAGAGTGCGGTCTGGATGAGCGGGTAGTGAGGTGGACTGTGAACTGGCTGAAGGGAAGAAGCTGCAGAGTCGTGGTCAATGGGGCGGAGTCCAGTTGAGGCCTGGATCCAGTGCAGTGCCTCAGGGGTCAGTACTGGTGCCGGTATTATTCAATATATTCATCAATGATTTGCACAAGGGAATAGAGTGACTGTCAGCAAGTTTGCTGGTGACACCAAGCTGGGAGTAGTGGCTGACACTGGAAGCTGTGCTGCCATCCAGAGACCTGGACAGGCTGGAGAGTTGGGCTGGGAAAAATTTACTGAACTAGAACAAGGGCAAGTGTAGAGTCTTGAATCTGGGCAAGAACAACACCAGGTTTCAGTGTAAGCTGAGAATGAGCTGTTGGAGAGCAGTGTAGGGGAAAGGGATCTGGGGGTCCTGGGGACAGCAGGGTGACCATGAGCCAGCACTGGGCCCTTGTGACCAGGAAGGCCAATGGTACCTGGGGTGGGTTAGAAACGGGTGGTCAGTAGGTCAGAGAGGTTCTCCTGCCCCTCTGCTCTGCCCTGGGGAGACCACACCTGGAATATTGTGTCCAGTTGTGGCCTCTCAATTCCAAAAGGACAGGGAACTGCTGCAGAGAGTCCAGCGCAGCCACCAAGATACTGAAGGGAGTGGAGCATCTCCCGTGTGAGGAAAGGCTGAGGGAGCTGGGGCTCTGAAGCTGGAGGAGACTGAGGGGTGACCTCAATGAATGGACGAGAAAAGATGATTCTCATACCAGTTTATATTTTACTAGCAAGAATACAATGCTGGCAAGAAGTATTTCTGCAAAGCAGGCACAACTAACATCACTGATTACTTGAGCTTCTTTCAAAGGATGTGCCCCTAGAGCCCCAAGCACACCACGAGGGAACTCAGAGGGGACAGAGAAAGGGACATCCTGGGCTGCTCCTGTGCTGCTGAGCTGGACTGGGCTCCTGGGACAGAGGGAGCTCCTGGCAAGCGGCAGCGCTGCAGAGAGACAGCTCTGCCCAGGAGCAGCTCCTCTGCACACGCAGCAGGGCTGAGGGCTCTGCCTGCAGCACCGAGGGCACAGGAACCAGGCAGAGAGAGGGAAATGCAGTCTGGGTGAGAGGATGCTGAGAGATCACTGGAAATGAAATCCTCTCAGATCTGAAGTCTGTGGCTGCAGGGCATTGCATCTGCAAATCATGTTAGGACATCAGAAAGCTGTCACATCGCAGAGCCTGCAAGAGATGTGAGTAGAACTCTCAGAGATTCTCTGATGCAGAGGAGAGGATGTGCTGCAGAGCAGGGGTTGCCTTCTGCACTGTCAAGTGACAAGATGTGAATGCTGTGTTCTCCCCAGCATGGCTGTGGGGTGTAAATGTAAATGTGCAGGCAGGGGTGCCCAGGGCTGTCCTGCAGAGCAGGGTCCCTGCAGCCCAGGGCTGTGCCGGGGCAGGGACTCTGCCGCCTGCCAGGGTCAGCGCTCAGTCTACCTGGGATCTCCCACACGGTGCTGTGGGGAGAAGCTGTGGGTGGAAGACGCAAACCCTATCAGGGCAGGAAAGGTGCTTCTGCTGTGGAGAGGGTGCTGTGTGGGTCAGCACTGCTCACAGCTCCAGATCACCCCCAGCATTTTTCCAAGGGGATGCCTTAAGGACAAGATCAATGCGAGAATTACCAGACACATAAGGATCTTTCCGGAGCCTGTCTTTTCAGTTTCCTATCCCAAGGGGTGGGGGATGCAGGAAAGGATAAAATGAAAATGAGCTCTCATGCTTAAACAAGTCACTGAGACTCCTGAACTGCAACTCTGAGTGATCAGCACATCTGCCAGAAGGCTCATAACATCCCTTCACCACCCCTCTGCCTGTGCACAGCACCTGCATCACCTTTGCTGGACCCCTCAGCCTAGTCTGACCTGTCCTGTTTTCCAGCCTGGAAACAGGAAGATGCCCCCAGGCAGTGCCCTGTGAACAGGCAGGATCTGTAGGGCCAGGGGGAGGGCACAGAGGGTGGGATGGGGTCTGTGAGCACTGACAGGAAAGAGACATGGACAGGGAAACACCTCCCAGGGGCAGAATATCCACGCAGCAGGGAAATGATCAGAAATGAGAGGAAACTAAACCCGGAATTGTTATGAGAGGGAGAACAGAGAAAAGTCCCTGTGATCCCCTGCAGTGCAGATCCCTCCTGTGAGCAGCCCCCTGGCCTCCTGTCCCACCCAGCAAAGCCTCTGCCCTCAGGGCCGGGGGCTCCAAGGCATGAAGCAGCTCCTGTGCAGCCAGAGCTCCAGTTCCTCTGCAGAGCACAGGGGCTGAGAGCAGCTGCCCGGCAATGTTGGTGTCTGGGAGGTGGCTGCACAGCTGGGGAAGGGTGACGCTGTCTGAGTGCCCGGCTGCCTCTGCCCTGGCCTCTCTCATACCCACCCTCACCGCATTGTCCTTCTTGCTCCTCTGCTCTGGGTCACTGCTGTTGGGATCTTGTTCTTGCTCTCAGGCTCTCTGGGGATGGCAGTTTCAGCTGCAGAGTCACAGCCTGATCTTGTGGGTCCTTTCCTGCAGGTGTGTCCATGGGAACATGTGTCCCAGCTTTGCTCTGACCTGTGGGGTGTGGGCAATGCAGTCTGTGGGGCTGGGGTGTGAGCTGAGGCTCCCTGAATCAAACGCCTTCATTAGGACTATTGGCTGTCTGCTTGCGGTTTCGTTCCAAGCTGTGAGCTTCCCTCCACGATGCAAACCTGTCCTCCAGCATCTGTGTGTTCTCTGAAAGCACCATAATGAAGGCAGAGGTGCTGATCTCAGCAGTGTCTGCGGGCTTTTCAGGGTAACATGGAAGTCTGATCAGTCTCCATCTCAGAAAGGTGCCAGCCCAGGGCAGCTGGAGCAAGAGAGGGGGACAGACCAGCTGCCCTCACTCTGCACTGACCCACAGGCATCCTCTGGTCTCGCAGGACTCGCTCTGTTCTCCCTGAGTGCAGCAGAAATGCTGAGGGTTTCTGACACCCAAGAACACTTTCATGGGTGGGAGGGGAGAAGGAGTTGTAGAAACACCAAACCTCTCAAACTCCGTTTCTCAGGCCTGGAGGTGCAGATGCTGACAGCCCCTTCTGCACCAGGAGCGGTTCCAGCTGACACAGCTGAACCCCAGCACTGGCCCCTGCCCCACCCAATCACACAAGGTCAGGCTGACTGATCAAGAGCCCGTGGGCAGGGACCCTGCTCTTCATTGCACACTCATCAAGCACCGATGAGGGCTCCAGCCAGGACGTTCTGCTGGGAAAATAGAAGTGTCTCTTTGTGGGAGGGTCTGTGGGAAATGGCTTTGGTTTCTCCCAGAGAAGTCTCATCTAAACTATCACTGTCTTTTCCTCCTTGCCAAGGTCCTCATGCCCAGAGACAGCAAATGTCCAACAGCAGCTCCATCACCCAGTTCCTCCTCCTGCCGTTCACAGACACACGGGAGCTGCAGCTCTTGCATTTCTGGCTCTTCCTGGGCATCTACCTGGCTGCCCTCCTGGGCAACGGCCTCATCATCACCACCATAGCCTGGGACCGGCACCTCCATACCCCCATGTACTTCTTCCTCCTCAACCTCTCCCTCCTTGACCTGGGCTCCATCTCCACTACCCTCCCCAAATCCATGGCGAATTTCCTCTGGAACACCAGGACCATTTCTTATATGGGATGTGCTGCCCAAGTCTTTCTGTTTTCCTTTTTCATTTCAGCAGAGTTTTATCTCCTCACCATCATGTCGTACGACCGCTACATTGCCATCTGCAAACCCCTGCACTACGGGACCCTCCTGGGCAGCAGAGCTTGTGTCCACATGGCAGCAGCTGCCTGGGCCACTGGGTTTCTCAGTGCTCTGCTGCACACGGCCAATACATTTTCACTGCCACTGTGCAAGGGCAATGCCCTGGACCAGTTCTTCTGTGAAATCCCCCACATCCTCAAGCTCTCCTGCTCACACTCCTATGTCAGGGAACTTGGGCTTCTTGTGGTCAGTGTCTTAGTAGTCTTTTCGTGTTTTGTTTTCGTTCTTTTCTCCTATGTGCAGATCTTCAGGGCCGTGCTGAGGATCCCCTCTGAGCAGGGACGGCACAAAGCCTTTTCCACCTGCCTCCCTCACCTGGCCGTGGTCTCCCTGTATGTCAGCACTGGCATATTCACCTACCTGAAGCCCCCCTTCATCTCCTCCCCATCCCTGGATCTGGTGGTGTCTGTTCTGTACTCGGTGGTGCCTCCAGCCGTGAACCCCCTCATCTACAGCATGAGGAACCAGGAGATCAAGGATGCCCTGTGCAAACTGATGACTGATATTTTCCTGAAGCAAGTCTTTTCGTCAGCTTCTGCATAGTAGTTATAGAACAATTCATTGTATTACATCTTCCCTTTTTGTGTGGTTTGTTTGTTTCTTTGTTTGTGGTTTGTTTTTCTTCTTTAATTTTGCCTTTTTTTTTTTGTGATGGTGGTTTATTTTTAGTCACTAGAATATTGTCATCCCCTTTGTAATTCACTCTCTTATGTGCCTTTCTGTCTGAGTGGATTTTTAAATAAAGAGTTGTTTTTATGTGTTTAACCATAACAACGGCCACCACAAATATTTGGGAATATTTCCTGAAATCCTTACTCCAAGGTATTTTTGGAGCTGCAGGGACAGTTTGTGTGTTTGTATGGAAGGAAATGAAGTCCAGGTACGGCAGTGTCACTGGGGAGCACCATCTCTGGATCTTTGTGGGCTGTTTTTTTTCCACTTCCACAGTTTCCTTCCCACCCCTTGTGTTGGTTCAAGGCTTGAGTGCTCTGGCAGCTTGGTCACCATCCTGCTGTGTGTGAGACCTGTAACCGCAGGCAAGGACAGGCAATGGGCACTGCTGTGACAGAGCTGGCGTGCATAATGAAGGGTGATCTCCTCAGGACAGTGCCTGTATGTTTATGTGTTTTTACAGAGTTTCTCTCAAGAACAAGCCCAAGAAAGTTGCGCACAGATGCAAACCCCATTGTACAGCTGAACAGTGTGTGTGTGCAGGGCTGGCACACAGCAGTGTCCCTTCACAGCCAGGCCTCCTGCCAGAGACCTGCAGGACCAGCAGAGCAGGGGCTGGGCTTTGCCCCTGTGCACTGGACACCCCTTTGGAAGGAGCCTCAGGTCAATCATCATGCACTGGCCCCTCAGGACTACCGTTTCTAATCCTGGCCTCCCACCTTAGCTCAGAGAGGTTGTTCTTCTTTCCATGAAGATACATTGAATGAATAGGTCTGAAGTCCATGTTGCACTGTACAGGTGAGTTGTAAACATGCACATCATGTATGTGAGGTGAGATGAACCCAAGCGAGCACAAATGCCATCAGCTGTTCCTTGGGGGTACCATGAAGGCCTGCTTCCTGAACTGGGATCTTCTTCCTTGAACAAGGTCCATGTGTCCGTTCCTCATGATGTGGGAAATCTGAGATGAGTACAGAGCAGGTGACACACCAAAGGGATGAGATACTTCCCATCCTTTGAGTGTCGTACCAGGAGGCCAGAGGGACACTGTGACTCCTGCCTCTGTGTGAAAAAGGGACAGACTCAGTCTCTGAACATCCCTGGGTGCATAAGAAGTCCACAAGGCCAAATCAGATGCGGATGCTTGATGGAACCCTGATAGTTCTGTTTGTGACTCCAGGAACAAACGCCATTGGATCAATGAGATTCATCTCAGCTGCCTTGGACAGGATCATTTGAAGTTCTCCAGTCTGCTACGTCACCCTCAACCGTGATTCCGGATTGTGCTCTCAAATGTGTCATAGAAACCAGAATGGCTCTGGGATCTTTAGAAAATGCAGACCATTCTTGAAGAAGAGCAGGAATAGGAACTGGGAGAATTACAGGCTGGCCACCCTACCTCCCATCCTGGGAAGGGGATGGGACAGGTGGTCCTGAAGCCATTTCCAGGAATGTGAAGGACAAGGAAGGGATTGCTGAACCTGAATGGACAGGGGAAAGAAAGGCATGTTGTGTACAGGGTGTTTGCAAGGCTCAGACATGGTCTGCTTCTGGCCAGAGTGGTGCTGATGTGGTTCAAGAAGTGGATGCTGGGTGGGAAGTTGGCTGGGTGGGAAGTTGGCACAAATATCATCAGTGGTACAAAGTCCTCCGTACAGCCAGTTACTGGTGTCATCTCTCAGTGACCAGCACTTGGACAACACTGTTGAACATCCTTATTCTCATCTTCTATGACATAACACAGAGCACGAGAAATCACCCAGAAGGAGCTGGAGATCAGTCCATCTCCTTTTGTTTCAAGGAACAGAGCATGAGAGTGGAGACACATCAGTCAATGTATGGAAGTATCAGGGTGAGAGCAAGGGGAGGAAGCGAGATTGGTGTCTACAGCCTGTAGCGAAACAAAAGCAGCTGTGGGACAGTGTAGGACAACCTGTGGTGGAGATGGCAAAGGGCACTGGCAAGGCTGGATGTCACCAAGAGAACCCAAGTCTTTGTCCCCTTGGCTATGGCCATGGCCTCTGCCACCAAGGCCTGTGAGGAGACGTTGTCCTCAGGCACTGGGGCACCTCATGGCCTCCTTGCACACCCCCAGGAAGGCTGGGAACTGTCACACCATTGTCCTTCACTCAGCATCATACAGCCCACATCCCCCTGGCCCAGGAAGAGCCCTGAGCACTGTGTGAGGGACAGGATCTGCCTTCCCAGGGGCTGGGGGTCAGGCCTTGGCCTCTCTGCTTCACCCAACTAAACCAGGGTTTTCTCAGCACCTCAGCTGCCTGCACATTTCCCTTTGTTTATCTGCCACCATGGCCTCCAATTCTCTGCTCTAACGAGTCCCTGGGGAGGCTCTGCTGGTACTTGCCCTCAGTGGAACTCATTAATACTTCAAGGTACTTAGTACTTTTTCTTCTGGCTTTGACTTCTGGAAAGGTTTGTGCAACCTCCTCTCAGCACCTGAGTAATGTTCAAGGACTCAGCACCAAATCACCATGGAGCTCATTACACTGAATAAAGCTCTAACAAACCATGTCTCTTCTTGTAATTTACTTCTAGTCTTGTACTGCCAATTAGGGAAGTGTCCTAGTGTAGTTATGGAGAAAGATTTCAAAAATCTGCTAATAAAATGCATTTTTTGGTTAAAGGGTGTATTTTATTACTTTTCAGTGTGGAGAAGAGATGACTGCAGCATTATCTGATGTGGATCCAGGGTCTCTCCTAAGGTGGTCTGGACTGGCTGGAGAAGCTGTCCCCTGAGGTCTCACACCGTGTGCACAACCTTGCTCCTCACCTACCCAACCCCATCGTTTCTCTCATGGCCCCCTGGGCCTTGCATCCCTTTTCCTTACACCAGACTTCTCCACTGCAGTCTGCAGCTGGATGTGCCAGCTCCTTTGCACCAGCTCCCACCTGCTCTCCTTGGAGACCTGGCTGCACACAGCAAACAGGGACTTTGCTTTACCTTTGAACAATCGAAATAACACTGATAAGAGTAATGGTTAAAAAAACCCACATTCCTCAACTGTACATCAGGGACAAACTGCCACCACTGAGGGTCACCTTCTCCAAGGCAGAAACATGCAAGAAATGTTGTAGACAGAAAGAAAATTATTAAATAAACACAATAAAAGAATTGGCTAAAGACAGAATTAGACAGACTACTGAATGACAAGGAAGCTTTTAACTCCTTGAAGCTGAAAGCAGCAACTGGATTGTTGACAAGTGTCTGAGTGATCAAACAGTAAGAGGAAGGGAAACCCAGAGAGCAATTGCAAGTGCTTGTGTGCAGATCAGCTGCTGGAAATGGGATTTCAGACATGGTCAGTTTAGTTAGGGCAGGAGGAAATACCTGGAGGATGAGGGAGATCAGATGCACAGATAACAGAGTGCTGAGAAGGCAAAACTAGTGGAGGATCAGAAGCCTGAAAAGTCATCAGAAGACTGAAAAGTCTCATTTTGATCTCATGGGAAAACACTTCTATTTAAGGTATTCAAAACAAAGAGAGGAGAATTACAATACCAACAACTTTTGATGTTTAAAGTTACAAAACACATTTCCTTCATCTACATCTTTCAATTGGTTTCTTTTTCCCTTCATTTTTAAAAAAATGTTCTCTAGATTTCTCTCCTACCAAAGCCTCCAGCATAAAGAAAAATAATCCTTGTGTCTTGCACAGAGTCGAAGGCACCAAACAATCCACTGCCATGGACTGTCAGTGCCGCTTTTTACCCTTGGCAAACAGTGAGTCCTGCTGGAAGCTCTTGGCCACTCTTGCCTGATGGAGGAAAGATGGATAAAAAGGTTAATTGAACTGTTCTCTGTTTAGATGGCCATGTTGACAGTGATCTCAACAGATGTGTGTTATCTGTCTTTCTACATGATCATGAGGTAAATAATACATTTATGTGTTGGCAAATATATAGTAAAATATATATTTGTGTCCAGTTACTCAGCAAAATACATTTCCTACCAGCACTCTGAATCTTTCTTCTGAGGAAATGCTGCCTCCCAAGCCTCTGTGACTGGAAGCAGGAATCTGGAGGAGATCAATGCAGCAGTGGATGGGGATCAAGTCAGAGGTCACTGGAACTAACACAAACCATTCCAACCTATGGGACAGCAGGGGCAGCATCCCAGGAGCTGAGACAGCAGGACGATGTCACAGGGAGGCCACTCTCCACCAGCTTGGAAAGCTCATGGAGACTGGGGGGACTCCCTGACCACTGGCAGCTCTCACACAGTGTGTGCACTTTTCAGAATGGCCAATGGGTGAGCAGGGGAACTAAGGGCTGTGCCCCAGAACATGTCCACTGGGACCCCATTTCTGGGTGTCTGGAAGAGAAGGTGACGGGGTTTACCCAGGGCAGGCTGTGCCTGTCCATGCTCTTTGTTTTCTGTGATTAAAGGATAGGGTTTGGATGTGGGCAGAGCAGTGGTGGTCTGATACTTGGAAGTCAGCAAGGCATTCGGTGTCATCCCCCACAACATTACTGTGTTCAAGGTAGGATATTATGGTCTGTGTCAGTGTGTAAGTAGATGGGTAAAAAGCAATCTGGATGGTTGGGCTTAGAAAGGTGCTATAGAAAGTGAGAAACTTTCCAGTCCTGAGGACAGTCAAGCACTGGAAGCTGTTTCCCAGGAGTGCGCACTCACTCTGTCCCAGAAAGTGACCAAGATGTGTTCGGATCAAGCCCTGAGTAATCTGGTCTGACCCTGCTTTGAGCGGGAGGTTGGTCAAGACATTTCCTGTCATCACATTCAGCCTGAATGACGCTGTCCTTTCATCCCCTTCATGTTTTCAGTTTAGACAAAGCTCTCAGGTGCTTCCTGACCACAGGAATAATTCACATGAGATGCAGGGCTGCTTTACAAGTTCCTTAAACAGCCCTGACCACAACTTTTGCAACACTTTTCCTTTGCCCCAACCCAGGGTCTTTTTTGCTGTCCTAATTCCCTTGCAGAAAGAACTGCCCATATTGCTAACCCTTTCAGAGCAGGTTGTTCAAGAGGTGTCAGCATCCATGTACAGAGTGTGCACATCAGCCAGACAGCAAAGCCACCATTACAGAAATGGACACGAGGCTCTTGACCAGCTCCTTGAACTCAGATATCAGCGTGACATGTCTGCTGAGATTCCATGGAACACCTGAACTGTAAGTGCAGAGCATATGAGTCCTCGATGGGTGACTTGTCTCCTGACCCACGTGGTGCTTTAGGCTGTGAGGAGAATCAAAACCAGCCATTTGACTGGGGTAGTTCCATTTTACAGGTGTCACACAGGGCAGATGAAGGGAGCTCAGAACTCCAGACTCTGCTGCACAGCTGGGACTGCAGAGACTGGAAATGCACGTGACAGTGTGTGTCAGTGCACACCACATAAAGATTCTGGCGTCCTTTGTGCCTTTGTACCAAAGCCCAGCCTGCTCAGATTTTGAAAGGATTGCTCCAAAGCCTGGTGACCCAAATCTCTACAACTGTCTCTCCTCAACAGCCTTTTACCCCAGGAAGGGGAAAACTGCCAATGCAGGCACCAAACCAATGCCCAACCTGCCTGGAGAGCCAGGGCAGTTGTGCCACACAACAGCAGCCTCTGAGGGAAGCTGGAGGTGATGGAATTGAAATGGTTCCAACCCAAATCATAGAATCATGCCATCATAGAATCATTTATTTTGGAAAAGACCCTTAACAATATAGAGTACAAATGTAAATCAAATCCCTAATCGCCACATCTCCACATCTTCTAAATACCTCCAGCAATGGAAGCTCCAGTCCTGAGCTGGCAGGACACCATTGGCTGCAGTTGGACATAAGATACTGGTCATGACTGTGAGTTCAGCCCTCACTGGCAGAATGTCTCACACCCTCACTGAGGAGGGCAGGGGGTTGGGAGATGGGAGCACGTTTCAGTTTCCAGATCCCAGCACAGAGCCCAAACCATCCTGCCCTTGAACTCTGGCATCGCATTTCCTGAGATGCAAAACTGGTGGGATTTCTGTGGATAATCGTGTTAAAAGGCATCAATAATCCTTCAAGAGTTTGTGTATTTGTCTAGGAATGTCAGTTTTTAAAGAAAAAAAAAAGTTTAATACGCTTATATTTAAATATCTGTAAAATAGCACTCTGCATCAGTGGTAGTCCCTCTGGCAATGATACCTAAATAGGTATTTGCACTATAAGGCTTCATACCTCATCCACAAGCACACATCTACGTGGTTCAGATGAAGGGTGGTCTGGCAAACGTCACCTTTGTGTCCCCAGGTGCATGGACACTGCTCATGTGCCTCTGCAGAGAGTGGCAGGAGCTGGATCCCCTTCTCGGGACAGACTCCTTCCAGGAGAGACACAGACACAGGGGGAACTCATCAGGTCTTTACTGCATTTCACTTGGCATCAGTTTTGACATATTGGGTGCTGTCCTGTGACTGCCCTTTCTGCACAAATGATCATACAAAGACAACCACTTAGTAAGACATGGCCATAAAGGGGCTGTTATGGACAAGAAAGCTCACCATAAACTCTGGAGAGAGCAAAGAAGTTTATAATAAGCACCAGGAAGAACCAAGAAGCTTAAGGCCTCTTCTGAAGAGCGGGAGGCCCTGAGCAGCCGTGATTGGCCATGTGTAGGTGTGGGAGAGGGTCAGGGCATGTCAGGGAGAAGCAATGAGATGGCTGATGGCTTCAGTGAACCCTTCCAGCCATGTCTGAGCCCAGAAATGGAAAGCAGTTGATGTCTGCAGGTGGAGGAGGAACAGGAGGAAGAATTTCCTGGGAATATGGAAGGAAGAAAGCCCTCTCTTGGGCTACTCATGTATGGCAGTGTCATTTCCATCCTGGGGGCATGGCTGTGCCTGGGAGATGGGGAATGGCTGCTGCTGGGGTGTTTGTGCTCAGTCATGGCCCATGAGCTGACCCTGCTCTGCTCCTCTCTTACACTGCCCACACTTGGATGGTCCTCAGGAATCATCCATGAGCCTGGTGGATGCATGAACCTCCTGGAGTGATGGGTATGGATCCAAAGAGAGGATTCAAGCAAGTTTGGGACTGGGACATTGAGGTGATTGGTGACCATTGCCAGGTGTATGAAAGAAGCTGGGTGAGTTGTGAAGAACTCACAGGCATTTGCAGCTCCACAGAAAACCAGAGCCTTGCAGGTAAAGCAACAGCACTTGACATAAAACCCACCCCCAAAGCATGAAACACTCACAGTGACCACAGGAGAAGCCTTGTAAAACATTTGAGAAAAATCTACCAGGTCCCAGGGGTCAGGGCTCACCCATTGTGATGATGAACAAGCATCAAGGGCTCACATGGCATCAGAGCCACCTCCCCATGGCCCTCACCACCTGTAATCAGTGTCTCCAAGTCTTTCCTTCACCGGCCCTCACGGACAGGGACCTGCAGTGGTTGTTTCCTTCACAGCTGTGTCAGTGATGGCCCTTCATGGGGTCCCACACACCCTCAGAAACTTGGGGTTTGCTTATGCCTTTCACTTCATTAGAGATTTGTTCGTTGTTTCAGCATCTGCAGTTCAGGATCATGGTAGCAGAGGGCTCATTAACATCTGAAATGCTCTTACAAGGCAAGGCTCTGTGCATCTCTTTCCTAAAGGCTTCAAGTCTGTTGTTGATGATTAGGGAGATTTCAGAAATAGTAAAACAGAGAGCATTTCCATAATAAATAGCAATAAAGCTAAATTTCTTCTATTTCCTTCCATGCTCAGTTTTCATTTTCTGTAATGGTGTCTGAGTATCTGAGTTGCCTCAGGTCACCCTGACTTGAGCCCCATCCATTGCTGGGTTTTCTCCAGACTCCTGAGTTTGGGAATGAACTCCCAGGAGACCTTGCTGGTGAAGATGGGGGCAAAGAAGCCATGAAGAACCTCAGTCCTGTCTGATTGTACTCTTACAAAGTTGAGCAGGAGGCCCACGTCTCTTATTTTAAGGAAACTGTGTAAGCTCGTCTTGCTGCCTTCATTCTCCCCTGCAGCTATGAAGTTCAGATCAGCTTTGGCATCATCTTTACATCGATGGACAAGGTTTCTGAATTCCTCCTCTGCAGCTTCCCCTGCTTCCACCTCCTGTGTGCTGCCTTTTTGTCCTGGAGCTCCATCAGTTCAGATGAGCAGCCTCACAAGATAAATGCTTCTTTTCATGGGTTCTCAAAGAAATCATTCTTGTGCTTGGAGCAGGCTGTCCTGTAAGGCTGCTCTGGTTTCCTGAGCTTCTTCACCTTTCAGGCCTTCTTCCATGTAACCAACTCGTCTGCCATCCTCCAGTATGTCAAAGCCTTCTCTGGAGCCCACCAGCCTGTGCTCTGCTGCTGGCCTTCCTCCCTCCCCTCTGGTGCCTGGGACCCCACTGTTTCCTGGTCACAACAGCCAAGGTGGACACTGACGTTCACATCCCTCACCAGCTCTTCCTTCTTGATCAGGAATAGATCCAGGTGAACATCACCCCTATTGGCCCACCAGGCAGACATGTTAAGAAGTCGGCCCAAGATCACCTCCTGGCCAGTGAGTGTCAGGGTAATTACAGTTCTCCATAGGAACCTGCTCATTGACTGGAGACATCCTAAGGTTGCTGACAGAAGATGTTTTCCATTTCTTCTCCACGGTCAAGTAATTTGTAACATCCAACTGGATGTACACGGCTAAGTCTTGGAACTGGGGGTGAGAGTGGTTGGGCACCTCACCTCACTGACTCCTGAGTCACCCATGTCAGGAAGACGTTGTCAATGACCTCCAAAACCCTCCTTGTCCCCAGCCAGGAACCTGGGAGGTGTGGGACCATAGTCCTGCCCTTGGCCTTGCACAGCCCCACATCACACTGTCCAGGAAGGGCCCTGGGCAACGTGTGAGGGACAGGATCTGCCTTCCCAGGGCTGGGGGTCAGGGCTTGACCTTTGATTAATGAAACACATCCAGGTTTACTCAGCATCAGAGAGACCTTTACTTTGCTTTTCCTGAACTGTCATCACTGCCTCCGGTTTTCTACTCTAACCAGATCCTGGAGACCGTTGCTCAGTAGTGTCTCTCAGTGGGACCCATTAACAATACCAGAAACTATGGAGTTTGAATCTGACTTTGATTTCTTGAGAAGTTTCTTCTTCTTCCCCTCAAGGTCTGATGTTCATGGACTCTACACCAAAGCCACCAGAGGGGTCATTAAAGCGCCCTGGGCTGCTCCTGTGCTGCTGAGCTGGGCTGGGCTCCTGGGACAGAGGGAGCTCCTGGCAAGTGGCAGCGCTGCAGAGAGACAGCTCTGCCCAGGAGCAGCTCCTCTGCACAGCGCAGCAGGGCTGAGGGCTCTGCCTGGGGATCTCAGGGAGACGAGCAAGGCAGAGAGAGATTAAAGGTGGTCAGGATTGGGAGGATGACTGAGAGCTCACTGGAGGAGAAACCTTTGCAGCCCTTGCCATGGTAAGTCTCTGGGTGCAGGGCAATGCAGCTGTAGCTCCTGGAGGCATCTCCTCAAACTGGCACAGGCACAGCTGGTGGGATCTGTAAGGACAGGGATCTTTTTCAGCAACTTAGAAAATCTGAGAAGCAAGTTGTGCACCCAGGGGTGCCCAGGGCTGTCCTGCAGAGCAGGGTCCCTGCACCCCAGGGCTGTGCCGGGGCAGGGACTCTGCCGCCTGCCAGGGTCAGCGCTCAGCCTGCCCGGGGAGATCCCATGGCAGCAGCTGTGGGTGGAAGGAGCGACCCCCAGCAGGGCAGGCAGGGAGCTTGTGGGGTTGAAGAGTGCTGTGTGGGTCAGGGCTGCTCAGAGCTCCAGATCAACCCCACAGACATGGCAGAGGGTTCTTCTGAACAAGGACATCAAGACAGCAACAGCTGCAAGGGAAGGAGTCTGTACTTTCAGTTTCCACTCTTGGTTGTCTGGGTGTGCAGTGGGTGATGGGGATTTATTTCTCTCTTTGGAGAAGACACTGAGACCCCAGTTCTCGTTAGGACTTGTCTGAGCTGCTCCTGAGCCCCTGCACACACAGAGCTGCCCCTGGGCAGTACCAGGAGGTGTGAGCAGGACAGAGCTGAGCACACAGCGGGTGGGACGGGGTCTGTGACACTGACAGGGAGCAGACCCAGGGACAGAGGCACAGCTGCAGGCAGCACAGGCATGGACAGGGAAAGGGAGATGGACCAGAAATGCTGGGGAGGCGGGATTCAGGACCCCCCCTGCCATCCCCTGCAGTGCAGAGACGTTGCCCAGTGCAACCCCTGGTGTCCTCTCCTCCCCAGCAGAGCCTCTGCCCCAAAGCCATGGGGTCCAGGTCACGAGTCTCCACCTCAGCAGCTGGACCTCCAGGTGAAGGGTTCCTGGAACGTGGTACACAAAAAAGGTGCTAAAAGTACTTGCTCTACAGTGTCATTAAGCGAGTGGGAGCAGCACAGCCGGGTAAGGAGAAGGTTCCACAGCATGCCCGTCTGCCTTTCTGTCCTTGCTTTATTTTCTGGTAGCACTACAGTGTCCTTCCCTGTTTCTCCACCTGTCCCTGGAGCTCTTGCTCTGTGGGGTTGGGGTGGGAGTGTGGGTCAGTTGTTGTTCTGCCACCAATTCAGTGAATTTTACCTTACAGCTGTGTCCATGGAAACTGCATGCCCAACTGCATTTTAAACTTTGATGAACTGTTTTTCTCAGCTGGTAGAAAGAGAGAATGAGCTGAAACATCCCTCCATCAGGGAGGGGGTTTACCGTGAGAAATAGCATGTTGATTTTCCACTGAGAAGTCTCCTCTAACTCGTCACTGTCTTTTCCTCCTTGCACAGGTCCTCATGCCCACAGGCAGCAAATGTCCAACAGCAGCTCCACCACCCAGTTCCTCCTCCTGCCGTTCACAGACACACGGGAGCTGCAGCTCTTGCACTTCTGGCTCTTCCTGGGCATCTACCTGGCTGCCCTCCTGGGCAACGGCCTCATCATCACCACCATAGCCTGGGACCAGCACCTCCACACCCCTATGTACTTCTTCCTGCTCAACCTCTCCCTCCTCGACCTGGGCTCCATCTCTACCATTGTCCCTAAATCCATGGTCAACTCTCTGTGGGATACCAAGGTCATTTCCTATGCAGGATGTGCTGCACAGGTCTTCTTTTTTTGTTTCTTGTTTGCTGCAGAGTATTCTCTGCTCACCATCATGTCCTACGACCGCTACATTGCCATCTGCAAACCCCTGCACTACGGGACTCTCCTGGGCAGCAGAGCTTGTGTCCACATGGCAGCAGCTGCCTGGGCCACTGGGTTTCTCAATGCTCTGCTGCACACGGCCAATACATTTTCACTGCCCCTGTGCGAGGGCAATGCCCTGGGCCAGTTCTTCTGTGAAATCCCCCAGATCCTCAAGCTCTCCTGCTCACACTCCTACCTCAGGGAACTTGGGCTTATGGCGGTCAGTGTCTGGTTAGGATTTGGGTGTTTTGTGTTCATTGTGGTGTCCTATGTGCAGATCTTCAGGGCCGTGCTGAGGATCCCCTCTGAGCGGGGACGGCACAAAGCCTTTTCCACCTGCCTCCCTCACCTGGCCGTGGTCTCCCTGTTTGTCAGCACTGCCATGTTTGCCTACCTGAAGCCCCCCTCCATCTCCTCCCCATCCCTGGATCTGGTAGTGTCTGTTCTGTACTCAGTGGTGCCTCCAGCAGTGAACCCCCTTGTCTACAGCATGAGGAACCAGGAGCTCAAGGATGCCTTGTGCAAACTCGTATCCTAGTGTGTTCTCAAGCAAGAAACTACCCATCTGGTTCTCCATAGGCGTTTTAATGTAGCTAATTAGAGGTCCAACCTGTCATCTGGATTTTTTGTTATTAGTTGTTTTCTTATTGTGATAATGTTGTCATCCCCTTTCTAATTCACTGTTGGCTTTTCTTTTATAACTGTTGGCTGTGTAAATGAGGAGCCGTGCTCTCCTTATCTCTAAACAAAATAAAGGGCTCTTTAGTGACTTGTTTTTCACTATATCCTTCCTGCAAGCCCTTTTTAGAACTGCAGCGATGGTTCCTGTGTTCATGGAAGGAGGGGAAATGCGTCCAATATGGCAGCACTGCCAGGGAGCTCCAGCGCTTGTTCTTCCAGAGCTGTTCTGGTTCCACTCCCACACTCTCCTTCTCATCCCTTGTGTTGGTGCAAGGCCTGAGTGCTCTGGCAGCTTGGTCCCCGTCCTGCTGTGTGTCAGTGCTGTGAGCGCAGGCAGGGACAGGCAATGGGCAGTGCTGTGACAGAGCTGGCCTCACAACAACCTTTCCAGATAGAAAGGTGATCTCCCCAGCGCAGTACATGATGGTTTATATCTTCAAGGATATGTCTAAAAAAATGTCCCACAGACTCAAACCCCAGGGCACAGCTGAACAGTGTGTGTGTGCAGGGCTGGCACACAGCAGTGTCCTCTCACAGCCAGGCCTCCTGCCAGAGACCTGCAGGACCAGCAGAGCAGGGGCTGGGCTGTGCCCCTGTGCACTGGACACCCCTTTGGAAGGAGTTTCAGGTCAATCACCATCGACTGGCCCCTCAAAACCATCATTTCCAGCACTGGCCTCTCACCCACAGAGGTTGTTCTTCCTTCCATGGATGGACACTCAATGAGTAGGTCAGCAGTCAATGTGCAGATGAGATGTGTGCAACTTTGTGCAGATGAGATGTGAGCACGCACATCATGTACGTGAGGTGACATGAACGCAAGCGAGCACAAACACCATCAACTGTTCTTTGGGCTTCCATGAAGGCCAGTGCCACAGACAAGGTCTTGAGGTCACTTCATATTGGGAGGAACACCCCATGGGAAATCACCTGAATGCAGCACTGGGTTGTGCTTCCTTTAACCAAGGTCCCCGTGTCCATTCCTCATGACGTGGGACATCTCAGCTCAGTGCAGAGCAGGGTGACACATCACAGGGCTGAGATGTCTCCTGTCCTTTGTGAGTGGCAACGGGAGGCCAGAGGGACACTGTGACTCCTGCCTCAGTGTGTAAAAGGGACAGACTCTGTCTCTGAACATCCCTGGGTGCACAAGGAGTCCAAGAGGTCAGCTCAGATGTGGACACCTGACAGACCCTGACATTTCTGTGTGTGACTCCAGCAACAAACCCCACTGGCTCAGTGAGATTGATCTCAGCTGCCTTGGACAGGCTCATTGCAAGTGCTCCAGTCTGCTATGTCACCCTTGCCCATGACTCCGGATTATGCTCTCAAAAGTGCCATAGAAACCAGAATGGTTCTGGGGTCCTTCGAAAACGCATCTCAAACCCATCTTCAAGAAGAGCACAAACAAGAACTGGGATAACTACAGGCTGGCCACCTGGGAAGGGGATGGGACACTCCTCCTGCAGCCGTTTCCAGGAATGTGAAGGACAAGGAAGGGATTGCTGAACCCAAATGGACAGGGGAAAGAAAGGCATGTTGTGTACAGGGTGTTTGCAAGGCTCAGCCATGGTCTCCTTCTGGCCAGAGTGGTGCTGATGGGGCTCAAGAAGTGGATGCTGGGTGGGAAGTTGGCTGAACCGTCAAGCCCAAATATCATCAGTGGTACAAAGTCCTCCGTGCAGCCAGTTACTGGTGTCATCTCTCAGTGACCAGCACTTGAACAACACTGTTGAACATCTCTATTCTCCCTTTCTAAGATATAACAGAGAGCCCTCTAAGTGCCTTGAGGGTGATGCAAACCTGGGTGGAGGCCTTGAGCAGGCGAGTGAGACAAGGTTCACCCTGCCTTGAGCAGGAGAGTGAGACAAGACGAGTGAGACAAGAGCTCTCTGTAAACCTGAGTTATTCTGTGATTTGACAGAATTTTTGCCTTGGAGAGGTTTCTGGAGAGAGAATAGGTGGAAGTATAGTAAAAAAAAAAAAAAAAGGAAGGGTAGAAGAGGAGATACAGAAAGTGTTACCGGAAGCACAGGAGTTCCAGTGAGGAGTGCTTTTCACCCACAGTGTTAGTAGGAAATATATTTGACAAATTTGAACAAGGTGAGGAAGCGAGATGGGTGTCTGCAGCCTGTGGGAAAGAGGGGCAGGTGTAGGACTGTGTAGGACATGCTTCAGTCTTGGTCAGGTCCTGGGCCATAAGGAGGGGGATGGATGGGTGTGGTATTATGAGGTCAGTTGTGTCTCAGACACTCATAATCCAGTCAGAATCCTGTGGCTGTGAAGGGGCAGTGAGGTCAGTTCTGTCTCTGGAGGTGACAGCCCAGCAGCAGGGACATGGCTGGGAAAGAGCGTCTGCCTAAGTGCCCACAGGCCCTACCCAGGAAGAGGCCTTGGAGATGGGTTGTCATGTCCATCCCGCCTGAGAACATGACGGGACAGCAGCAGGGACATGTGCAACTTGGAAGGTGAGGACTGGATATGAGGAGGAAGAAATGTCAGTGGAAGGGCAGTGCTGTGGTGCAAGAGGTCACCCAGAGGGAGCTGGATCAGCCCATGGTTTGTGTTCCAAGAGCAGCCAGTGAGGGTGCAGACACAGCAGTGAAGGTGCAGAAATGCCGGGCTGAGAGCAGGTGAGGAAGCGAGATGGGTGTCTGCAGCCTGCAGGGAAAGAGGGGCAGGGGTAGGACCGTGTAGAACAGCCTGTGGTGATGGCAAAGGGTGCTGGCAAGGCTGGAAGGGACCCACAGAACCCAGGTCTCTGTCCCCTTGGCCATGGCAGTTGTCTCTGCCACTGAGGCCCAGGAGAAGCCATGTTGTCCTCATGGCACTGGGGCCTCGCTGCCTCCTTGCAGCCCCGTGGGGAAGCTGGAAGTTGTTGTCCCAGTGTTGTCCTTCCCTGGGCCTTGCACACCCACATCCCATGGTCCCAGGAAGAGCTCTGAGACGTGTGTGAGGGACAGGATCCCCCTTCCCATTGCCTGGAGGTCATGGCTTCTCCTTTCTGCTTCAGAAAGCAAACCAAGGGTTTCTGAGCATCAGAACTGAAGAGAAGACTAAAAGTAGACCTCATGGTGGCTACAGCTTCCTCACAAGGGGAGACGGAAGGGAAGGTACTGATCTCTTCTCTGTGGTGACCATTGACAGAATCCAAGGGAATGGAAGTAAGATGTGCCAGGGGAGGGTCAGTTGGACATGAGGAAAAGGTTCTTCACCCAGAGGTGCTGGACACTTCTGCCTCTGCAGGGAATAGGCCAACAGCAGGAACATGGCTGGGAAAGGACTGTGAGATCACACATACGAGACGAGCAATCGGGCCCAATCAGCATGGCTTTGTGAAAGGCAGGTCCTGCTTGACCAGCCTGATCTCCTTCTATGACAAGGTGACCGGCTGAGCAGATGAGGGAAAGTCTGTCGTGGGGAGTGAATCCACCACACAGGCTGTGGGTGTTGTGTCCTTAGACTGCAGTAAAGCCTTTGACACTGTATCCCACAGCATCTCCGGGAGAAGCTGCAGCTCATGGCCTGGATGGTGTATCTGTAATGGGTAAAGAACTGGCTGGAAGGCCTTTTGTCCCCTGGAGCCATTTGTTCCCTTTCTGTTCACATGGGCATCCCATGAATGCATCACTGCTCTCCTCCACTGTAGACAGGCACAGGGCCTTCTCCACCTGGACCTCAAATCAATGCCACTGGTTTCTCCAGCAACCTCATCCTTGACTCCGGGATGTCCAGAACAGCCCTCCTGAGAGAGTTTGACAAAGCCTTTTTTCTGCACCATCCCCACATCCCTGCTCAATCCCCTCATCCACAGCTTAAGGACCAGAAAGGTTGGGTGTAAGTGGAGCATTGAAAGAAATGGACAGGAAAGCTTTGAAGTGCACAAGGAACCCATCAACATGTTGGCCTGCTGCTCTCTTCTGAACAGGCCCAGAAGACCTGGACAGCATGTGCTGTGTCCCAGAAATTCGCCTGGAAGGTTGGGTTATGGAGAAAAGGTTTGGTCTGGGAAGGGACAGACAGGTGCTGGTGGAACTGGCTGGTGTGAGCGTGAGACATCTCTCCAACACCTCAGAAAAGTCCTGGCTCTCAGGGAGGTTGCAAGGTCCTCTGAGAAAGAAAATATCAAAAATGACGTATCATAGAATCAGAGAATAATTGTGGTTGGAAGGGGCCCTTAAGATCACCAAGTCCAACCCTAACCTAAATCTGGCACTAAAACATATCCCTAAGTGCATCATTTATATGTCTTTTAAACACCTTCGGTGATGGTGACTCCACAACCTTGCTGGGCAGTCTGTTCTGTTGCTTCTAAACCCTTTCCCGAAAGAATTTTTTCCTAATATCCAATCTAAATCTCCCCGTGTGCAGCTTGAGGCCATTTCCTCTTGTCCTATCACTTGCTACTTGGGAGAAGAGACCAACACCCACCATGATTAAACCTCCTTCCAGGCAGTTGTGGACAGTGACAAGGTCTCCCCTCAGCCTCCTTTTCTCAAGGCTGAACAGCCCCAGCTCCCTCAACTGCTCCTCATAACACTGGTGCTCCAGATCCTTCACCACCCTCGTCACCCTCCTCTGAACTCTCTCCAGCACCTCAATGTCTTCCTTGCCATGAGGGGCCTAAAACAAACCCCAGGATTGAAGGTGCAGTCTCACCAGTTCTGAGTACAAAGGGATGATCACTTCTCTAGTCCTGCTAAAGCTCTAATTGGATCAAGGCTTGAACACCTTGGTGTGACCCAGTTGGTGACAGGTTGGACTGCAGACTCCTGAGGTCCCTTCAACCTCAGTTCTCTTATGGTCCCATTGTGATGTTGGACTCTGTTTCTAACTGGAGCAGAGCAGATGATGATGGGGCAGGATCCACCTGTGCTGTAGGTGACCATCTAAACCAACATCTCAGCCAGTGAACCAGCCAACACCTCAGTGTGACTCGCTCTGGGCAAAGTGTGGGGAGTCCTGGGCAGGAAAGGTTTAGAGGGCATGGGGCACTATGCAAGACACAAAATGATCTTGGCTTCTTGCTTGTAAACTCATTGTATGTCAGCTAATGTCAATGAAAATTAAAATACGAAGAACTGAAGACAAAGATCCAAAGCAAAGGAAGGTGTCAACATACTTCTCATTCATTTCTTTCTTTCTTTCTTTCTTTCTTTCTTTCTTTCTTTCTTTCTTTCTATTTATTTAGTCATTCATTCATTCATTCATTCATTCATTTGAGAGTCTTTCTAGGAGGGTTACTTTTCTTTGAAAGAGTTTTCCAGAACTGGGCATGGATTTAGGACACAAATGTCTTCAGCTACAGGGACACAAACACCTGGTGCCAATGCAGGTGCCCCAGGAACCCCTGCCCAGGCTCCACCTGCATTACAAGGTGCTCTGGTCTCCCCAGGTCCTGTGTGACAGATGCCAATTCCAGGCAGGCACCTCAGGTACATTGGGACCCCTAAAACAGCACTGGCTGTTTATGGTGGGACAACTGATGACTGATGTCTGCATTGAAAGGTGCACTTCTTTGTTGTTCTTTTTTGGTTTTCAATGGTTTTTTGGGGGGTTTGTTTGTTTGTGTGGGTTCGGTTTTTGTTTCTCTTTTTTTTTTTTTTTTATGTTTTTTGTGTTGGCTTTTTGTGTGTGTTTTTTTGGTGTGATTTTTGGTTTTGGTTTTGGATGTTTTACATATTAAAACAAAGAAAGAAAAAAAAGAGCCAAAAAGTGAATTAATGGGAAGTGTACTAAGAGCAGGAGAAGAGATAACGGTCTTCCCCTGTACTTCTATTACCAACACTCTATTATTTCACCTCCCTCGTCATTCAGGAGTTCCCACCTCTCCTGATCCAATGTCCATGTCAAAGGACAACTTTCCAGCACTGTCTGGACGTTTGCCCTTCCCAGTGCTCTCAGGTTTCTCCTCCACTTGCTCTTTGGTCATTCAGTTCCTCTCAACTGTCTGGTTCTTGCTTTGAGCTTCAGGGAGTTACGAACTTGCCCCATTCTTCAGAGCTCTAATTAACATGACAGTCAACACGTTCATTGTGTTTATTTCTATCCTCTCCTATCTCTCTGTGTAAACCAGTTCTTGTGTGGATGTCCCTAGTGGATGATGGACCTCATCAGATCCAGCTTACACACACAGCTGAGGAAAGTGTTTTACTGTTTGTTAAACTGTGCAGTGTTTGCACAGGAGAGCAGGTGGAGCTGGTGCACAGGAGCTGCAGCATCTCCTGCAGAGCTCAGTGGAGAAGTCTGATGTGAGGAAAAGTGGTGCAAGTCTCTGGTGGCCGATGAGGGAACCAGCAGACTGGGGGTTTGGGGTGAGGAGCGAGGTTGTCCATACAGTGTCCAGCCTCAAGGGACTGTTCTCCTGCCTGTCCAGATGTCTTCAGGAGACCCTCGGGATCAATGTCCAGTGTAGAATGCTGCTGTCACTTCTCCTATACACTGAAAAATGACAGAAAATACCCTTGAAAGAAAAAACCCTCCTTTATGAAATCTTCTTTGAAATCTTCATCAGCAAGTGTCCCCTTGAAACCTCTCCAGGTAATTCTACAAGTCTTAAAGATTTGAATGAGATTACAGAAAGAAGCATTGCTCCTTAGGGTTTTCTGTGTTTTAATGAGCCTTATGGTGTATTTGGTGCTGAGTCCATGAACCTCAGATACCAAGCACAGACTGAAGAATCTGCTCAAGAAGTCCAAGTCAGAAGCAAACTCCAAAGTACCTTGAAGCATTAATGGGTCCCACTGAGGGCTGTTACTGACAAAGGCTCCCCGGGGACTCGTTAGTGCAGAGAATTGGAGACAGTGATTGCATCAGGCAAAGGCAAAGTGCAGCAGCTCTGATGCTGAGAAAACCCTTGGTTTGTTTGATGAGGGACAATGGCCAAGCCTTGAGCCCCTGCCCCTAGGAAGGGAGATCCTGTCCCTCATGTGTGGCTCAGGGCTCTTCCTGGGGATGTGGGGAGTGTGATGCCCAGTGCAGGACAATGGTGTGACACTCCCTGGGGGTGCAAGGAGGCAATGGGTGCCATGGCCATGACAACCATGTGTCTCCTCTTAGGCCTTGCTGTCAGGGACATCAGCCATAGCCAAGGGGACAAAGACCTTGGCTCTTTCAGGGACCTTCAGCCTTGCCAGTGTCCTTGGCCATGTCCACCACAGTCCATCCTACACTGTCCCAGGCCTGTGGCTGTTTCCCTACAGGCTGTAGACACCCCATGCGCTTCCCCACCTTGTTGTCACCCCAGTGTGTCCCCACCTGTGCTGCTATCTCTCCATCCTCACCAGCTGTTCCTGGAATCACAAAGTCATTGCTGATCCAGAGTCCTTCTGAATGACCACAGCACTGTACTCAGAATGACATTTCTTCATCCCGCGGTCCACTCTGAACATCCAGAGCTGCAGTTTCTGACGGTTTTCCTTTCTCATGCTGTTCCCTCTACCAACAAAAAAAAAAAAAAAAAAAAAGAAATTGCCATCATCTTAGAAAGTGATTTTCAAGTTTTCTGAAGCTACTACTGCCCTTTCTTTTCATGATTTTACCACAACCACCAACTAAGACCATGACAGCTGCTCACATCCTGCTCGCAGTCCCCAGGTGGGACAAGGGAGAGAACTGAAAGGGAAGGGAGAAACTTGTGGGTTTATAAAATAAAAAAAATAAGACAATAAAAATAATGCACTACTACAACTAATATACTAAAATATACATACTAAGCTATACATAAAGTAAAATATATGATATTCAGTACAATCCCTCACATAACTCCAGTTGTGCTGAACAGACAGCCCAAAAGAAGAGAGCACCCTGGTCCTGAAGAGCTGGTCCCAGCAACAGAAACTAGAAGTGAAAAAGGCAGGGAGGCCCAAGGCCAACTGAAAAACAGCAAAACATCAAAAAAATGAAATAACACTGGACTCCCAATAGAACGGAACTTCTGAACAGAGCCAACCAAAGTAGCCAGAAAACCAAAACTAACTGGCTGGAAAAGGCATCTCCAGCTTTATACCGAGAATGACGCTAATGGTAGAGAATAGCTTGTTGATTGACCTGGATGTCAGTCAAGGCGCTGTCCTATCTGTGCCCCCTCCTACCAATTTGATCCTGCAGCTGGACACCAGAGAAGCCCTTGGTTTCACTGACAATAGTCAAGGAAAATTAAATAGAAATAGATAAATTAAATTAAGAAAATATACTCAGTGCTATCCCCCGTGTAACTCCAGTCACACGGAACAGCCAGTCCTGCAGAAGGGAGCACCTTGGTCCTGAGCAGCCCATCCCAGCAAGAGAGAGCAAAAGGGCAACAGACAGAAAGGCCCAAAGGCCAACTGCAGAATGGTAGAACCGCAAAAGGCCGAACTGACATCGAACTCCTGACAGAATGAAACTTGTGAATGGAACAACCAAACCAGCTGGAAAACCCAGAGTAACGGATGTAACAAGCCCTAAAAGCCGGCTCCAGCTTTAGACTGAGCATGACGCTAATCATAGATGATATTTAATCATTAAGCCTGCATGTCAATCCAGGTGCTGTCCTGTCTGTGTCCCCTCCTGCCAATCTGCATCTGCAGCTGGATGGCCAAAGAAGTCCTTGGTTTCCCTGACAACAGCCAAGATATCAGTGAGTTCTGACATTCCTTTCATAGCAAATGCCAAACACTGTGAAGCTGCTAAAATGAAAAATGAACTCTATCGCAGGGAAGAAACAGCATTATCTCACTATTCTCATAGTAAATCTAAACAAAAGACTGTACTGGATGTGAAGGAAAATGCATGAATAATATTAACTCAGTTTCAGTAAAAACAGCACATTTCCTCAGCCTCCTCTTCACCAGGCTGAAGAAGTTTGGGTCTCTCAACATCTCCACATGTGACCCAGACTTTCTCTGGCCACATGGCAGCTCCTCCCTGTTCCTCCAGAATGGGGAACCTCACACTGGGACACACCGCTCCAGATGTGACCACACCAGTGCTGAGTCACGATGGACAATAAGTGCCCTTGTCTGGGTGGCCACGCTCCTCCCAGTGCAGTGCAATGTGCTCATGGGCATATTCCTGTTTAGCACCACTGAGAACTGGCTGAACATCCAGGCTCAGAGGGTGGTGACCAGTGGCACAAAGCCCAGCAGGAGGTACCATGAGGAGCACTGAAGGACACCATATCCCTATCCAACATCTCCTCCTACAGGTGTCTCTTGAGTCCCTGGAACCACCTCAGTGCCAAGGGGGAGAGCACTGCCTGTATGGTTTGGAAGAGATGGGGTCTGGAATGAGGGTCCTGGGGCAGTTTCTCCTCGTTGTTAATGCAGCAACAAGTTGGACTAGATATTTGGAGAGAGGAACACTTCCTAAGGGCCTCCAATGGGCATGGGGATGTTCTACAGTTTCCTGCATGCTGCCTTTTCTGGCGGAGATCACAGAGGCTGCCAGCCCTTTGGAGGACCCAGGACAGGCCTTGTCCTTCCTCTGGTCACAGCTGAACCACAGTTCTCCAGCTCGGCCCCAGCTCAGGAGCCGTGTCTAGGGGTGGCTTTTGGGGTAAGGTTGACAATAGGGGTGCATAAGTTTGTCTTAAGGACATGTGATGAGCACCAGGACTGAAGTAACAGATGTGGGTTCTGGGTGAATACTTTCTGCAGTGCAAGTCCTGACACAGGGTCCCAGACTTGCTTTCCATGCCACCCTTCACAAGGAATGATGCACTAAGAGTTGGCAAGTGGGGGACACCAGTCCTTCTCCAGCTACTTCCCAGGCCTGGTGAAGCAGCAGGACAGCAAGGACTTCTGGCCCTGTACCCTCAACTCTGGGTGTTATCTTGGGGCAGCTGAACACCAGCATTTTTCTCTCCAGGGCAATTTCCAGCCCAGGTCAGCTCCGGTCTGACCTTCCCCATCCCTCCTCTGATCTGCTCTGGTGCTCCTGGCCCCTTCCCTGTGCCCCCCACAGGACCCCAACCTGGCACTGGTGCTCTGCAAAGCAGGTTGGCTGCAGAACCATGGGGTGACTGCACGCTGGTTGTGCTGCTCAGTGAGGGACACAGATGCAACTGGATGGGCTGCAATGTCACTGAGCTCATTCCCCGGGGTCTAAAGCTCTAGAATGGGCTCAGAGCATTTCTTGTGACTCCCTGGGGTTTCCACTCATTTTGGTTCAGCAATCCCTTCCTTGTCCTTCAGGTGCCTGGAGATCGGTACAGGAAGATGCAGACTATCCACTTCCCAGGGATGGAGGTAGGCTGACCAGCCCGTAATTCTTCAGATTCTCCTTCCTGCCCTTCTTGAAGGTGAGTTTGACATCGTCCTTTCCCAAGGTCATCAGAACTTCTCTGATTCTGCAGTCATTTTTGAAAGCACAATCCAGAATCATGGACAAGGGTGATGTAGCAGACAGGAGCACTTGCAATGAGCCTGTCCCAGCAGCTGAGATGAATCTCACTGGGCCACTGGGGATTGTTCCTGGAGTCACACACAGAAATGCCAGGGTTACATCAGAGCCAGTCTCAGGAATTCTTATGCACCCAGGGGTGCTCAGAGACAGAGTCTGTCCCTTTTACACACACAGGCAGGAGTCACAGTGTCCCTCTGGCCTCCTGTTGCCACTCCAAAGGGACGGGAGACACCTCAGCCCTGTGGTGTGTCACCCTGCTCTGCACTGAGCTGAGATGTCCCACGTCATGAGGAATGGACACGGGGACCTCAGTTCAAGGAAGAAGAGCCCAGTGGGTGGTTTCCCATGGGATGTTACTCCCAACATGAAGTGACCTCGACACACTGTCTGTCCCACAGGCCTTGATGGAACCCCCAGGAATAGCTGATGTTGTTTGTGCTCACTTAGGTTCATGTCACCTCTCGTACATGATGTGCGTGCTCACGTCTCATCTGTACAATGCAACATGGATTTCTGACCTACTCATTTAGTGTCTCTCCATGGAGGCACAAAGAACTTCTATGAACTGTTGTTTGAGGCCAGTGCTGAATATGGTGGTTGTGAGGGGTCAGTCCATGACGATGCCCTGGGGCAGCTTCTGTGGGGTGTCCAGTGCATAGGGGCACAGCCCAGCCCCTGCTCTGCTGGTCCTGCAGGTCTCTGGCAGGAGGCCTGGCTGTGAGAGGACACGGCTGAGTGCCAGCGCTGCACACACACACTGTTCAGCTGTACAACGGTGTTTTCATCTGTGGCCACTTTTGTAGGAACATGCTTGAGAAAAAAATTTGCAAGAAGATATAAAACATTGTGCACTGCCCTGAGGAGAGCCCTGTTGTGAGGCCAGCTCTGTCACAGCAGTGCCCATTGCCTGTCCCTGCCTGCGCTCACAGCACTGACACACAGCAGGACAGGGACCAAGCTGCCAGAGCGCTCAGGCCTTGCACCAACACAAGGGATGAGAAGGAGAGTGTGGGAGTGGAACCAGAACAGGTCTGGAAGACCAAGCGCCGGTGCTCCCTGGCAGTGCTGCCATGTTGGACATTTTTCGCCCTTCTCCCACACATAGTAACTGTCCCTGCAGCTCCAGAAAAGCCTTCGAGGAAGAAGCTCAGAGGAAAACATCACTGCAGAGCCCTTTATTTCATTTAAATACACAGAGAGGATGGCTCCATATTTATGCAGCCAGCCGGTTGAAAATGAAAAGCAGACAGTGAATTAGAAAGGGGATGACAAACATAAAAGGATTTATTAAAGAATAACCACCACCATCACACACACACACAAGTCTGGGCCTCTAATAAGTTACATTAAAACTGTTATCTATTAAAGAGAAGATGATGAACTCTTTATTAGTTTTGAAATGCATCCCGCTATTAGTTTCCTCAGGGCATCCTTGAGCTTCGTGTTCCTCATGCTGTAGATGAGGGGGTTCAATGTTGGAGGTATCAGCGAGTATAGAACAGACACCAGCAGGTCCAAGGATGGGGAGGAGATGGAGGGGGGTTTCAGGTAGGCAAAAAAAGAGGTGCTGGCAAACAGAGAGACCACAGCCAGGTGAGGGAGGCAGGTGGAAAAGGCTTTGTGCCGTCCCTGCTCAGAGGGGATCCTCAGCACAGCTCTGAAGATCTGCACATAGGACAGCATGATGAAAATGAAGCACATAAAAGCCAAACAGGCACTAACCACAATAGGCCCAGCTTCCCTGAGATAGGTGTCTGAGCAGGAGAGCTTGAGGATGTGGGGGATTTCACAGAAGAACTGGTCCAGGGCATTGCCCTTGCACAGGGGCAGTGAAAATGTATTGGCCGTGTGCAGCAGAGCATTGAGAAACCCAGTGGCCCAGGCAGCTGCTGCCATGTGGACACAAGCTCTGCTGCCCAGGAGGGTCCCGTAGTGCAGGGGTTTGCAGATGGCAACGTAGCGGTCGTAGGACATGACGGTGAGAAGAGAATACTCTGCTGTAGCACAGAACATGAAAAAAAAGAGCTGGGCAGCACATCCTGGGTAGGAGATGGCCCTGGTGTCCCAGAGGGAATTGTCCATGGATTTGGGGACAGTGGTGGAGATGAAGCCCAGGTCGAGGAGGGAGAGGTTGAGGAGGAAGAAGTACATGGGGGTGTGGAGGTGCTGGTCACAAGCTATGGTGGTGATGATGAGGCCGTTGCCCAGGAGGGCAGCCAGGTAGATGCCCAGGAAGAACCAGATGTGCAGGAGCTGCAGCTTCCGTGTGTCTGCGAACGGCAGGAGGAGGAACTGGGTGATGGAGCTGCTGTTGGACATTTGCTTTTCCTGGACATGGGGTGCTGTCATGAGAAAAAAAAAAAAGAGACTCCAGGGAAGAGTTCTCTGACAAAAATCAAACCAACTCCTATAGACACTCCCCAGTCACACACAGACACCCTTTTGTTTTTCTATGAGAACTTTCTCCAGCACTATGGCTGGAGCCCTGCTTGGTGCTTCCCAAATGTGCAACCAAGAGCAGGGCCTGTGCCCATGGGCTCTCGGTAACTCAGCCCAGCTCTGCAGAAGTGGGGCCACGGGAACGGTGGGAACTGCCCTGGTTCTGCTAACACAGAAGAGCTGTCAGCACTTGGTTTCCCATTCACAAGGAACAGAGGTGGTGAAGGCAGTTTGGGAGTTCCAGGATTTTTACGTCTCCCACCATATTCACTGCAGAGTGTTGTTGGGTGTCAGAAACCCTCAGCATTTCTGCGGCACTCAGGGAGAACAGAGCGAGTCCTGTGAGACCAGAGGATGCCTGTGGGTCAGTGCAGAATGAGGGCAGCTGCTCTGTCCCTCTGTCTTGCTCCAGCTGCCCTGGGCTGGCACCTTTCTGAAATGGAGCCTGATCACACTCCCATGTTACCCTGAAAAGCCACTGGGAGCTACGGAGAAGAGGGATCTACCTCAGACCACAACATGTCTCACCCTTTCTTAAGGTCTCAGCTCCCCACATTTAGCCCAGGACACACACGGCAGATTTCACAAACCCAACAGCATTTCCTACACCATAGAATTTCTGCACTTCTCTGTGGTGAATTCAGATAATGCTGAAGTGCTATAGGACAGGTTTGCATCCTGGAGGAAATCTCAGAGCTTGGAAGGAAACAGCCAAGAATCCTAATGATGGCATTTGATTGAAGGAGACTCAGCTCATTCCCCAGTCCCACAGACTGCATTGCCCACAGCCCCACAGGGCAGAGCAAAGCTGGAACACGTGTTCCCATGGACACACCTGCAGGAAAGGACCCACAAGATCAGGCTGTGACTCTGCAGCTGAAACTGCCATCCCCAGAGAGCCTGACAGCAAGAACAAGATCCCAACAGCAGTGACCCAGAGCAGGGGAGCAAGAAGGACAATGCGGTGAGGGTGGGTGTGAGAGAGGCCAGGGCAGAGGCAGCCGGGCACTCAGACAGCGTCACCCTTCCCCAGCTGTGCAGTCACCTCCCAGACACCAACATTGCCGGGCAGCTGCTCTCAGCCCCTGTGCTCTGCAGAGGAACTGGAGCTCTGGCTGCACAGGAGCTGCTTCATGCCTTGGAGCCCCCGGCCCTGAGGGCAGAGGCTTTGCTGGGGGGGAGAGGAGGCCAGGGGGCTGCTCACAGGAGGGATCTGCACTGCAGGGGATCACAGGGACTTTTCTCTGTTCTCCCTCCCATAACAATTCCGGGTTTAGTTTCCTCTCATTTCTGATCATTTCCCTGCTGCCTGGAGATTCTCCCCCTGGGAGGTGTTTCCCTGTCCATGTCTCTTCCCTTTCAGTGCTCACAGACCCCATCCCACCCTCTGTGCCCTCCCCCTGGCCCTACAGGTCCTGCCTGTTCCCAGGGCACTGCCTGGGGGCATCTTCCTGTTTGCAGGTTGGAAAACAGGACAGGTCAGACTGAGGCTGAGGGGTCCAGCCAAGGTGATGCAGGTGCTGTGCAGAGGCAGAGGGGTGGTGAAGGGATGTTATGAGCCTTCTGGCAGATGTGCTGATCACTCAGAGTTGCAGTTCAGGAGTCTCAGTGACTTGTTTAAGCATGAGAGCTCATTTTCATTTTATCCTTTCCTGCACCCCCCACCCCTTGGGATAGGAAACTGAAAAGACAGGCTCAGGAAAGCTCCTTATCTGTCTGGTAATCCTTGCATTGATCTTGTCCTTGAGTCATCCCCTTGGAAAAATGCTGGGGTTGATCTCGATCTGTGAGCAGCCCTGACCCACACAGCAACCTCTCCACAGCAGAAACACATTTCCTGCCCTATAGGGTTTGCTCCTTTCACCCACATTTTCAACCCTCAGTATTGTTGTTATCTCCCCAGGCAGGCTGAGCGCTGACCCTGGCAGGCGGCAGAGTCCCTGCCCTTGCACAGCCCTGGGGTGCAGGGACCCTGCTCTGCAGGACAGCCCTGGGCACCCCTGGGTGCTCACCCGGCTTCACAGCTGTTCAACATTGCCTGACAAGAGCCCCCTCCTTACAGATCCCACCAGCTGTGCCTGTGCCAGTTTGAGGAGATGCCTCCAGGAGCTACAGCTGCATTGCCCTGCACCCAGAGACTTACCATGGCAAGGGCTGCAAAGGTTTCTCCTCCAGTGAGCTCTCAGTCATCCTCCCAATCCTGACCACCTTTAATCTCTCTCTGCCTTGCTCGTCTCCCTGAGATCCCCAGGCAGAGCCCTCAGCCCTGCTGCGCTGTGCAGAGGAGCTGCTCCTGGGCAGAGCTGTCTCTCTGCAGCGCTGCCGCTTGCCATGAGCTCCCTCTGTCCCAGGAGCCCAGCCCAGCTCAGCAGCACAGGAGCAGCCCAAGGCACTTTAATGATGGCTTTGGTGCTGAGTCCATGAACCTCAGATCCTGAGGGCAAGTTGAAGAAGTCAAACTCAGATCTAAACTTCAAAGTTTCTTGTAACGTTAATGAATCCCGCTGAGGGACAAACCTGAGAAACCATCCCCAGGGCAGCTGGGACAGAAAACTTGAAGCAGAACAAAGGGTAAGCAAGTGAAAGGTGGCTCTGATGCTGAGTAAGCCTGAATGTGTTTCATTAACCAAAGGGCCAAGCCCTGACCCCCAGCCCTGGGAAGTCAGATCCTGTCCCTCCCACATTGCTCAGGGCCCTTCCTGGACAGTGTGATGTGGGGCTGTGCAAGGCCAAGGGCAGGACTATGGTCCCACACCTCCCAGGCTCCTGGCTGGGGACAAGGAGGCCATGAGGCCCCTGTGCTGGAAGGACAAGGTGTCTCCTCACAGGCATCAGAGGTGCAGACAACAGCCATAGCCAAGGGGAGAAGGAGCTCATGTCTGGTGGGGGCTTTCAGCCTCTCTACATCCCTTGCTCATCTCCACCACAGCCTGTCCTGTGCTGTGGCATCCCCTGCACCTCTTTCCCTGCAGGCTGCAGACATCCCCCCTGCTGCCCCACCTTGCTCTTGTCTGAGCATCTTCCTTCCTTTGCTGAGATCTCTGCATCCTCCCCAGCTGTTCCTTGGAGCACAAAGCCTTGGGCTGATGCAGACTCCCTCTGCTCACCTGCTCCACCACAGCACTGCCCTTCCAGTCACATTCCTTGCTGCTCATGTCCAGCCTGGACCTCCCCAGCTGCACTTTGGGCCATTATTTCTTTCCCATGCTCTTTCCCACTATGCAGAAAACCTCCACCACCCCTGAAACCACCCTTCAAGCACTGTCAGGCTACTCCTGCACTGCTGCAGCCTCCCCAGCGCTGCTGGGCCAAAGCAGCCCAGGTCCCTCAGCATCCCACACCATGTGCACAAGGTGCTGAACCTGCCTTGGCACAGCCCTGCACTCTGCAGTTCCTCCCTGCTTCTCTGCCCCATGTGCAGCTGCCTTGTTCATGGTGAGCCTGCACCACAGGCTGTTGTGGGGACCTTGGAGTGCCCAGGCCCTTCTCCTCAGGGTCACTGCTCAGCGTGTCAGGTCCTGCTCTGTCCTGGTGCATGACGTTGTTTTCCTGCCCTGATAAAAAAATGGACACTTCATCTTGTGAAACTTCAGAGCTTTCCGATGATCGAACCCCGAATTTTCTCAAGGTCTGGGCCCACCCTTGTGTGCTCGTGCCACAGCCCCTCCACTTGTTACCAGGGTAGAGAGCGCTCGCTTTGGGAGTCCCTCGTGCCACAAAATATAAGAGGCCCAAACCTCCAGGTCTCTCAGAGCTTTCTGAGGGGTGACCCCAAAAGTTTTTCCAGGTCTGGACTCTCCCTTGACTGAAGCTCCATTTGATCAGCTGTTAATGTTTGCACGTAGCTGGCTTATCCTGATGAGGTGTTAGGGGACAGTATAAACACCATCTCCTGGAGAAACTGTGGGGTCTTGGAGGTCTGGTACTCATAATGCCAGTGGTCTGGAGTTTCTCAAGTTTCCCTTTGTGTGGGAGAGCAGTAGGACTGCATGGAGCTCTGCCTGGGGACAGACAATATCAGCTTAAGGTTGAGTCAGCATGAGAGGGCAGAACAACATGGGCAATGTTGTGAGTGGACACCACTGGCTCACTGATGAGGAAGAGGAATTAGATGAGGCCTCCTTCAGACAAATGAAATAAGTGTCATGTTTGCATGCCATACCATTCAGGCAGATGTAAGGTATCCCAATATCTGCAAGGTACCAGCCATCCAGGAGGGGTTGGAGCTCATTGACAACATCTTCCTGACACGGGTGACTGAGAAGTCAGTGAGGTGAGATGCCCTGTGGGACTTCACACTTACAAACCACAAAGAGGTGGTCAGGGATGGAACAGTCAGGGATGGGAAAGTGGAGCTGAGGCTCCTGGGAGATGATCACAAGGCAAAGAGCAGGATTTCAGGAGAGCAAGCTTGGGCCTGCTGAGGGACCTGCTTGGGTCCTATGGGACATGACCTTGGTGTCTGCAGTGCTTTTCTCTCACATTTCCTCCCTTCTCTCTCCCACCTGCTGTTGTGCAACGTTTTTTACCCTTTCTCAAATACAATATCCCAGAGGTGCTGCCAGCATCACTGAGTGGCTCAGATTTGGCAAGGAGTGGGTCCATCTTGGAGCGTCTGAAATCAGCTGACACTGCTTCATTTCCAGTAAAAGAACAGACAGGGTGAATGTGGAACTGCTGCTGAACTTTCTAAGAGTAAAATCAGACAGGACTGGGGTTCTTCATGTCTTCTCTGCCTCCATCTTCACCACCAAGGTCTCCTGGGACTTTGTTCCTGAAGGCAGGAGTCTGGAGAACACCCAACAGTGGATGGGGCTCAAGTCAGGGGTGACCTGAGCAAACTCAGACACCATTACAGAACAGGAGATGGGTCACTTGACCAGCTCCCTGAACAAAAATATCACTGTGCTGTGGCACCTGAGATTCCCAGGAACACCCACCTCTTGGTCCAGAGTTGTGTGACTCCTCTTGAGGTGTCCTGGCCCGTCTCCTCCGTCAAGTGATGCTTTAGGCACCCACTTCTCTGACACATTCAGTCGTTCTCAGGAGATTCTCTAGATCAATATTCATTGGAGATTGTTGATACCAGCTGTTGTGGAAATAAGGGGTTTGGGAGGGTGACGGAAATATTAGAGATTTGGTTTTATTCCTCTTTATTATGGAAATGCTCACTGTTTGGCTACAATTCTGTAATCTCTGAAATCATCCACACCAGACTTGAAGCCTTTAGGAAAGTGCTGCAGAGAGCATCGTCTTGTAAGGGCATTTTGGGTGATACTGAGCCCTCTGCTGCCACGATCCTGAACTGCAGGTACTGAAAGATGGAACAAACCTGTCATGAACTGAAGGGCAGAAACAAACCCCAGGTTTCTGAGGGTGTTTGGTGTCGCGGTTGAGACGGACAAACGACATGGACCAAGTTCCTCCAAGATGAAAGTAGTAGATGTCATTTATTGCCACAAGTGCATTTTTATTCAGTTTTACCAATTCATGTGTCTCTTCACTATTGGTTACAAGTTACAGCAGTAACATCTCATTGGCTAATTTTGCTATCATCAGTGTTACTCTTCTACTCCCTTCTCTCTCACGGG
Organism: Patagioenas fasciata; assembly: GCF_037038585.1. NCBI lineage: Eukaryota > Metazoa > Chordata > Aves > Columbiformes > Columbidae > Patagioenas > Patagioenas fasciata. Next base: position 44,517,264 of record NC_092526.1, read on the forward strand.
TACATCCTTAATATCTCCGGATACTCCTTTACTCCCATCTTTCTCATGGGTAGGCCTTCATATCTTCAAGGCTAATTTCTGTTCCCATGCCCTCCGTCAGGGAATCCACGGACCCACCGTAGTCCCCCACAGTTTGGGACCCCACGAAGGGCCATTGCTGACACAAGCAGTCCCTGTCCCTGGAGGCTTCTCAAGAAAAAGCCTGAAGACAATGGTCAGAGGTGGTAAAGGCGATGTGGAGGTGGCTCTGGTGCCACGTCAGCCCTTGACGTTTGTTCATCATCAGAATGGCCAAGCCCTGAACCCAGGACCTGACAAAGGACACCTTTTCAGTCAAATGTTTCTCAGGCTCTGCCTGTGGTCACTGTGAGTGTTTTGTGTTTTGAGGGTGGGTTTGGTGCCAAGTGCTGTTGCTTTAACCACAAGGCTCTGGTTTTCTGAGGACTTGGCAATGCCTGTGAGGTCCCCCAAACCCATTCAATTTCTTTCATACACCTGGCAATGGTCACCATTTACCTCAGCTGTCCCAGCCCCAAACTTCCTTGAATTCTCTATTTGGATCCATACCCATCACTCCAGGAGGTTCATGCATCCACCAGGCTCATGGATGATTCCTGAGGTCCATCCAAGTGTGGGCAGTGTAAGAGAGGAGCAGAGCAGGGTCAGCTCATGGGCCATGACTGAGCACAAACACCCCAGCAGCAGCCATTCCCCACCTCCCAGGCACAGCCATGCCCACAGCATGCAAATGTCACTGCCATACATGAGTAGCCCAAGAGAGGCCTTTCTTCCTTCCATATTCCCAGGAAATTCTTCCTCCTGTTCCTCCTCTACTTGCAGACATCAACTGCTTTCCATTTCTGGGCTCAGACATGGCTGGAAGGGTTCACTGAAGCCATCAGCCATCTCATTGCTTCTCCCTGACGTGCCCTGACCCTCTCCCACACCTACACATGGCCAATCACGGCTGCTCAGGGCCTCTCGCTCTTCAGAAGAGGCCTTGAGCTTCTTGGTTCTTCATGGTGATAATAATAAACTTCTTTGCTCTCTCCAGAGTTGGTGGTGAGCTTTCTTGTCCATAACAGCCCCTTTATGACCATGTCTTACTGAATGGTTGTCTTTGTATGATCATTTGTGCAGAAAGGGCAGTCACAGGACACCACCCAATGTGTCAAAACTGATGCCGAGTGAAATGCAGTAAAGACCTGATGAGTTACCCCTGTGTCTGTGTCTCTCCTGGAAGGAGCCTGTCCCGAGAAGGGGATCCAGCTCCTGCCACTCTCTGCAGAGGCACATGAGCAGTGTCCATGTGCCTGGGGACACAAAGGGTGACTTTACCTAGACCACCCTTTTCCAAACTAAATGATTCTATGATGTTATGATTCCATGATTTGGTTTGAAACCATTTAAATTCCCACTACCTGCAGCTTTCTTCAAGGGCGGTTGTTGTGTGGCACAACTGTCCCGGCTCTCCAGGCAGGTTGGGCACTGGTTTCGTGCCTGCATTGGCAGTTTTCCCCTTCCTGGGGTAAAAGGCTGTTGAGGAGAGACAGTTGTAGAGATTTGGGTCACAGGGGTTTGAAGCAATCCTTTCAAAATCTGAGCAGGTTGAGCTTTGGAGCCCAGGAAAAATGGAGATGCTCTGAAGGATGTTTTTGAACAGTGGTACTGTCACTAATAACAGTAACAGGGAACTCCTTATTCTCGCTGCTGCTGCTGATGAACTAAAGCTCTTTAATTTAATTCCTAACAGTCATTCTTGCTTTTCAAAACATCTACTACACCTCAGTAGTTGTGTCTTGAAAGAAGTTCTTAGAAAAAATGCTTTTTCTTTCACTTTTTTTTTTTTCTTTTTAATCATTTAAAGAGTACACACCTTGGATAGAATTACCCCAAAATCATCCTACTTTCATAAAGTTCCCTCCCCCTCCCCCTCCTCTCTTTTTTTTTTTCCCTGGTGTGAGGTGTTGTTGGCATAGCAGAACAGTTTCTTTTTGAGACAGTGCAGGCCAAGGAACAGATCCCAGGTCAGTGCAAAGGCACAAAGGAAGCCAGAATCTTTATGTGGTGTGCACTGACACACACTGTCACCTGCATTTCCAGTCTCTGCAGTCCCAGCTGTGCAGCAGAGTCTGGAGTTCTGAGCTCCCTTCATCTGCCCTGTGTGACACCTGTAAAATGGAACTACCCCAGTCAAATGGCTGGTTTTGATTCTCTTCACAGCCTGAAGCACCACACGGGTCAGCAGACAAGCCAGGATACCCAAAAACTCCTCACATATCCTTCACTTACAGTTTGGGTGTTTGCTGCCATGTCAGTAGACATGGCATTCGGATTCCTGGGTTCAAGGAGCTGGTTAAGTGCCTTTTCAACATTTTTGTAATGGTGGCTTTGCTGCCTGGCTGATGTGCAGACTCTGTACATGGATGCTGACACCTCTTGAACAACCTGCTCTGAAAGGATGAACAAGGTGGGCATGAGGACAGCAAAAATGTAGAACCTGGATGGGGGTAAATGAAAAGGGATGTACAAGTTGTGGTCAGGGCTGTTTGGGGGCACGTGTAAAGCAGCCCTGCACCTCATGTGAATTATTCCTGTGGTCAGAGAGAACCTGAAAACTGTCTCTAAATTGAAAACATGAAGGGGATGAAAGGATAGCATCATTCAGGCTGGATGGGACCTCAGGAGGTGTCTTGACCAACCTCCTGCTCAAAGCAGCCTCAGACCACATTACTCAGGGCTTTATCCAAACACGTCTTGGTCACTTTCTGGGGTAGAGTGGATGCACACACCTGGGACACAGCTTCCAGTGCTTGACTGTCCTCATGACTGGAAAGTTTCTCGCTGTCTACAGTGACTTTCCAAGCCCAACCATCCAGATTGCTTTTTCCTGTCTTGTTACACACTAACACAGACCATAATATACTGCCTTGGGCACAAGAATATTGTGGGGGATGATGCTGAATGCCTTGGTGACTTCCAGGTAACAAACCATCAATGTTCTCCCCGCGTCCACAACCCTGTCTTTTCCTCACAGAAAGCAAAGAGGATGAACAGGCACAACCTGCCCTGGGTAAACCCCATCACCTTCTCTTCCAGACACCCAGAAATGGGGTCCCAGTGGACATGTTCTGGGGCACAGCCCTTAGTTCCCCTGCTCACCCATTGGCCATTTTGAAAAGTGCACACACTGTGTGAGAGCTGCCAGTGGTCAGGGAGTCCCCCCAGTCTCCATGAGCTTTCCAGGATGGTGGAGAGTGGCCTCAATGTGACATCGTACTGCTCCTGGGACGCTGCCCCTGCTGTCCCATAGACTGGAAAGGGTTGTGTTAGTTCCAGTGACCCCTGACTTGATCCCCATCCACTGCTGGTTGTTCTCCAGATTCCTGTCTCAAGTCACAGAGTCCTGGGACACATTGCTGGTGAAGATGGAGGACAAGAGGACACAGGGATACTCACCTCTTTCCCTTATTAAATTCATCAATGGCCACACCGTGTCTTTGTTTCTCCTTTAACTGTTCCTGCAGTAGTAACAGCTCATTATGGGCCCTTGAATTGCCTTACAGGTCTGGACTGAGCTCTGATCTGGGCTGTTCTGTGCTTGGAGGCTGCTGTCCTTGCAGACCAGATGAACTCACTTCTGCCACCCTGCCTGGCAGTTCATTCCACCCGTGTCACAGCTCTGTCTGCAGCACTGACAGCTCCAGCTCCCCAGTCAGGTCCCTGGATGAGGACATTGCCTCACATGTGGGCTGAACCACCCCAGCTGTGGCACCAGCCCAGCTCTGACCTGCCACAAGAAACCTGGTACTAAGTGCCCAAGAGCCCATGTGTGCAAAGGCTTTGCCTCAGAGCACAGACATGAGATGGCCAAAGATTGATGAATGTCTCTCTAGACCTAGGAGTATAAAACCAGAATAAAATGCCTAAATTCATTCAACTGAAGATATTCCACCCTCAGTTTGCAGGAAGTAGATCCTTTGCTGTAACATTCCCAGTGTCATGTCTAATGACGGGGCAAGAAAATATGATTTTCATACCGATTCATTTTCTAATAGGAAAAATACAACGCTGGCAACAACTGTCTCTACAGAGGAGGGAGAATGAGCATCACTGATTACTTCAGGTTGTTTCAAAGGATGTGGCCCTGGAGCCCCAGGGACACCTGGATGGAGCCCAGAGGGGACAGAGAAAGGGACATCATGGGCTGCTCCTGTGCTGCTGAGCTGGCCTGGGCTTCTGGTTCAGAGGGAGCTCCTGGCAAGCGGCAGCGCTGCAGAGAGACAGCTCTGCCCAGGAGCAGCTCCTCTGCACACGCAGCAGGGCTGAGGGCTCTGCCTGCAGCACCGAAGGCACCGGAGCCAGGCACAGAGAAGGGAAAGGCAATGTAGGTGGTTGGTTGCTGAGCACTCACTGAGAGACAAATCTTCACAGGTCTAACACGGTGAGTCTCTGGCTGTAGGACAATACAGCTGCATTTCCTGGAGGGAGACCCTGAAGATGATACATCCCACAATTTACAGGATCTGTCAGGTCTCTCTCACAGTATCTCTGTTGTAGAGAAGAACACACTCCAGAGCAGGGCTTCCCTGCGGCACCATCAATGGGAAAGGGCATCATGGCACCTTCTGCTGAGGGTGACTGCAGGGGGAGCACCCAGGGGTGCCCAGGGCACAGAGGGTGGGATGGGGTCTGTGAGCACTGACAGGGAAGAGACATGGACAGGGAAACACCTCCCAGGGGGAGAATCTCCAGGCAGCAGGGAAATGATCAGAAATGAGAGGAAACTGAACCCGGAATTGTTATGGGAGGGAGAACAGAGAAAAGTCCCTGTGATCCCCTGCAGTGCAGATCCCTCCTGTGAGCAGCCCCCTGGCCTCCTGTCCCACCCAGCAAAGCCTCTGCCCTCAGGGCCGGGGGCTCCAAGGCATGGAGCAGCTCCTGTGCAGCCAGAGCTCCAGTTCCTCTGCAGAGCACAGGGGCTGAGAGCAGCTGCCCGGCAATGTTGGTGTCTGGGAGGTGGCTGCACAGCTGGGGAAGGGTGACGCTGTCTGAGTGCCCGGCTGCCTCTGCCCTGGCCTCTCTCACACCCACCCTCACCGCATTGCCCTTCTTGCTCCCCTGCTCTGGGTCACTGCTGTTGGGATCTTGTTCTTGCTGTCAGGCTCTCTGGGGATGGCAGTTTCAGCTGCAGAGTCACAGCCTGATCTTGTGGGTCCTTTCCTGCAGGTGTGTCCATGGGAACACGTGTCCCAGCTTTGCTCTGCCCTGTGGGGTTTGGGCAATGCAGTCTGTGGGGCTGGGGAGTGAGCTGAGTGTCCCTCAGTCAAATGCCATCATTAGGACCCTTGTCTGTCTCGTTGAGGTTTTCTTCCAAGCTGCGAGCTTCCCTCCAGGATGGAAACCTGTCCTATAGCCTCTGTGTGTTATCTGAAAGCCCCTCGGAGAAGTGCAGAGGTGCTGCAACTGAGAAAATGCTTTTTAGGAAAGGATGAGACTTGTTTTGGTTCCATCCGACAAAGCTGAATCCCAGGACTGTCCCCTGTCCCCCGTTCCCATGCCCCCTGGTGCAGAGCAGGGCTGACTCCTCGGCAGCCAGCGGGCACAGGCCCTGCTCCTCACGGCACCTCCAGCCAGCACCACCCAGGGCTCAGACACGGAGCTGGAGGAAGGTCTGGGAAAGGACAAGGGGTGTGGAACAGGGGAGGGTGTGTGAGAAATGGCTTTGACTTTGCTCAGAGAAATCTCCCCTAACTTTTCAGTGTCCTATGCCCAGAGGCTGCAGATGTCCAACAGCAGCTCCATCACCCAGTTCCTCCTCCTGCCGTTCGCAGACACACGGAAGCTGCAGCTCCTGCACTTCTGGTTCTTCCTGGGCATCTACCTGGCTGCCCTCCTGGGCAACGGCCTCATCATCACCACCATAGCCTGGGACCAGCAGCTCCACACCCCCATGTACTTCTTCCTGCTCAACCTCGCCCTCCTCGACCTGGGCTTCATCTCCACCATTGGCCCCAAGTCCATGGCCAACTCTCTGTGGGACACCAGGACCATCTCATACACAGGATGTGCTGCCCAGCTCTTTTTTTTCATGTTCTGTGCTACAGGAGAATGTTCTCTTCTCACCATCATGTCCTACGACCGCTACATTGCCATCTGCAAACCCCTGCACTACGGGACCCTCCTGGGCAGCAGAGCTTGTGTCCACATGGCAGCAGCTGCCTGGGCCACTGGGTTTCTCAGTGCTCTGCTGCACACGGCCAATACATTTTCACTGCCCCTGTGCAAGGGCAATGCCCTGGACCAGTTCTTCTGTGAAATCCCCCACATCCTCAAGCTCTCCTGCTCACACTCCTACCTCAGGGAACTTGAGCTTCTTGTGGTTGGTGTCTCTTATGCATTTGGCTGTTTTGTGTTCATCGTGGTGTCCTATGTGCAGATCTTCAGGGCCGTGCTGAGGATCCCCTCTGAGCAGGGACGGCACAAAGCCTTTTCCACCTGCCTCCCTCACCTGGCCGTGGTCTCCTTGTTTGTCAGCACTGGCATATTTGCTCACCTGAAGCCCCCCCTCTGTCTCCTCCCCATCCCTGGATCTGGTGGTGTCTGTTCTGTACTCTGTGGTTCCTCCAGCAGTGAACCCCCTCATCTACAGCATGAGGAACCAGGAGCTCAAGGATGCCCTGCGGAAACTGATGACTGGATTTCTTCTGAAACTATAAACTGTCTGTCTTCTACATAAGAAGACATTCTCATTGCAGGTTCATCCTGTGTACAGTATTTTTTTTCTCTACTTGTGAGTTTGTTTTTTTTATGATAATATTTTTATTCCCTTTGTAATTCACTGCCTGCTTTTCTTTTCTCAGTGAGTGGCTGTGGCAATGTGGAATCGTGTTCTCTGTGTTTAAGCAAAATAAAGGATCCTTCACCAATAATTTTCACTGACATTCTTTCTCCAAGACCTTTCTGGAGCTGCAGTGATAGTTCCCGTGCGCATGGGTGGAAGGGAAAAGAGTCCAGCATGGCAGTCCTGCCAGGGAGCACCAGCGCTTGTTCTTCCAGAGCTGTTCTGCTTCCACTCCCACACTCTCCTTCTCACCCCTTGTGTTGGTGCAAGGCCTGAGTGCTCTGGCAGCTTGGTCCCCGTCCTGCTGTGTGTCAGTGCTGTGAGCGCAGGCAGGGACAGGCAATGGGCACTGCTGTGACAGAGCTGGCCTCACAACAGCCTTTCCAGATAGAAAGGTGATCTCCTCAGGGCAGGGCCTGAATGTTTAGGTCTTCTTCCAAACCCTCTCTCAAGGATATGCCCAAGAAACTGGCCCACAAATGAAACACCGTTGTACAGCTGAACAGTGTGTGTGTGCAGGGCTGGCACACAGCAGCGTCCTCTCACAGCCAGGCCTCCTGCCAGAGACCTGCAGGACCAGCAGAGCAGGGGCTGGGCTGTACCCCTGTGCACTGGACACCCCTTCATAAGGAACTTCAAGTCAATCACCACGGACTGGCCCCTCACAACCACCATTTCCAGCCCTGCGCTCTCACCCACAGAGGCTGTTCTTCACTCCATGGATGGACACTCAATGAATAGTTCAGCAGTCCATGTTTACTTTGTACAGATGAGATGTGAGCATGCACATCACGTGCATGAGGTGACATGAATGTGAGTGAGCACAAACACCATCAACTATTCCTTTCCATTCTTTGAAGGTCTGTAGCACAGATGAGGTCTTGAGGTCACTTCATGTTGGCAGAAACATCTTATGGGAAACTGCCTGAATGCAGCACTGGCTTGTGCTTCCTTTAACTGAGGTCCCTGTATCCATTCCTCATGACGTGGAACATCTCAGATAAGTACAGAGAAGTGTGACATGCTAAATGGATGAGATGCTTCCCATCCTTTAAGAGTGGCAACAGGAGGCCAGAGGGACACTGTCTCCTGCCTTTGTGTATAAAAGGGACAGACTCTGTCTGTGAGCATCCCTGGGTGCAGAAGGAGTCCATGAGACCAGCTCAGATGTGGACACCTGACAGAACCCTGATATTTATGTCAAAAGTGCCATAGAAACCAGAATGGTTCTTCTTGGGTCCTTAGAAAAACGCAGATCTCAAACCCATCTTCAAGAAGAGCAGGAATAGAAACCAGGAGAATAACAGGCTGGCCACCCTACCTTCCTCCCTGGGAAGGGGGTGGGACACGTCCTCCTGCAGCCGTTTCCAGGAATGTGAAGGACAAGGAAGGGACTGCTGAACCCAAAAGGACAGGGAAAGAAAGGCATGTTGTGTACAGGGCGTTTGCAAGGCTCAGCCATGGTCTCCTTCTGGCCAGAGTGGTGCTGATGGTGCTCAAGAAGTGGATGCTGAGTGGGAAGTTGGCTGAACCATCAAGCCCAAATATCAACATTGGTACAAAGTCCTTCATGCAGCCAGTTACTGGTGTCATCTCTCAGTGACCAGCACTTGGGCAACACTGTTGAACATCTTTATTCTCCTCTTCTGAGATGTAACAGAGTGAACTTTCAGTGCCTTTGAGGATGATGCAAACCTGGGTGGAGGTCTCGAGCAACCTGACGTGGTTCACCTGCCCAGAGCAGGAGAGTGAGACAAGATGAGTGAGACGAGTGAGACAAGGGCTCTCTGCAAACCTGAGTTATTCTGTGATTTGACAGAATTTTTGCCTTGGAGAGGTTTCTGGAGAGTGAATAGGTAGAAAATAGGAAAAAAAAAAAAAAAAAGAAGGGCAGAAGAGGAGATACAGAAGGTGTTACCGGAAGTACAGGAGTTCCAGTGAGGAGTGATTTTCACTCACAGTGTTAGTAGGAAATATATTTGACAAATTTGAACAAGATGAGGAAGCGAGATGGGTGTCTGCAGCCTGTGGGAAAGAGGGGGCAGGTGCAGGACTGTGTAGAACACTCTTCAGTCTTGGTCAGGTCCCGGGTGCTAAGTAGGGGGATGGATGGGTGTGGTATTATGAGGTCAGCTGAGCCTCAGAAACTCATAAACCAGTAAGCAGCATGGGACTGTGAAGGGGAAAGTGAGGTCAGTTCTGTCTGTGGAGGTGACAGCCCAGGAGCAGGGACATGGCTGGGAAAGAACCTCTGCCAAATTACCCACAGGTCCTACCCAGGAAGAGGCCTTGGAGACGGGTTGTCATGTCCATCCCACCTGAGAACATGATGGGACAGCAGCAGGAACATGGTGGTGTCTGTCAGAGAAGGTGAAAGGCCAGCATCACTCTTGGGATTTAGAAGATCATGGTGAGGTTACTTGTTTTCTGTCAGGTAAAAGACCACAAGAAATGCTGGGGTGAGAGGAGGTGGGGAAGCGAGATGGGTGTCTGCAGCCTGCAGGGAAAGAGGGGCAGGGGTAGGATTGTGTAGAACAACCTGTGGTGGAGATGGCAAAGGGCATTGGAGAGGCTGGAAGGGACCCACAGAACCCAGGTCTCTGTCCCCTTGGCCATGGCAGTTGTCTCTGCCACTGAGGCCCAGGAGAAGCCATGTTGTCCTCATGGCACTGGGGCCTCGGTGCCTCCTTGCAGCCTGTCCTGGTTTTGTTAAAAACAAGTTTCTTTTTTAGTGAATTTGCCTGTCAGCTAAAGCCTTCATGTCAGCTGCATTTTCCTGGAGAACCCAACACATGTTTTGGTTAAACCTAGCAAGGGAATGCAAACTTATTGATAAGCACGGGTGGACATCTCGCGAGAGGGGCAACGAGAAAACTGATGTCCGAGAGACTGACCAACGGTGTATAACATTCCATTCACATGAATACTTCATATAAAAGTGGGAGATCACGAGGATCTCGCCCCTTTTTGCCCTTTTTTCCCTTTTTCCTCATGGCCGACATTAGGAGAGGACCTTGCTGGTTGTCCCTGCGCACAGAGGCCAGTGACAGAATGAATCCAGCTCCGGTTGGCTACAGAGTCTAATCCAGGACTTTGGGTGCTGGCTCTGCAGTTGCTGAGACTTACAAGATTGGTTTTGTATATTTTGTATTATTTTCTCTATTCTTATCAGTAGCATTAGTAAAACATCTTTAACTTTTCCAACTCTCTTCTCTCTGTCCTTCTTTCCCTCCCGATCGCCTGCCCTGAGTGTAAAAGGGGGGAGAGGGAGGGGCAAAAGGGGGAAGTGGGGGGGAGAGGAGGTTGACAACACATCTGGCAGGGTTTGATTGTCACCCCGCAATCTTAACCCTCGACAGTCCTGCTCCCTTGGCTTTCTCCCTTTGTTCCATATCCTTCTTCCCGATTTGTCTCTTGGAGACTTTTGGCCACTTTGGACCCAAGTCTGGGGATGTTTTGGAAACTTTTCAGAGGCCTCGCTGGTGACAGGGGGGACAGCAGGCAGTGACAGGCCCGGGGCTGACAGGCTCCCCCTCCCCTAGGGGGCGCCCGGCTGCCACACCCAGCTGACATAGAACCTTTGTCACAATGCCCGCTACCATGGTGAGGATGCGGGCACTCTGCGGGTGACAGGGACACAGCAGGACTTGGTGTCAGCTCAGCAAGTTCTCAGTTCCCCAAAGAAGCTGAATTCTGCAAATTGCTGCTGTTGTTCTTGAAATGACGTCATCAGGTGGGTGTTTTGGTGTAATACACTGAAAACCAGAGCAGAAATGCTGAAATATTCCCATGGTATGCATGGTCTTAGGAGCAAAGCACCGTGACTCAGCCTAAGTAGATCTGCCGCTTATTCTTTTGTACTGCCAGCAGATTGTGGAAGTAGAGTATAAAAACCGTCCTTATGGAGAGATCTGTGCATTTTAGGCTTACTCTAAGTAAGCGGGACCGACGGGCAAGGACTGAACCGGACCGGACCGCACTGGACCGGACCGGCGGGGCTCGGACGGACCCGGCGTCCGGCCGCGCTCGCGAGAGGGTCGACCTGCCGGGGCAGGAGGGCTGAGCGTCCTGCTGCTTTTTACGCGGCCCCCCGGCAAGTTCTCGAGGTTGAAGGGCGTGCGATACGCTGGTCGCCCCGTCCCTCTTGTCCCGACCCTAGGGTTCGGCGCCGACGTGGTGTTTTTCCTCTCCGCTGCTGAGGAGCAACGACAGAACCCGAGGGAGGGAGGGAGGGAAAGGCAGGAACAAGGAGCCGGGGGACGTTGAGGTCGGACGGTCGGAAATCACACACACACACACACACAGGAAAAAACAAAAAAAAAAACAACAAAAACAAGGCTCTTCGCCCCGAGGGCGGCAGAGCACCGCCACGGGCCCCGGCGGAGAGGCTGTCACGGCCCCGAGCCCGTCCTGCTCTTCGAGAAGCGGCTGGATGACGGAGGCTGGGAACGGCGGGGCGGTTGGTCCTACGCAGGGACAGGATCTGGACGCGACCGAGCGAGCCTCTCGCGGGTGGCTGCGGGACAGTGTACGCGACTCTACGAGTCCAGCTTTTCGACCCTCGCGATCCGTGCACACGCTCGGCGAGTCCGTGTCTGGAGTTTCGGGGCTCGCGCGTGGCGTGGGGATGCGGGTTTCGTGGCGGTGGTTTTTTTTTTTTGGTGGGGGTTTATTTCGGCGGGGGCGGCGGGGTCGTGGTGGTGTCGTCGTGCCCCCCACCCGCACCTGCCGCCGTCGCCGCCGTATAATTTCACTTCGTCTTCCGGCTCAGACTGCACGGCGAGCACAAACACCCCCCCCAGCCCGCACCCCAAAGCGCGGTCTCTCCCGCCCTCGCCTTGCCCCCCGCCCCCTCCGGCCCACCCGCGGGAAGGGCCGGAGGGGGTCGGCAACTGCGCGCGCCGCGCATGCGCGCTCTCCCCGCCGCCCGGCAACCGGCCCCCTGCCCCCCGCCAGGTGCCCAACGGTCAGTCGCTCGGAGTCAAGCCCGCCGGGCGGGCGGTCGCGGGGAGGCCAGCGCAGGAGCGTCTTGCCGATCGGCCGAGGAACCCCGCGCGCGGGTAGGCAGGGAGGCAGGCGGGCCGGGACGGGGAGACGGGGACGGGGACGCGGTGTCTCTATGCCTCCCCGGGGGGAGGCAAAGCCGCTGGCGGGGTCGGTTTCTTCTTCAGCCCGCGGCCGGGGCGGGCAGCGGGCCGAGGGACCGAGCGAGCGAGCCACCGAGGAAGAAGCGCGGGAGGCGGCAGCACGGGCAGGTGAGGGGATTAGGCCTCCGACAGCGGGGCTGAGAAACCGCGGGACGCCCGCGTGCCCCCCCCCCCCGCCGTCCACCCCCGTCCACCCCGGGCACGGAGCCGGCAGGGACGCCCCGGCTTCCCGGGGGGGAGGCGAACTCGCTGGCGAAAGGCCGGGGCGGGGGGTGGGGAGGAACTCTGGGCGGGGATGGGCGGTGGTTGGGGCCGGGGAAGGCCGCCGCCTGTGCTCGGTCCGTAGCCCACCGGCAACGGGGGGGGGGGGGAGTTAAAAAAAAAGGGGGGGCGGGGGGGGTGTGTGTGAAGTCGGTGACAGAAACCGAAAGCGTAAATTCAAAAAAAAAAGGCGGCTGGAGAAAAGGCATACGTACGTCTACAAGCCAAACCAAACCAAAAACGAACGGTCGGTGAAAGAAAACGAAGACGTAAAACAAACAAAAAAACCACACACACACACACAAAACCAAACAATTGACAGATAAATAAATAAATAGTCAAAAAAGTAAAAGGAAAATAAAAAAGGCTACCCGAAGACGGGAGAATAAAGAAGAAAGGGGGAGCGGGCGGGGTGTGCGTGCCTTTTTTTTCACGGCTCTCTCGGGGGGGGGGGGGGGGTGGGGGGGGGCGCGCGGGGACACACGCCGATCGATCCGTTAACGTGTTCATCACGCGCTGGTTACGCATTCACGCGGGCCTTCATTTTTCAGGGACTCGTCGGGAATGGCTCAAGCGGAGGCGGAAACGTCCGATACATTTCAATAAATTACAATAAATAAAACTTTAAAAAAAATATGTAAAACACGCGGGGAAATTGGAATACATGACCGGATTTAAATACATCAAGACCTAACGCTGCCCGCCTCAACGCCCCTCGCCCCGGTCTCACACACACCAGCCGCCCCCTTCCCCCACACTGGCCCCCCCCCCTTCCCCCCACAATAGCCCCCCCCCCCCCCAATATCCCCCCGCACACACCCCCCCCCCAAGCCCCGCCCCAACAAGCCCCCGCACGATACCCACCGCATATACAGACCCCCCCCATACCCACCGCATATACAGACCCCCCGCATACACCCTGCCCCCCCCACAGACACACTAGCCCCCTCCCGTCAAGCCCCCGCACGATACCCACCGTATATACAACGCGCCCCCCCCCATACCCACCGCATATACACCCCCCCCCCCCCGCCGCATCGCATACACTCTGCCCCCCAAGCGCACACACATGCTCCCCCCACCCATCCTCCCATCTCTATCCCGTACCCGTTCAGCCACCACCACCATGGGTCCGGCTGCGCCGCTCCCCGACGGCTCCACTCCGACGGGGAGGACAGGTCTACCTCCACCCGGCTCGCCCACGTCGGGGCCGCCACGTCTACCTCGGGATCGGGCGAGGGGGAAAAAAAAAGGGGGGGGGGGGCGGAAGGGCCGGACTCCCCCGTCTACCGAACCGCCTTCCCCGACTTTGCTCTGGGTCGGGGGACCCAGAACTGGGGAACGCAGCAGCTCCGCGCCCCGCCCCGGGGGCCCACAGCCCCATGTCGCAGCACTTTGCAGCCGCAGGAAAGCGCCCGGCACTTCCGGTTGATGGGCGCTCTGGTCACGCCCACAGCCCTCGGCTGACAGACGGGGCCCTCGTTTAGTGAAACGCCTGGGAGCAGAGAAGCTTCTGGAGCACTGACCGTATACGGGCCCAGCTCGGATTCCCTTGGGCTTGACAAGGAGGCTGTGGGACCTTCCGGCGGTTTCGGTGCGGGGCTGTGGGCGGAGCGTTGTCCTCAGACTGCGGACCCTGCGGGAGCTCCCCGGGCAGAGCCCCCCCCGCCCAGCCGGCCATTGGTTGTGTCTGCTGGGGACCCTGCGGAGCCGCCAGCTTTCGTGAGTGGGGATGTGCCTTTGGAATTGTCATTCAAAGGGTAGATGAGCACAGCTCGGCTTCAGCCGGGACGCCTCTGTGCCTTTAGTTTTTGTTTTTCCCTCACCTTCCCTTTCGTGCGGAGCGGCCCGGCCCGGCCCGGGACGGGGGGGTGTGGGTGTGTGTGTGTGTGCGCTGAGGGAACACCTCGTACCCAGCAGCCTGCTCCGTGCCGCTGCTCCTTGTCCCTGCATTTATATACGATACACAAATGTAAAGCAAACGGGGGGGGTGCGTGGGAGCAGGAGCGGCTGGGGGCTCCCGGGCCGGGCCTGACGCCTGCAGCGCCTCACACTTTCCCGCTCCCGTCGCGCCGCCATCTTCGGCGCGGGCAGTGAAGCCGCCGCACTGAGGCCGTGCCCCGTGCCGCCGGGGAGGAGGGGAGCTGGTCGCTCTGGGAGCCGCTCTTGGGAAGCGGGCGGCGCACCCCGCCAAGGAGGGGGTGTTAACGTCCTTTGAGTCCTCCTCCTCGGGTACCGGCGCTGTTCGGGCGGTGGCTGATGAGGTGTCTGTGGCGGGGCGGGGAGAGCGCGGCCGCTGTGCCCTCACTAGAGATGGCGGCGGGGCGGTCTCTCGCGCGGACAGGATGGCGGCCGCGGGGAGCGGCGCTCCAGCCCCTGGCAGAGCTCGCGTGGCTGGGTGAGGGGACGGGACCCCCCCTGCAGCCTCGCTGCCTGCCGGGGAACCGCCTTCCCCTTTTCCAAACCTCCCGTTCCCCCTCAGCTCAACCCCTCCTTTCCCAGCCAGAGGGAACCCGTTCTCTGCCCGGCCACCCCCGTCTTGGGGTCACTTGTCCCCTGGTTCCTGAGGTTCCGCCGGGTGGGCGTGGGGCGGGTTTGGGGCGGGCTGAGCCGAGGCCCGGCTCCCGGGGGGATGCTCTGCAGGGAACACCCCCCGCCCCAGGAGCGCTGCTGCTCCGGTTTATTTTCATATTTCCCGCCCCTAGCACTGCGCCCCAGCAGTGAACCAGCAGACTGCAGGTACCGAAGGGATCTCCTCCTCCTCCCCACCCCTTAAGGGGCGGTAATCACTGCAGGAGTAAGAAAAGGATGCTGCAGGAGTAAGAAAAGGATGCTGCAGGAGTAAGAAAAGGATGCTGCAGGAGCTGGGGTTGCCTTCTACATCTGTTGTTTCTCGCTTCAGAGCTGCGCCGGGGCTGCAGGACTCTCTGGCCGTGATGGTGAGCGGAAACAACTTTACAACCTGTAAAGTCATAAAACTTCCCAACTCACAAGGTTATAAAGCAGGTATGTTCATTTCGACGTCGGGCGCAAGGGGGATCGTTCCACCGTTCATGCGCAACTTGTAACAATATGAGGTGTGTTTAAATACAGTAAGGTGTTACGTATTCATAATGACCCCAGGAACGCCTCTACATATTCATAACCTTTCCCGCTTCTTCTTAAAATGAGTCCCAGGTGATCATTTCCATAGTCTCCTCCTTGACCCCTCCCTGTTGCACCTGCGCAGTGCCATCTGGTGGTCTTGAGGAGGGGTCTTTGGATGAAGGCTCCTTCAGCCTCGTCACAGTGAACTCTTTACCTTTGGCTCATTATGTTGAATGGACTGGAACCCAAGCTGCCAAGTCGATTGAAATCAGACTGGTTCCCCCTTTTGCTGTAAATCTTCGTTATCTCGTCTTCTCAAGTTTACATCTAGGTGCAGTAAAACCTCTTACCTTGGCATTCGACGAGGTTCTGTTTTTTCTTAACATAATGGGTTAGTTAGTTAGTTAGTTCCCTCTGTCAGTTCCCCCCTTTTCGGGAAGGTTAGTAAATTTTTGTACTAACATGATGATTTCCTATTTAACCTTTTCTCGGACCACAAGTAAGAAGGCTGCTTCGACAGGAGAAGACTTATCTTTCTCCCTCAAAGAACAAACAAATTCTCATGTTGAACAAAACATTTGTGTTGCTCTTCTGGGGCAGCTGATGACCGGGTGGCTGGTGCCCCGGCAGCAATGGCATCTGTTGGGCTGCAGCGGGAGCTCGCGCTCTTTGGCGTGGTGACCCTGCTCACTGCAGTTCCTAGCGCTTTCATTTTGGGTTTCTTCTTCCCAGTACGATGGCCAGGTCCAGTTTGGTGTTATCTTTTAAAATCATTAGTTTATACCCCGTTCCTTTTGCTGCCATTTCAGGATCTATAGGCATGCCTGAGATTTGCATGGCTTGGACTACTGAATGTATTAACCGAACAAAGCACGGGGTCATACGTGGCACAAACAGTAAACCCAGATATGCACATACTATCATGAAGCCTATTTTCTTCCACCAGGCTCCCCCAAATAAGTTACCCCACCAATGGCTAGTAAGTATAGAATTCCATTTCTGTACTGGTACATGTGCAACGCGTTTTATCTCCTCTGCTATTTTCATTATGGCTTCCCCATTGCCATCTCTTTCCAAACAACACTCCGAAGTATTCAGTTTCCCACAGACGCCCCCCTCTCTTCAGCTAAAAGACAATCTCACGCTCCCTGATTTTGGTACACTGCAGCTCTGGTCTGAGACAATTGTCTCGCTATGAGATTCGGTGCCTCAGCCGTCTGGTTGCTTATTATTTCAACCACTGCTTGCAACCGAATAATTTGGTTTAGCATATATATATAGGGGTATGGGATCCCCAGTTTCCATCTTGGGCCCATGTGGCTGGATCATAGTATTCAAATATTCTTTGTGCAGGCCATTCACCATCTTTCCAAGTTTGCATTCCTCCTATGGGGCATTTATTAAACTCCTCTCTGTTTCAAGTTTTGTCTTGCACTCCCCCTCCATCTGAATAGCCCCTCCTACCAGCTTGTGTAAAACAGATCCTCTGTTCTCCCCTAGGGCAGGAGGCAGAGCCTACAGCGAGTCCACCTTTCTCTAGGTTAGTTGCTACCCATAATTTCTGCCCTTGGATTTCACACTTCTCCAGTTTTGTTCTATCATAACATCCAGAATTAATACGAGTGTGATAATTTAGAACATACTGGGTTAGTCTTCCTATTCTCACACGCTCGTAGCACTTGGTACAGTGAGAGAGTGAGAGAAAATGGAATGCTATTATTGTGGAAATGTGGGATATTTACCCCGAGGACGGCAACTGTTAGAAATGACTAAAGGAGGAAAACTCAATACACTTTGGAAAATCAGAGGGGCTGAAAATATTTGTGGTGTTTTTTTTTTGTGGGGAAACTTGTTTAAATCGCAAAGCGGCATGTTATTGGTAAAGTAGGAGGTAATGAGGTCTAGTTTTTAGTAAGAACAGAAGCTACCCTATCCCTTCTAAATTCTACCCTAAAAAGATCTAAAACTGAAGAAAGAGTTGTAATAAATGGGGTAGCAGGGAGGAAGGAGAGACAATTATGAATAAATTCCTATCTGTGATAATAAGAATTAAAAGTGTATGGGGAAGGAATATATTAGTGGAAGATTGCCCAGCTTATTTATTAGGGAAAAACGTTTTACAGGCTCTGGGTGTGGAAGCACAGTTACTGCCTGGGGGGGTGATAAGGAGAAAATTTGAGAGCTATTCTATTACCTGAAAGTTTGTGTTGGTTTTGGCCGGGGTGGAGTTAATGTTCTTTGTGGTACCTAGTATGGGACTATGTTTTTTGATTTGTGCTAAAACCAGTGTTGATAATACAGAGATGTTTTTGGTACTGTTGAGCAATGCTTGCACAGGGTGGCCTGTTCTGCCTCCCACACTGCTCCACCAGCAAGTGGGCTGGGGGGAAGCGACAGCCAGTGGCACACTTATCTAAGCTCTTAGACCCAGTGTCTTGAGTGTGTGCAAACTGCAGCAGTCACCGCTCTTCTGGTGAAAGAAAGCAGGAAATTAAACCCTGCTGCTTTCCTGTGGAGAAATGACAATGGGCTGCACCTCCTCATAGATGGGACTTCAGGGATAATTCAGGGGAAAAGACACAATGGGTGTGCCATCGTTGAAGGTGTGAGTGGTGAAATAAGAAACGGGCAGGTTACCTAATAACTGGTCAGCTCAAACATGCCAGCTATACGCTGTCAATCAGGCACTGCAAGTGTTAGATGGAAAAGAAGGTACCATCTGTAATGGTTCTAGATATGCATTTGGAGTAGTGCACACCTTTGGGAAAATCTGGGAAGAATGGGGTCTAATTAACAGCAAAGGGAAAGAATTGGTTTGTGAAGAACCAGTTGGACAAGTGTTACATAATCTGATGTCACCAATAGAAGTGGCTGTAGTACATGATGTCCATTAGGACATCAGAGGGGAAACTCCTTTTGTGTCAGGGGAAATTGGTTATCAGATGAAATGGCCTGAGAAGCAGCCTTAAAACCTGAAGTGATAACTGTAAGTTATCTCACGCTTGAGGTCCTGGCCTCACAGGAAATTCCAGTTTTTGATGAAAAATAAGAAGAAGTCCTCCAAGAATTAGGAGCCAGGGAACAGAGTGGGAAATGGGTACTCCCAGATGGTAGAGAAATGTTAAATAAGCAAATCATGAGGGAGGTATTAGCGATTCTACATCAGGAGAGTTATTGGGGAACACAAGCAATGTGTGACGTAATACGGGAATTTATACTATA
The DNA here is from genome assembly GCF_037038585.1 of Patagioenas fasciata. NCBI lineage: Eukaryota > Metazoa > Chordata > Aves > Columbiformes > Columbidae > Patagioenas > Patagioenas fasciata. The sequence continues at coordinate 44,535,825 of NC_092526.1, forward strand.
GCCAAGCAAATTTGTGAAAGATGGGTGGTTTGTAAAAGAATAAATAAAAAGGCACTTAAAAAGCAGCCTGCAGGAGGGCAGGGTCCAAGTTTACAACTCTCTCAAAATATTCAAGGTGATTTGCCTGTAGCTGGTCGAATTAAATACATACTAGTGTTGGTTGATCACCTTGCCAGATGGGGAGAAGCTTTCCTCCTGAGCACTGCCGCAGCAGCAGTGGTAGCAAAAGTTTAATAACAGGTGGACCTCCACAGTTTGAAACTAAGGATTTATTTCTCAAAAACTGTATACTCGGGTTGTCTTGCCTATCTTCTCTCAGGCACCAAGGCCTTCTGGCACAAACTCTGCCTTTAGAGTTTGCAGCTCACAAGTTTCAGCCTGAAAACTGGGTCCTGGTCAAATCCTGGAAAGAAACGGAAGCTTCAGCCAGATTGGGAAGGAGCATTTCAAGTTCTGCTGCTCACCGAGACAGTGGTACGACCAGCTGAGAAGGGTGGACTCATTAGACACGGATTAAAGAGCCAATCGAACCTCCAAAAGACAATGACGAGTGGCAAGTATTGACAACTGACGACCCCCCTCGACTAAAGATACAGAGATGAAAATGAAATGAAACTTTTGGGGATTGTTAATCCTGTGTATGTAGAATTTACAAATGGGTTACTTAACAAACATCACTGAAACTGAAGGTTCCCTAACAATTTGAGTATATGATTGCCACATCCTTAACTGTGGGGATGTACAGAGCTAAAGAGAATGGAGTTATGAAAAGAAACATGTCCAAGGGGACTGAGTCTATAGAGTTGAAAAGAAAAATGACCCTATCTAAAGGACAGTCTCTCCCAGGATGTGAGTCTCTGCAGTGCAACCCTTTGCTAATTGCAAGACAGAGAGCAGATGATTCAGTAAGTGGGGTTTATGGATCACAAATAGACATTAGTAGAAAAGATGCCCTGGGAAGGTTCAAAATATATGGAGGTACAAATGCCTGGGTAGAATGGATCAAATATATGGTGCAAAGCCTAAACAAGAGCAATTGCTATGCCTCTGCAGCAGGAAGGCCTGTGGCCCAAGTGGTACCCTTCCCTCTGGGGTGGAGCGAAGATTGACAGGGGATGGAGTGCATCTTAGCCTTATGCCAAGACTCTACGGCATGGAGAAATAAGTCGTGTCATACTCTCTCCCTACTATTTCCAGCTTTGCAGGGAAAAATATCAAAATTCCCCTGGCATTTTCAGGAATAATTGGAAATCATACTGCCTGTCTCTCACGATGGGGCAGGAATGATACCAAGTTCCTAGGAACATGAGTAGGTGTGCAGAGACACGGGAAGTTGGTCCTCATATGTCCTCAAATGCTTCTTGAGTGGATCTTTGGTGGTACTGTGGGAAGATGACACTTCATTCCATTTTATCCCCCACTGGGAAGGTACCTGTGACGTCGTACAATTGGAAATTCCTTTTACCCTGGCATTTGAACACTGTGATCCATCAGGGCAACAGAAAAAGGAGTTGAGGGCTTTCCTCTGATGACAGGGTTTATTTCCATTAGATTGGGGTCCCCAGAGGAGTCCCTAAGGAACACAAAGCAAGAAGTCAAGTTAGCTGCGGGTTCTGAGTCCTTTTTGTTTTGGTAGGTAACTAGAAACAAGAATGTAGACGGGATAAATAACATTTATTTATAAGTTATACTAGACAAGCAGTTAAAGGAATCACCAAACAATTAGATGCTACTAGTAGAATGGCATGGGAAAATAACATGGTCCCAGATACGATGTTGGCAGAAAAAGGTGATATATGTCTAACCACAGATTCAGCAGAAGAATTGGCTGAGAATTCAGGTGTAGATAGTCCACTCATGGGATTGTTAGAATCTTGGTTTGGAAAATTGAGAGAAATTACTTCTTTAATTGTAGTAACAGAAGCACTGATTTCTATAGCATGCTACATCATTCCGTGTCTCCGAGGACTTGTTCAACACCTTATTGAGACAGCTCTATCAAAGCAAGTGCCTTTAGGGCCACTGCCATGCTCAGATAAAATGATCCTGCTAAAAGAACAAGAAGAAAGAAGGAACAGCAAATGCATAACTCCAGAAGAAAAATGTGAAATCATCTTGTCTAGGCTTGAAGCCACCTATAGAACCGTATCATAAGAAAATGCAAAACCTCCTCCATTTCAGTCCTGCAGCTCGGCACTAGTTTTTCCTCTTCCCCCTCTTTGGCTTGCTCCCTTCGCTTTCTCCCTTTGTTCCATATCCTTCTTTCCAACTTGGCTCTTGGAGACTTTTGACCACTTTGGACCCAAGTCTGGGGATGTTTTTGCAGCTTTTCAGAGGCCTCGCTGGTGACAGGGGGTACAGCAATTGGCACCTGCTGATCGTCAACCATCAGCAGTCCTACAACAGAGGGGTCATCTGAAAGACCAGGCAAATCAGACAGTTGTTCAATTTTCTCAGTGTCCACAGCTGCTATACCAAATGCCCACCTATACCCTTTTGGGTCCTTAAAATACCCTCTCCTGAGGTGGTCTATGCCAAGGATGCACGGAGCATCTGGACCAGTCACAATGGGATGCTTTTGCCAGTTTTTTCCAGTTAGGCTCGTTTCAGCCTCTACAACAGTCAGTTCCTGGGATTCCCCAGTCACTCCAACAATATTGATGGGTTGTGTTCCTTTATAATCAGAAGGAATTATTGTGCACTGAGCACCAGTGTCCACTAAAGCTTTGTACTCCTGGGGTTGTGTTGTACCAGGCCATTGTATTTGTACAGTCCAATAAACTCTGTTATCCCTTTCCTCCACCTGGTTAGAGGCAGGGCACCTCTAATTCCTGTTTTGCACAGTCTCTGGGTGTGAATTAGAGGTTCCTTCAAGAGCATCAGAATCTCTTCTGCTCCTTTTGTAAACTGGAGCAGCCACCTTCCTAGGAGTTTTTCCTTTTATCTCACGTACTCGTTCTTGAAGTTCTGAGGTAGGCCTTCCATGCCACTTATTCATGTTTTCTCCCTGCTCATGTAGGAAGAACCACAGTGAACCTCTTTTTGTGGGCTGTCTCTGCCCTCTCTCTCGAGATTGGAAATGCCTTCTCCTAACAGCTGAAACATAGGTTTGTGCAGGTCGTGAACGGTACGAGTCTGCTCTGAGCTCTTTGATTTATTGCAGCAGCTTTTCAAACCGGTCATCAGATTTTTCACACAGTTTCTCCACAGTGGAGACACAAGCCCGTAGAGAACCAGCAAGGCTGTACTCAAAGTTCCAGAGCTGCTCAATCACTTCATTAATTTCTTGTGCACCTCTAGCTGACCAGACCATTCCTGCCAATGACTTAGCATATGCAGGTGGTGCACTTTGTACAAATCTGCGCCACATAGATTTTGTACAATTGATTCTATCTGGGTCTGTCCCCTCTTGGCTGTTTGGTCCTAGATAGATGATCTCTCGCACAGCTCATTCTCTCAGGAACTGGATACCTCTCTCCATAGTATTCCATTTCCCTAACTTGGATATACAATCTTCCTTGTAGGGAAATCTGACTTTCATAGCTGCAGGAGTCGGGTCCAGAGAGTAGTGGCATTAGACTCTCTTGAAATTGCCCTATCAATGGTGGAATCTTTTGACAGAGATCCCAGCTGCCTGGCTTCACCACCTTCTAATTCAATTGTTTCTGCCCCGGTGTCCCAGCATCGCAGCAGCCAGGTTAAAATATTCTCGCCTTCACGACGACTGAAGTCTTTTCGCAGGTCTCTCAGCTCACCTGGAGAAAAGGACCGAGTGGTGGTCACTTCATCTCCTCCCTGTCCTGATGATGCCCCTTGGGTTGATGTTGGCCCTGTGCCATCACCTGCTGCACGAGTGGTCTTTCTAGTGACTTTCTTACAACCAGCAACTGATGCTGATATGGGTTCACCATCATTTGATTCATTTTCAGAGTCTGAATGACTGTCACAGTGATTACTGTGGTTACAGCAGCAACAGTGCCCAGTGTGTGAAGACGGGGGGCTGCCTTGTCAGCCTTTGAGGCTGGAGAGGTGTTATCTGCAGCGACCTTGGCAGAGGAGCAATGCGGAGGAGCTGTAGCTTCAGCCTGCGAAGCCGCGGTTGGGGGGGCAGTGGCTGCAGCAGCAGCTTTGGCTGTTTTGCCTTTTCTCGAGCGGCCAGGAGTGCTTTTTGCTAAAGCTTCCGAAGGCGCACCGCAAATCTCAGGACTAAAAAGAGACACAAACCTCCTATTGAACCTCATTTCTCTTAACAGTAACACAAACTGACACACATTCAGCAAACCAGATAACACCATCACAGTTCTATCAAACCTCCAAGGATATTCAAAGTTCTCTAAAACATTTGCAAACTGTCCTAACGAAAACACAAAAGTATTGTTAGTCAGCCTTTCTAAAGATTCGCTTGTCCAATTAGCAAATATAGAGCCATTCTGCTCTTTAATCTCTCCTGGAGGTTTTTCAAGGTAAAGCAGAAGCGAGTAGAAATTCATTAACGGCTGCAGTATAATGAAATAAACCAGTGCCATACCACACAGAATCATCATGACCGCTGTCCAGTTTCTTGTTGTTATATAATGAATACTTCGATTCAGAAAGAAACACCAACACAGATATGGGATCAGCGAGCACAATGTAGAAAATAACTGATACAACTCATGCCACAACATCTTTAAGTCAATGTAATTCACTTTGCCTTAATACCACTAAATAATATCCAAAGCAAACAGACGCGCGAGTATCACAACTCTATGAGTTGGCACCGTGCCAAGAAAATTGGAAGGTACGTCAGAGCAGTAGAAAAGCCAAAAATCTCCAAGTTTACCCCTTTCTCTTGCCCCACGTTGGACACCAATTATCTGTTGAGGGCTAGGATTGCGGGGTGACAATCAAACCCTGGCAGATGCATTGTTAACCTCCTCTCCCCCCCACTTCCCCCTTTTGCCCCTCCCTCTCCCCCCTTCCCACTCAGGACAGGCAATCGGGAGGGAAAGAAGGACAGAGAGAAGAGAGTTGGAAAAGTTAAAGATGTTTTACTAATGCTACTAATAAGAATAGAGAAAATAATACAAAATATACAAAACCAATCTTGTAAGTCTCAGCAACTGCAGAGCCAGCACCCAAAGTCCTGGATTAGACTCTGTAGCCAACCGGAGCTGGATTCAGTCTGTCACTGGCCTCTGTGCGCAGGGACGACCAGCAAGGTCCTCTCCTAATGTCGGCCATGAGGAAAAAAAGGGAAAAGGGGCGAGATCCTCGTGATCTCCCACTTTTATATGAATTATTCACGTGAATGGAATGTTATTCACCGTTGGTCAGTCTCTCGGTCATCAGTTTTCTCATTGCCCCCCTCGCGAGATGTCCATCCGTGCTTATCAATAAGTTTGCATTCCCTTGCTAGGTTTAACCAAAACATGTGTTGGGTTCTCCAGGAAAATGCAGCTGACATGAAGGCTTTAGCTGACAGGCAAATTCACTAAAAGAGAAACTTGTTTTTAACAAAACCAGGACACTGTCTCAACCCCATAACCTGGCTGTGTTCAGCTAAGCCTGTTCTCTGCAGGGTGGGGTAATCCTGAGATAAATAATAGTGAAATAAATATTCCACTATTTGTTGCCTACTTTGAAGGAAAATAAGTCTGTCCATCCATACCAGAACTGTCGCAAAACAGATGTTGGTCTGCAGTAATACTGACAAGCTTTGGACCTTTAATCTTGGAAAGGAGGTGAGGGTCAAGGGAAGGTAAAGGAAGATGTAGAGAGGTATTAGGTTTTCTTTCCTGATCGCAAAACCTACTTTTTCCATTCTGAAAATCTCAGTATTGTGTATGTAGAACTGTAAGATCTACCTGAGGATGAAATCTCGGGCTGGGAGGTAAGCGCTGTGTGCTTACCAGTACTTACAGGGCATGGTTCTAACTTTTTTGGGGAGAAAAAACATTAAAAAACAGAACAAAACACACCACTAAATTAAAAAAGTAAGCCACTGGGTGCAATAAACTGGGTCTGCCTTTCACTCCAATACTGGGTGTCTAGTGGGAGCCTTGTGCTCGTTCTTCTGCCAGCTTGGTACGGAGATGGAGAGCTTTGCAGATGTTCCTATTTTGGGGGACCCTTGGTAATGTGGTATGGGTCCATCTTCAATGTGCCCATTGAAAAATCAGTGGTGCTGGGCACCTAAATTTGAGGTGATTCTGCTCTTTGAGAAACCTATCCATTTTGCATGAGCAGAGCCAAGAATATTTCTAAACACCAGTGTTCCTTCCCAGTGGCTTACTCACTTTCATTAATCTTGAACAGCTGCATTAGCTGGTGTCTCAATTAGCATTGGTGGGAACAAACTATCCCCTCAGAAATTACAGCGCTGATGTAGTTAATTCTTTGTTTGAGCAAATTGATTTCAGAGGCTCGTCACAGCCCTGATCCTGTGCGTATGAGATTTCCTGGGCTTTCCTTATGGGAATTGTTTCCTGGAAGCCAAGTCTGCTTGGAAATATTGACAAGGCCAGATGCAGATGTTTTTTTGTTGTTTTGGGTTTTTTTTTATTGCTTCTAAAGCTTTGTCTGCAACAGGGTGACCGTGGGGAGAACTAAAGTAAGATTAAGAGAGAACTTGGGGTTGGAGCAGTCAGAACCTCTGCTGCACTGTAAGACAATTCCCCTCACACAGATACCAAAGAAGCTGTTACATGGGGATTTTTAACTATGGGCATGAGAGAACCATAAGCAGCCTCAGCCTGATGGATTTTCTGGGGAGATGTTGTTTCCCTTGTTGTGTCATAAAATCACAGAACAGTTTGGGTTGAAGGGACCTCCCCAGCTCCCGCAGTGCCACCCCTGCCATGAGCAGGGACATCTTCACCAGCTCAGGTTGCTCAGAGCCCCATCCAGCCTGGCCTGGGATGTCTTCAGGGATGGTTCATCCACCACCTCTCTGGCCAGGCTCTCACTACCCTTGGTGTAAAAAAAAATTTCTTCCCCATGTCTGGTTTGAAGTTGTGTGGAAAGAGCCAAGATCCTGGTGTGTTTCAACGTATGTATGCAATAATGTACATCTGTGAATCATTCCCTTGGCCTTGGAAGATCATTGAAGGCTTTAAAATCGCTGCTGCTGCCAGCAAAATGCATTATCCACAAGCTGCTGAAGGGCATAGGGAAAAAGTCAGAGAAGAGACCTATTTGTTGCATTCCTGGGCTGTGAGGTCCTGTTTTTGTCCAGCTGCCCTGCCGGGAGTGTTGCTGCTCTTGTTACTGGTTCCACACTCCCACACAACTCCTGCCACTGCTCGGGGCTCAGACCATCTCTCCACAGGAGCTGACATCTGGGGGACCAAGTTAAAGTGGTTAAAAAATAAGGTACTTCCAAAAGTCTGTCCTTAATTATGGAAACCCTAGAACAAATGCCAAGTCCCCATGAAGCCAAAAAGTCTTACGCGTACATTCAGATTTTTAGCAAGTTGATTAAATGCTTAAACAATATTTGAACTCGGGCCTGAAGGATCAGGCTTTATTAATTGTGTGAGTATAATTGTGGTAAAATAAGTGGTGGCAAGGAAGGTTTAAATCTGCTCGCAGGCGCTGAACTGCGTTGTTGTGAGATAGCTCGGTGACATCTCGTGATGCGTTATAGAATCATATAGGTTGGAAACGAGCTTTAATATAATTGAATCCAACTGTTAACCCAACACTGCTGAGTCCACCACTGAACTACGTCCCTAAGCACCACATCTACGTGTGTTCTAAACCCCTCCAGGGATGGTGACTCCACCACTGCCCTGGGCAGCCGTTCCAATGCTCAACAGCCCTTTTAGTGAAGAAACTTTTCCTTTCAGGCAGTTCAGAGATCAGAAGGTCTCCCCTCAGCTCCTGTTCTCCAGCTGAACCCCCAGGTCCTCAGCTGCTCCCATCACACTTGTGCTCCAGCCCCTCACCAGCTTTGTTATCCCCTGATCTGTTGGTATCTGCAGGATTTGAGGTGTCAAGTCCCAGATTAATGCATGCAAGGTAGGACAGGCACACACAAAAATATCTACAAAGCAACAGAGTGTTTCTAATTAAAAGAAAATTGTTAATTAGTTGAGCCTCCTCGGTCAGTGCTGGGTGAACAAGAGCCTCATACCTGCCTGTTGCTGCAGGAGTGCTTGAAAAAATATAATGAACCCTGCTTGGTTTGCAGAATTTTGGGAAAGGTGCTGAGCTGGAGAACATAAGTCATGAATAGTAGCAATGCCACTTGTTATTGTGTGGTAAAGAAGGACGTTTTCACAGCTGGAATAAAACACCAGAATTTGGGAAATCTGGGTATACTGCCCAGCTGGGTGCTGAACAGCTCTTCACTTGTGCATCAAGCCGCGGGGTGAGTAGTGTGTTCTGTTTCTTGGCAGGAAGGTGATGGAGCCAGACCTACAAAAGCTTTGTCTTAAGCCATTGTAATAGTACAGCTGCTTTTTTGGTAGCTCTCCGCTGCCTTGGCAGACTCCCTCTCGCTGGATTTTAAAAGTGTTTTGCCTCTGTCGTGTTTTGAATTTTTTTTTTCCCTTTAGGATCCATACCTTCTCTTCTAGGCTCTCCCAGCCGCAGTGTTTCCTAGTTTGGTGGGTTTTATGTTTTGAGTTAGTTTTCTAAGTCTGGCAGCATCCAAACACAAAGACAGGGAGAAATGACTCGTCTGTTACTTAATTTAATGCTTGTTTTGGGAAATCTAAATCCAAATGTGTATGGGACTCATATTAGGACTCCAGTGCTGGATTTTATTTTCCTTTTTGTCATTGTTGGCAGGGCCGAATTCACCTCCAGAATAAGCACAGTCATCGGTCTGTGTGACACTAAGCTCGGTTCTCTGCTTGGACCAGACGGCCTTTGGAGCTGCCCAAAGTGACTGAAAGCTGAAGTGGGCTTTTGCTGCAGCATCTAAATGATTCTGAGGGCTCTAGCGACCCTTACAAAGCCAAAAGTACCTTGCTATCTTCTTTAGTCTCTCACAAACATGCTGAGTCCTGCTTTAGAGGGCTGAGCTCTCCGGAAACATCGGGTGGGACCAGCTTTGGCTGTAGCCCTCATAGCAAGAGTGGGGGACACAGCTCTGACTCAAAGACCAAGCCATTTGGTGACAGTGACAGAACCTTTTTGTCTCCTAGATTTCTCTGGAGATCCCAGACTAGCCAGATTCCCCATGAGGGTTTATGCTTGTGTGAGGAAACTTCTTAGAAATAACTGTAGAATTCAGCCTTTTTTAGTAGGCTGGAAGGTGGCAGGTCAATTGACCTTGCCAAACTTTAACCAACAGTAAGAGAGCAGGGTCCGAGCTGCCATAGCCTGTGAGTCTGTATTATTTCTAATAAAAGAGGAAAGATGGGGCTCTGCAGGTGATCTCCTTCCTATTCTGTCTTGCTACTTCAAACATGTGAGGGCACGGAGGGGTTCAAGGTCCAACCTGAGTATTTGGGTATCTCTGGCATGCAGAGATACGCTTCCTCCATCGCTGTTTCTTTTGAGACATAGAGTCTCTCTGAATGCTTTATTGCTGCTCTGCTTTGTGGAGGATGGCCAAGGGGAGCTACTGGTGCTTTTGTCACCGGTTTCTGTGCTATGGTTGTTAGGAGTGATCTGCTAACAGGCTTTCCATTGACTTTGGGCTTCGCTTTGGACGAGGCTCTGCAGATTTAGGGCACGTGGCCAACTTATGGCTCTTGTTTCAGTGGAACTCAATCTTGGACTACATCCCATAGCAAGCCTGGTGGGTAAACTGGATCTCTGGCTGCAAGCGGAGAAAAAGCGAGAGGGATGGCTAAACTGGATATCTGTGGCTTTTCCTGGGACTTGGTTACGTGCCCAGCTCAGTCCTGCAGCAACCCTGGAAAGCCAAGGATGTCCTCCTCCTGGGAGCCATTCTCAATGCAGCCCCAGCCATCAGTAGCACCCTGACCATCGTCATCCATGGTACGTGCTTGGCAGGGCGATGGGAAGGGGCCGCTTGGACCTGAGGGGCTGAATTTGGCTCTCGTAGCAATCAAGGATTTGGGAGCAGATGACTCAAACAGTGCTGATCCATTCTCTGTGTACATTTTTTTGCTGTGTTATGTTACACTGGGATGGGGGCAGAACCCATTGCCCTCCTCAAGCCTTTACAGTCTTTGAAACATCATCAGGATGGGAAAGGAACCTCTAAGGAACTTTAATTTTCCATAGAATCATAGAGACTGCCTCCAGTTCTGGCTCTGCTTTGCAGGATGCACTTCTTGAATGTGAAGTACTTACATCTCTTCAAAGCCATTTCTCCCTGCCTGTTTGCCAAAGGGAAGAATTGATAAATGTTAAATTCAGTAGCAAAATCACTGCAGGCCCCTGGCCATAGAGTTTCCCACAATTTGTGTTACGAGGTGACCCAGATTCTGACGAACCAGAGGCACACAGGGTTGGTTTTGTCCTGTAGTACTTTTCCTATACAGATGGTGAAGGTGATTTTTTTTCCTCTGACCTAGTGCCTGAGGTAAATAAACTGTAAATAGCTTGGGAGAGCAGGCTGGGATGTGGAGGAGTAATAAAGGGTGATTTTTATTCTCAAGGGTGTGGAGGAAAACAGGAGGAGAACCATCGAAGCCTAAATTAACTCCCTCTTGCAAACATAGTTTGATCAGACATTATCAGGCTAAATATATGAGCAGTCTGTAAAAGGAGCAGTTTTCCTCCTGTGCTACTGCTCACATGTTACTTAACTAAAACAGTAGGAGCTTAATGTTGCGCTTACTTTTCCGCTATTAGCGGTACTTGTGTTTTTTTGGGAGGGGGCTACTTTACTGAACATGGCCAATGAGGGTTTGTGTCCATGGTAAGACTTCTGCTTAAAGCCAAAGTAAATATTGAAGTGGTTATAGTTATACCGACATAAGCCCCTATATGAACATTCTTGCTCAAGCTTTTCTAAAATTTAACTTCTATTTATTGGAAATAGGTTTAAATCTGAATGGAAAAAGTTGCCGTGTTACTGGAATAGGTGTGTCCATCTGTAGAGCTGTTCCAGTTGAATTTATTAAGCTTTATCTTCAGAAAAGAGTGGCAGGAATTTAATATATATTTCGTTGTTGTTTTTTCCTTGTCACTCCACCAACCTTAACTGGTTGTGTCGCACAGGCTGTAGGTTGTAAATCTTGCAGGAGACCTTTTTTCTTTAAATTTTAGCCTTTGTTAATCAGCTCTTGAACATGAAGTTGCCTCCCTTTTAGTGCAAAGGTTGTGGATCTAACTGGTCTCTTTTGAGGGAATCCTGCTGTTGAAGTCGTCTCCCCCAATAACTAGTTGCAGGCGGAGTGTGTTGGCTTTGGCTTGAGAGGTGCCTGCAGGGAATCTCCTGAACTTCATCAGGTCCTGCACCTGGGATGGAAGAACCCTTCACAGGGATGTAGTCTGGGGACTAACTAATCCACTCCAAAAATGTGATTTACCTCACCTATCAGGAGCATTTCCCAAGGGGAGTCAGCACGGGATGCTGCCAACAGTGTCCTCCATGTGGTGCTTTCTTACCCTTGGTTTATCACACCTACGGTCTCATCCCATGGCCTCGTCTCACTGTACCAGCCCTGTCACAAGTGTTGACTACTCCATCCCTGCATCTCAACCCTTCCTGACTGTCCTCACCCAGGGAAAGGACGCTCAGTTTTCCAGAAACAAGGAGATGTGCACCATGGACAACAGACCACCAGTGACGGTGGTGACATCTGCAGCAGAAATGCCCTTATGAGTCTCCAAAATGGATTTAGAATCCAAGTGGTCCATCTGAGTTAGAACAATGAAGTTTTAACTGTCTACTCAACTTCTTGACATCCTACAAACTATTACAGAAGTGTGTACGATGGGGCATGTCCTGATGTTCCTCTTATGGCTTGAGGAGCTCTCACTGCCAGTGGGAAGTCCTGCTCATATTTTTATTTGCCTGTTTTTTCTTGTGCGGGGGTTGTTATTTAAAAAAAGGGAGGAAAAAAAGAAGTGTCTGCTTTTCCATACAGTGATAACGCAAATACCATAGCTGCTATTTTTTTTCCGGGGGGATAGGTGGACTGGTTCAGATATTAAAATAGGAGTAAGCGCAAATTTTGTTTGATCTTAAATGTTAATTGTTCAGAGACTAATAGTGATAATTACTTTTCGGAATAGCTTGAGTCATTTGTTGGGTTTTTTTTTAAATTGTGTTGTTTTTGAGGCTCCAAGCTGGAAAAACAAAGGTTTGCCAATTTGCTGGTCATAGGGCATGTTTCGTCCAGGGTGTGACAAATTTTACTGCCTTTGAGAACTCTTGGGCTTAGAAATGCTGCTGGGTGGATAGTCCTGGAGACTTGAGTTAGGTATTTGCGCCAGTTTTGTCTCATCAATGTCCTTGTTAAAGGTCTACTGGGCTGTGAATTTACCTTTTAAATAACACCACCATTACAGCTTGGGCAGTAAAATGCCATTTTTCTTCTGGCAGTTTCCTTGTGGGTAGATGTAGAGATTCCTGTGTCTCACGTCTGTCTGGGGGTTGTCAGGTGTTGGGGTCTTCTGGGGTGGATTGTGTGAAGAGCATGCTGCCCTACCAGGAGCAGGATGGAGAACCCCAGGTGTATGGGATCTGGTTGTCCCCACTGATCTTACACAAGGATAGAAGGTCTGGGATGGGGCCTGATGAGAAAAACGGGCATGTACACCAGACTCTAGGATTTGTAGGCTTACTTTAAGGGTTTGCAAGATCTTTAAGACTAGCCTGGGCCTGGCAAAGAGGTGGTAAAACACCAGCCAGAGAGGTGGTGGATGAACCATCCCTGGAGACATCCCAGGCCAGGCTGGACGGGGCTCTGAGCAACCTGAGCTGGTGAAGATGTCCCTGCTCATGGCAGGGGTGGCACTGGGGGAGCTTTGAAGGTCCCTTCCAACCCAAACTGTGATTCTGTGGTGTAAGATGGACTCTGACGTTCTTCAGGAAGGCCACCATCATCTTTGCTTGGTTTGCATGACACGTACTTGCAGTGTGGTCCTACTGTGTGGCAGGAGCTTCCTGGTGCCACTGCAGCTCCAGCAATGACAATGAACAACAAAACCGTTTTCACGGTTCTTTGGTATTTTAGGAATTTTGGAGTTGTTGACTGTGCAGCTGGCGTGTGGGAGGAAAGCTGAACAAGAGCAGTGAAATGCGCAAGGGCAGCAGGAAGCCCAAGCAAGTGTATTAGAACAGGGACTGGGGTGGAATCTGCGATCTGTGAAATACATGGAGCAAGTTAGACACTAGTCTGTTCTACCAAGTCAACACTGACTGGTTTAGTTCAGTTAAACATCCTCGCGAAGCTAGATTTGCAGTGCAGTCCAACCCAGGGTCTTGGTCAAAAGCAAACCCCGAAGTTATGACTAAACCCAGCCTTGCTCTGGCATGGGAGAGCAGCTAATAGCAAAGAAACCAACCCTCATTCACTTGCTGAACTTTCCTTATTTATTGCTTTGCTAGACAGGAATAAATACTCAACAAATAAGCTTCCTGTCCTTAAATTATTGCATTCTTCTGCGTTCTTGATTCCTTTTATTTTTAAATTAAACCAGGCTAAACCCCACGGGATTGATGTCCTCTCATTGCATGAGCTAGAAAGGGTTCATGGTCTGATTCTCGTCTGGAGGATCACACGATGACTTGGGGTGGAGGTATTTTCCTGAAATAGTTTGGAGTAGCTCTAGGGTTTGGGATGTGCTCCCTTTCTCCCTTCAGTGTCTCCCCTCCCTCCTTTCTTCCCTCCCAGCTACAGGTATCTCTGACTTCAAGTAGGATGGAGGATGCTGTGGGAGATGCCTTTGGGTCTCTGGAGCTGAAGGACAAGAGAGGCGATTAAGAGCAGCTGACAGGGGCTTAGCACAGCCTTCCAGCATCCTCCCCTTGGGGATGTGTTCCATACCCTCTTTACTGTCTCTCCACGAGACCTTTTGGGAGTATTTCTACTCCCAGAGGAATTTAAAGGTGTAAATTCTCAGTGGAGCTGTGGCTGCACAGGTTGTGTCCTGCCATGGGGCTGTGCTGCCGTTTGCCTAGGGAAAAATGAGCAGCCCTTTGGCTGGAGGGAATTTTCGGTGGGATCTACCATGGCCAGGTGTCGGATCTGCAAAGTCGTGGTCCCAGGGAAGCGCAGGCTGGGAATGAGGAGCCGGGCTGTGCCGATGAGCTCCTGGCTTCTTTGGGAGCGTTTCCATGTGATTCCCATCAGGAACATGGATCTGTGCATCCTGTTCCAGTTTGTGCAGCTACACAACTCAACCCCAAGGAGGAAAAAAAACCAACATTCTTCAGATGCTGCTTTTGGGGAGGGTGGGGGAAGGAGCAGGCGGGTTCCTTCCACCCCGTTGTTTGAGACTGAGTGCTATTGCAGCGTTTTAAGAGAGCCCAGCATCTGCACAAAGCTCCTCTGTGTGTTTTTACAAACTTAGAACCTCCATGTGAGGAAACAGTAGCCGTCTCTGAGCCCCAGCCTTTTCAGCTTAAACACAGAGTATGGGGACAATACAGCAAGCAGAACAAAATCCCGGTGCCTCTAGAGGTAGGATCTTCACAGCTATAATAACTTACCTGCGGCCATTCATGTTGTGGTGGCCTGTCGTGTCTTTCCCAGTGGGTGAACTGGACATTTAAACGGACGTGGCTAGAATCATAGAACCGTTTTGGTTGGAGAAGATGTTTAAGATCATCAAGTCCAACCGTTGACCTCACACTGCCAAGTCCACCTCTAATCCACGTCCCTGAGAGCCTCATCTATGCGTCTTTTAAACCTTCCCAGGGATGGTGACAGTTGGCAAGGAGAATTCACCGTGTGGTCATTAAGAACAGAATTCAGTCCTGTACCTGCTTGATGCTAAAGCTGCTGTGGTCTCGATGAGGCAGGAGGAGATGAGCAGAGGGGAGAGATGTGCAAGGATGCCCGCGTTCTGGCTTTGTGGGGAATCTGGGCTTTGCTCTGTGCTTAAACAAGGACTTGCACCTCTGTGGAGCTGCCCCGAGTTCTTCCAGGAACTGGATGTGCCTGTAATAAATAGCTCGTGCCTCTGTTTGACTCAATTGCTGGCTGGGAAAAAGCGAAGGACCTAAACCGTGTGTTAATGGGGCTCTTTGTGCTCTCATTTTTCCAGGGTGGCCACTGACCACAATGTTGACAACACCACAGCAATCCTTAAAGAGTGGCTGAAGAACGTGCAGAACCTCTACCACGGTGTGGAGTGGAGACCGATGGAAGAGCCCCAGTGAGTACTGCAGTGAGGGGCTGACTGTTTGGTCTATATCTCCGGTTTTCTAGATTTTCTGGTCTCAAATAAGGAGGTGTACTTAAAATGTAGATTTTGCGGGGGGAGGCGGGTCTGTCCCATTTAAACTGTGTCCTTATGGAGCCCATAAAAAGGTCTCTGACTTCGGTGAAACAACTCGTGCAGAACTTTAGCAAATATTTTCCGTTCAGTTATTTAATGTCTGCAGCTGCTCTCTGTGCCTGGAAAACAAATCACATCAAAAACTACAGGGAATAAAAACTGTCATTCTTTATTTTCAAGGAAGCAGAGAAATCGTAGCCCATTCCCATAGTGTCTATGAAAGTTCTGTTCGAGACATCGAATTCTCAGTAAGTTCTGAGCCAGAGAACTAGATTTAATTCAGCATATTATGCCTTTGCATGACTTGCAGGATCATTGCTTTGAAATACGATAGTAGGTTTAAAGAGCATCCTCCTATAAGGAATGAAAAGCAACACCTATTTATATGCAGAATTTCAAAGAGGAAGAACTGTGTGTGTTTGGTTTGTATTGCTCTTTTTGTTTTTTAAGATAAGCTGTTCCTTTTTTTGTTCTGTTTTCTAGTTCTTCCATCAGGGAAAAGTACATTGTTTTCCCTTTTCTTTAGGCTTGTTTTTACTTTCGCGGTCCTCAGTGCAGTGGTGAGGCTCTTGTACAAACCCAAAGGGAATGCTTGTAATATTGACTTTTAAAATCCTTTCGTTGATATTGAGTTTTCTTAATCCTATCAAGCTTGACTTTTTAAAGTTCTGTCAGAAGTTTTTTAAATTCTTAGCTCCTTCACTGGCTTACGCTGGCACTGTTTCAACATCCTGACTTGTTATTCCACATAGGGCTCTGTCCCGGTGTTTCCTTCCATCTTTGTAACAAAGCGTTTGCTTTTGGACCTGATCCTGAGAACAGAGACATGTGGGTAACTTCACTCACGTGCTTGGGCCCCTGGGGCTGGGCGTTGGGTGTCTGTAGATTTAAGAGCTGTTAGCAGGATGTGTTAACAGTTGCTAGTGATGCCCAGACCCCAAGGGAATCCAGATTGCCTTCATCTTCTCATCCTCCGTTCTGTTGATTCTACTGGGCTCAAGGAAGCTGTGTTTATAGTTTAAACTTGGATTGTAGCAGAGGAGAGATGACTTTCTACCAGAGGGTCAGATGAGGTAAATCAGCTTCAGCCCATTTTGGTGGTGTAACCTCTGCTTACATCAGGGCCTGTTGCTGCTGAAGAAACTCCTGGGTGTGTTTGATGGTGCTGTTTTGCTTTCAGTCACTTGGTCAGCCCAAAACGCTGCAGCGCTGCTTGTTTTCCAGTGCCCTGTGTACACATGCCAGCACGAAACTTGGAATCTTTCTCTCTCAAAACCGCTCCTGGGTTGCCTGAGGTGACTCTAACACTGTTTTTATTTTGGAAAGAAGATAGTAAGGGAACTTTTTATTTTTCTAACTAGCGCAATAGGTTTCTAGACATGGGTTGCAGTCACTTTCTTTTGTTTTTTTTTGCTACGTCTTACCCAGAAGAATTTGGGCCAAAACATTGGCCAAGCTCCCGATTCACTCACGTGACGAAACTCCGACAGGCAGCCCTGCGTGCTGCACGAGAGAAGTGGTCAGACTACATCCTGGTAAGTACAAGGTTTGATTTATTAACTGTCCTCAGGCAAAAGCTTTTCAGATAGTCACTCTGATAACTCCGGGGCTGCCAAAAAGTTTCCTGTCCATCTAAAGACAAAGCTCTCTGCAGTGAGATGCCGTGTATCGTTTCTTGGTCTGATGAGCAAGAGAGTTTGCAGCTGGAGAGAGAAGTCCATGGGTAAACCCAAGGTTTGTTGCCCAGCGGTCAGGACTGAACGTAGTCCTGGTGGTGGGTAGGTACCTGCAAGGGGCCCTCAGATGGAAACCCCACCTGTTAGTGATGAAATGTAAGGGAAATAGTTCTACGGAACAGTTGTGAACAGATGTGTGGCTTTGGTGACTGCAGCAGCCACTTTTTAAGAGTGATCCTCTTTGCAGAATAAATGCACCCTGAATTTTCAGCAGTGATGTTTTCCCTCGCAGCTCCGTTGCCCCAGTGTTGGAGGAACATTCCGTGGAGTGCGAGGGAAACTCCACATCTCTTCCCATCTCATAATGTACCTTTAACAGAGATGTGTCCTACGGTATCAAAACCAGCAGCTCAGTGCTTTTTGGGTTTTTTTTGACAACCTCATGCCTCTGGCTGCCTTGTTCCCAAGAAAGCATCAGGGCAAGCATATCATTTAATCTAATAACAAATTTATTTTTCTCTTCCCCTCTTCTCTAATTTATTGATACAGATAACTTACTGACCAACCCAGAAACCCTGAACCTGTTGATAGCAGAAAACAAGACCTTGGTGGCACCAATGCTCGAGTCTCGCTCTCTCTACTCAAATTTCTGGTGTGGCATCACCCCCCAGGCAAGTGACCTCCTGAACGCTACTGGGCGACTGTGCAAGCTGTGTTTGCAAAGGCCTCTTGTGTCTGTGAAGTGGTGGGTTATGGTTTCTGTCCTGTGGGCTTTCCTGTCTGTTTTTGTAGCGTCCTTTTCTGAAAAGAAGCTGCTGTAGCTCGGTGACGTGCACTTAGCTCAGCTTGCGCCTCTCTGAGTGGCAGCATCCCAAATCTTGGTGGGTACCTTTGGGAAAGGTCCATACGTTTATAGGAAATCTGGGAATGAGGGCAGAGAGGACACTGCGGTCTATCAATGTTTTTCAGGCTTTGTTTTCTAACCGAGCTGTAGGTACGAGCAGAGCAATGCGTGTTCTGCATTGGGTGTGCAGGCACGTAGCTGGAACTTGCTGCCTTGTCTGAGATTTCTCGCTTGAAAAAGCTGAATCTGGAGGAAGCTGAGCTTGTTTAGCCAAAAGTCCTGGGAAATGATACAATCCCACTAACTACATAAAAAATACTGATATACACACCAGAATTTATTTGAGGTCACTCCATATGTTTGTTTAATGGCCTTAAATCTCTTGGTACATAATTTTAGACAAGCTTTCCTGTATAGTGATGCTAATCAGAGAGGAATTTGCTTTTCTTTCTACAGCTTTCTGTTGTATATAGGTTGTTTTTCTCACACATGAACAAGATTTATGTGTTGGGGCAACATTGTTTGCCTTGTAGAAATTAGTTTAGTGCTTCTTTCTCAAATCATATATGCTGCAGTAAATATTGGTACAAAGATGCTGCCTAGTAGGAGTAACATCATTTTTAGAGCCAGAATGAGATTGAGCTATCACTTGGCAAGTAGATCCAAATCGCTGTGGTCAGTGTGGGTCAGCGGTGATTTTTTGCCTTTTTTCACTCTTTTTCTTTGGAATGTTCTTGACTAAGCTCTAGATGGGCTTCCTCAGACATTCAGCCTTGTGGGATCGTTTCTGGAAACAAATGGACATCCGTGCAGTGAGCAAGACTGCATCGAGCTGATCTAGGCCACAAGTGAAGGGTCATTGAAAGGTCCTTGACCACACAGAATGGGGTAGAAAGTTGATGAGGCAAGAGGAGAATGAGGAGTTGAAGTAGTTTGTGGTAAGACATGAGAGGTGATGATTGTCTAAGGTAGCAATCAATCATGTATTAGCTAGAGAAATGTAAGCAGCGCGTAATCTAACTATAATTATCCAAGTATAAATAATGTAACTACAAAATCAGCAGTTTAAGACTATATAACCTGATCAAACTTTACATTAAACAGCTTCAGTTTATAACTCTCATAGAGTTGTCGGAGTCCATTCTTCTCCCGCACAGTCTGAGGTGAGGACTATAATTAATACTCGTTTCTCCAAGCCCACAGGTAAATCTCAATAATGAGATCAGGTTTTTGACCTGTTTGCTACTCTGCTGCTGGCAGGTGTTTCGTCATCCCTTGGGGATGTTAGAGAGGCTCCATGCTCCAGCCATTTCCTGCCCTCTTGCTTTGCTCCAGAGAGCTAGCCGGTTGCTAATTATTGTCATTATTGCTGGAGTGAAATGAAGAACAAACTCCATTTCCCACTTCTGGTGTAAAATATCCTCTGGCAGTCTCCTTCCGTAGGATTTCTTGAGGAAGGTCTTTGTTTTTAAAGCTCTCGGTGATTATATTTTTTCTTTTACAGAAACCACCGAATCTTTTCTCTTTTGGCCCCCACACCATCTTATGACAAGGAGTTCCACAAGTCAGACTAACTAATTGAGTAAAAATAGCAGGAAAAGGTCCTGAACTCGCCAAATTCTTGGGAAGTAAATACACAGATAAGAAAAGGGGTGTGTGGGGGGGTGTGTTTACTTGTTTCAGTTTTTGTTTTAAAATGGAGAAATAAACTTTATAGGAAAGGCATTGTCCTTTAAGTGTTTAAGGTTAAGTCCTGATGTAAATCAGCAGTTCTCCACAGCCTGGCATGGGTCTCTGCCAGTGTGCACCAGCCTCAGCCCTGGCCCCTGCTGTTACCTCTCCAGCAGAAAATCGCCATCATTACCAGGATTACTGAGAAAAGGAGGGGAAAAAAACCTAGCAGCAAATGCATCTTGCAGGATTTGCTGAAAAAAGCTGCTCAGATGAAGAGGAAAGTTCCCACTTTTTTTTCCTTTTCTCTTAGTTACTGCTGCTTGTTTCTGTGCTCGCAGTCCTGCAGCTTCGTGCTCTCAGCCCTGCTCTCCCTGGAGACTTGGGGAGGGAGCAGGAACTGGAGAATGCCCTAAAACACAAAGCCAAACCCAGCTGCAGACAGCCTGACATTCAGCTGTCGTGAAGCTATCCTTAGGAGAGCACAACAGTGCTGACAAGTTGGAGTCTTTCTTGGCTACAGGTGATTCATGAGCCATGAAAAGCCCCACAAGCCCGTAGTGAGCAAGTGGAGGAGGACAAAAATTAAGTTTCCAGCATCTTTCACCTGTGGGCATTCTCGGCTGTCTGTTAACGGTTGGATGTTTTAACCCTTCCCGCAGCGGGAATGCCAGTGAGGGCTCTGCCCGCTCTCTGCTCTTCGTGGACATCTGAGACATCCAGTCCTCACAGCGTGGTCAGAAGGTTTCCGAGGGGCAAACCAACAGATGCATAAACAGACAAATGCACCACACGGTGCTTCTGCGCAAAGGCAGGGTAAAGTGGTTCTGCAGTGATTTGCTCGGCTGTTGCTAGGATGCTCTTGGAAAATATAAATCAAAAGTAACTTCAACTGATTTTAGTGACTCATCATTTCTGTAAAGACCAGAATCCACTACGGACCCAACCGTCAGCCATGTTCAGATGTCTAATTGGTGCATTAGGACTTTCTTTCAGGGGGAATTCAGTGTATTGATTTCCAAATCTGATAGCTTTAGACATATGGCACCTGCAGATCCAGCTGTGAGCTGCACAAGGCGGGTGTCGCACCCAGAGTGCCGAAAGGTTGGCAAAGCTCTTTAGGTCATGGCCAGAAATAATTTGCAGGTCCTATTCGGTGAGACACTGAATGTCCTTTGTGCTTGTTGAACACAGAGGATGCCACAGATGCTCAGCAGCTTCCAGGGTCAGAGCTGAGAGTCTATGTGCAAAAAAAAGGTTTCCAGAGAGCCAGGGGAAAAAAATCTGAGATTTGAAGCTCTGTTGCAAGGGAATTTTGTAGCAGAAAGGCTTGAATTTCCATTAGCTGCTGAAAAGCAGAGAGAAGGTCATATTTTAACCTTTTTGGTTGAAGATTGTTTCTGAATACTTGACTGAGCCCTTTTCAAAATGGGGACACTTCAAAATCTGAGAACTGAGCACTGATCCGTCTCTGCTGAGCAGGACTAAGGGTAGGAGCTTTTGCTGGGGAGCAGCTGTGAAACTGAAGTCTTCTGTAACATCCAGCCCTCTGCTTCTGTTTGCAGGGCTATTACAAAAGGACCCTGGATTACCCCCCGATCCGGGAATGGAAGAGGACAGGCTGTTTTGCTGTCCCGATGATTCATTCCACCTTCCTCATCGACTTGAGGAAAGAAGCCTCCACCAAGCTGATGTTCTACCCCCCGCATCAGGACTACACCTGGAGCTTTGACGATATCATGGTCTTTGCCTTCTCCAGTCGCCAGGCAGGTGTGTCTGGAGACTTTGCTGGGCAGGATTCACTCGTAGACATGCAGATCTTTACTTTGGAGTTCACAGACCAAAAGCCAATTTTTTGGCTTCAGTGGTGAGTTAAGACCCTGTTCCCTTTTCTCTTTTGGATCTGGTCAGGGACAACCAGCAGCAAGTGAGTGGCAGTGCAGCTTTGAATCACAGATAGCTTCAAAAGACATGGGAACTATTCTAGGGACGAAGGCAATGTTTCAGAGACAAAATTAGTGGCATCTACCTTTGTTTTTTGTCACAGTGAAATGATAGCGAGCACAAGTGAATGCTGTGAGAGTGGAAGGCACTCTGTAGTTGTCTAAATTCACCACTTCCAGGAGACTCCCTGAGGAAGGGGTGAGGACAAGAGACACTTTTTAGACGTTGCAGTGTTTGTGCAAAATAAAACCCAAGTTGCTTGCCTGCAGTGCTTGATGAAGCTTTGCTTTGTGGCAGCTCAGCAGGAATTGTCTGAGAGTTAAGAGGTTTTTCTTTTGTTGGTTCTGTTTGCTTTAAGCAAAATCAGTGCAACTTTCAGGGAATGATGTGGGGTCTGTGGGCTGTGCTCAGAGGAAATTTCTTGCTGGCGTGAGAGCAGTAAAATCTCCACAGAACTGACGCCTCACTGGGACTTTGGGAGAATGAGTCAAGAACCAGTCCTTGAGATGTTTGGGGCTCCAGCTGGTACTGGGACCAGTTTCTACCAGACATTGGGAGGATTTCAGTTAGATCTGAAACTCAGGAGTCCTTTCGGGCCAAGGCACCACCTCAGTGTCTTCTTCTACCTGGAACGGCTGTTGGTGTGTGCAGAGCTCCATGTGTCTTGGGGGATTCGCTGTCTCTTAGTGCACGATACCACTGCTACAGCTGCTTGTTCTTCTGCTGAGGATGGTTAGTCCTGTTTATTTTTGGATCTGGTGGGTATTCTGTCTCTAGCGAAGTCCTGGCTGGCAGAACTGTGTCACATCTATGAAAGGGGCCTGGGAAGGGTATGTTTTTAATGACCATCTGTATTGTTCTTTGCCCTCCTGTGTTGAAAAGGGCAAAGTTTGGGGCCTTATAAAGGAAAAAATGAGTGATGAAACCTCAGCGGCACTGATGAAACGCGCTTCTGTTCAGAGCTTCACAACTGGTTTGCTGGCTTACTGGGGTGAATTACTTGGGGAAAGTCGGGTTTTGGGTCTACTGAGTGATGTGCAGCTGGTGTTATCTGTCCTCTCCTTGTAAAAAGTTAAGGTGAGAAGGAGGGGCTGTTCTTGGGGTGCAGACAAGTAGAGGGAAAGTGAAGAAGTGTGGCTTGTCAACAGTGGCTTCTAGAGAAGAGCCAGGCTGAGAAATCTGCCTTTCCCACCACTTACAGAGCAGTGCAGCGACTGTTCGCAGCTTTCTTTTGAGTGATCCTTCTTGTTGCAAACAGCACTGCGAAAGACAGTGTTCTTGGCATGGTAAGCAGGGCTTTTTAAAACTCAGCTTCCAGGGGATGTGGAGCATGGATGAGTGGGAGAGGAGACGCAACAAGAGCTGAAATTGAGCCCTTGGGAGGCAGAGGAAGATGGGAGTTTGCAGGGCACTTTTGGGGCCCTGACCTTTTGAGTCAGGACATGGGTATGTTGGCTCCAAAAGAGAACAGAGGTTTAGGTCCAGTGAGCAAAGCAGGTTCCCTCAAATCTACCTGCCCCTTGTTCCCTCTGACAGCATCCAATTAGTCTGGGAACTGCATTGCATTAGCTCCAACTGCTTCAGAAATATTTCAGGGATTCAAACCCATCATTTTTTCCTTCCATCCTAGAACACTTCAGCTTTTTCCAGAGCTGACCTCGGCAGTCTGGCCCGCTGATCTTCTCAGATTGTTGGCTTGTGTCCTGGGCTGAGTTTTGTCACCCAGGACAAAAGGATGACATCCAAGTTCAGAAATGTGAAAAATGTATGGACTTTGAGGCATACTTCTCTTCAGAGTAATTCCACTTATTTCCCTGAAACCATAAACGATGTTGGCTTTTGTCTGGGCCAAGTACTGCGCTTAACGCCTCAGGTCAACCCATTGATTTTTCCAGCAGTGAATCTTCTGCTCGAAGCAGGTGGTTTGTGATGCTCCACAGAGACCATCCCACCCGTCCCACTTCTGCCGAGAGGGCGTGGGCTGCGGAGCACAGAACAAAACTCAGCGCAGGTGTTTTATTGAGGAGGGCGGTCTCCGTAGAGCCCTTTGCACTGGCAAGATGATGTTGAGCTGGCCAGACCTTCTGAGCTTCCTTCAGCCTGAGGCTCTGAAGACCTCAGGCCAACCAGGAATGTCCAGTCTCAGGGGCGTGGGGGAAATTTAGGTTGCCTAAATATGACTGTGGATTTATTTAAGGCATATGACTGTGAACCCTGCTCACTGCCTTACAAAGGCTGATAGTAACACCAGTATCTCTAGCCTTCTGTCCTTTGTAGCAAACTTTTATTTTATTATAAAAACAGAGCCGGAGAGTGAGTCCCCCTCCCTGTTTTAAGGTAGATTTACCATTTTGAAGTAACTTTTATCCCAGAAGAAACAGAAATACTGGTGTGAATCTATGCAGATTAACTGTGTTTAAGCCAGCGGAAGATAAAAACGGAGATCAGTGAGCCAGATAAGATTAGTTGATTAGATCAGTGCCAAATCCATTAATATTAGCAGGTAGTATTTTTTATTTTGCCATTTACCTAAATTGCAGCTGACAGCTGAATGTGTTTTGGCAGTAGTGTAGCCAGCAGTTTCCTTGCAGAACTTAAAACAGTAGAAACACCGGGGTCATTAGTGCAGATAATTCTGCCTTGCTAAAAATACCAGGGATTTAGGAGGATTAATACATGAAAGCACCAACTCTCACCAGGTGGTGTCTGCTTTTCATTTATTTCCTAGAGGGACAAGGGTGATTCTGCTTGTTTAATTAAAAAAAAAAAGAAAAGTTATAGCCGATAATGAGCAAACTCTTGGTGAGTCTGGGGGGAACAGCATCTTACTGATCACACGTTGCGACATTCCCAGCAGCGTGTGGGTCTCTCCCTTGCAAATGGATCTGCTCAGAAGGGAAGCTTTGCATCTTCTTCTTGTTCCATGCCTTCAGATTCAGCTCCTTGAACAAGCAGTTACAAAAGCTTTTGAGCAGAAGGAAGTTACGGTATCACCTATTTTTGGAAGCATCTCTTTCTCCCTGCTGCTCTCTCTCTCTAGGATTTGGTTGATTTGGATGGTGCAAACCTGCTCCTGCTTTTGTCTCTGTGAAGGGATTGCATCAGGTCTGAGCGGTGCAGGTGGGGTTTGGGGAATACAGGGGTTTCTGGAATGCTCCCCAGTTCTCCCAGCAGATCCGCTGTGTGCATCAAACATTGCTTTGCCAAAGGCCGGTTCTGCCCTCTGCTGAGAGATTGTTTTCATAGCATGAAGGCAAAGGCCAAAAGAGACCCTTTCTCTGGGCTAAGAGGGAGTTTCCAGTCTCTCCTAAGAGAAAACTGATGGCAATTAAAAATACCTTCGGTTATGGAGCAACTGGAAATTGTTTTCAGAGGAGAGACCACGTGCTGCCAGCCAAATGATACAGAAAATGTCACTATGAATTTCATAGACTCATTTTGCTTGGAAAAGACCAAGATCATCGAGTCCAACCGTTAACCCACCCCTGGCACTAACTCATGTCCCTGAGAACCTCATCTCCACATTTGTTCAAGCCTTCCAGGGATTTAAGTTAAACCCCTTCATTTGCTTTTGAAGCAGAACTTTTTGGGACTGGGCTCCTGGCAACGAATTTGATTGCGGGTACATAGCAACAGAGCAGCGAACTCCTCTTTTAAGAGACCTGACTCTATTTTCTGGTTTTTTCTGTGATCCCCAGGTATACAGATGTTCATCTGCAACCGTGAACACTATGGTTTCCTTCCCATGCCCCTGAAATCGCACCAGACGCTGCAAGAAGAAACCGAGAACTTTGTGCACACCCTCATTGAGGCAATGAGTAAGTTACTGTGCCTTGCTGTGATGGACACCCCCAAGTTAAGGTTTGGAGAGCTCTCTTACCCCTGGGAATCTGCCTCCTGATCCGACTGTTCTCATCCTGGTTTGACATGCAGTTTCCCATTTTTCCACCGTTTTTCTACCTAGAGATGCAATCGCTTCACGGTCAGGTCAGCTCCGTTGACAAAACTCCTTAACTTCCCCATATCGAATGCAAAAATGCATCTTTAACGTGGCAAGGATGCTGCAGAACCTCGTGTCTCTCCTGAGCTATGTCTGGCAGATGGCTGCTGGCTTCTGTTCTGTGACATGGACGCTTTGTGCTACACCCACTCCTGCCTGACTTCATCAGCCAGGTCCCTGGGGCTTTAGGTCCAGAGATGCAAACACACACACACACACGTTATTATTAGTGCATGAAGGTGATGCTTGGGATCTCTCCTCTCTTCCAGTTGATCGTCCTCCCGTTGAACCCTCACAGTTTGTCTCTGTTCCGCCGAAGAACCCTGACAAGATGGGATTTGATGAAGTAAGGAACTTATTTTGCTGCCATTGTCTTGTCTTCCTGTTTCTCACCTAATGGAGCTAGGATCTCCCTGTAACTGACCTTCCAGCCGTTTCCCATTCCCATCTCTTCATACGTTTAAGCTCTTTCCCAGTCACTCGTCTGTTGGATTTCAGCTTTTTGCCAGGAGCAAATAGCCATCCTTACGTGGGGAGAACTTCTGAGGTCAGGGAAGCAGAAGGGAAAGGGCTCAGGGAGCATTCTTGCCCTCTGGCATTTGCTGGGGAGAGATGAGGCCACTCAGGTCTGTGGGCATTTCATACCTGCTACAAAACCCCCGATTAAGGTTGGTGTGCCAGGGCAGTGCTCAGCAAATCTGTGGGCTTCCTGCATTGATGGTATGGATGTTTTAATCCAGCCAGGAAGAGATGGCAGAAGTGAGAGTGAAAAACACATCATTTAACTCCCCCGATTCTTGTGCCATTTCCTCTACATCTGACTCTGTGGGGCAGCTTAGCCATCATTCCATTCTGCAGCAAAAACTGGTCGTTCGGGAAACCTCTCCTGTTTTCCAGTGAGAGACAGGAATGATTTTCTCCCCTGAGAGAGGCACTGGGGAGCCTGGAGAAGATGGGGGAGGCTCTCAGCCGAGTTCTGTCCAAGATGGGGACGTCTAGGAGGGCTGGAAACCATGTGTGCTCCCCCCTTACTGGGGCAGCTCTCCTCCTGCCCTGCTCGGTCACCACATTTTTCTGCTATGGCCTTTAAAAGTGCATTAGAAAGGTGGTTCCTGACAGCGGTCCTGCCCCAAAACCCCGCAGAAATCCCTCTCCTCCCTGTTCTTCATGTTATGGAGGGTGCAGGCATTGAGGGGAAAGGCTGGAGAGGGATCTGCTGTGCTTTAATTAACCAGGAGTTGTGTTTTTATGCAGCTGCCAGGGTGGCAGTTGTGGAGACCAGAGAAGCCTTTGTTTTCTTGGCTTATTCTGTTATATCTGTTTATACGACACGTGAATTCCAAACATGATTTGTTGGAGCGTCTGTGTTTAGGGCGCAGCTGCTGTAGGTTTTTTGCCGTGTTGTCCTTTGTGGCTGCGCTCTATTTATCCAATTTATTATTTTTGCATTTGTGCTGACCTAGAATTGGATCCGCTTCTTACTGGCTCGAGGTTTTTGCTCCACAGGCTACAAAGCTGCACTTGTCTGCCTGGGACTGAAAAACATCCCAGCCCCTCTGCAGTTTACCTGCAAATGAGGGTTTTGGTCCTCTGCCCCGCACCAAAAAGTCTGTCTGCTTAGGCTTGGGCAGAGCCTGGCACAGACATCTCTGGGTGTGATCTGGGCTCTGTGCTGGGCTTTCTGCTCTGGCAGGGGAAGCAGCAGATTTTTTTTTTGTGAAAATTCTGTGATTTTTTTGTGAAAATTCTGTGATTTTTTTGGTGGAAATTCTGTGAATTTTCAGTGCCTGAAGTAATTTACAAAAATTCTCTTTGCTGTGTTCTTGTGCTTGGGTGGTGACCCCGCAGATAATCCTAAATACAGGTAGTGGTGGCATTGTGGAGAAACATGTGGGTCGATGTTCCTCTGGGACTGGAGCTGGACATTTGACTCTGTGTTTAATATAAATCAAAACATCTTATATCTTTGGAAATTATAGACTTGGCTGTAACTGGTCTGCTCTCACCTTTATTCATCCTTGATGAGCAACTTTTCCTTGTGACATAAAACGTCCTTAAAAAGTAGTTGTTAGACAAAGAATGAACCTCTAACCTTCCAACTCAAAACCAACCCCAACTTTCTGACAAATTCTACGCAACCTGGGATAAAATCACAGCTGGTATTTTAAGATCTGCTACTGAAGAAGGGTACATGAGAAGTCACTTCTCCTCCTCGCTCCCAGGCTGTGAGCTTGATGTCTCTCTCTTCAACCCAGATTTTCATGATCAACCTGAAGCGCTGGAAGGACAGGCGGGATCGGATGCTGCGGACTCTCTACGAGCAGGAGATTGCAGTCAAGATAGTAGAGGCCGTGGATGGGAAGTGAGTTTCGGCTGGGGTTGCTGATGTTTGCAAAGAGGGGGTTGTGCTGGACACCATCTCCTTGGGTACCCTGACCTCCCTCCTGCTGGGGATGGATGGGCTGAGGGAGAGGTGGACATTTTATTAACCTAACTGCCCCTGCTTTGGGGCAGTTTTACTCTGTTTGTGTCTTCTTTTGTAATTAGTCTTCATGAGAGAACCAGGGCGGTGTGGGTCAGGCTAATAGAATCACAGAATCATTTGGGTTGGAAAAGCCCCTCAAGATCATCGAGTCCAACTGTTCCCCCACCCCTGGCACTGCCCCATGTCCCTGAGAACCGCATGTCCGTCTGTCCAACCCTCCAGGGATGGTGACTCCAGCACTGCCCTGGGCAGCCTGTTCCAATGCCCCACAGCCCTTTGGGGAAGAAATTGTTCCCCAGATCCAACCTAAGATGAAAATCAGGTTAAAATCATACTCCTTTCTGTGAACTATAACACTTGCACACAATTAGAAAGCAGCAAAAGTGTGTGAGAGCAATTATCTCCTGAGAGATTTGTCTGTCCTCGTGCTACAAAGCTGTTGGGCTACAGTATTAACCCTGACACAGCCCTTACTTTAAGGCATGTTAAGATGTTTTTATCTTGAGAAATCAAGGCAGAAATTTTTGGTCTGGGACTCGCAAAAAGGGAAGTGGGAACCCACATGCCATCTAGTGGTCTCGGAGACTTGCGCACCCATCAGGACCTCTTAGGAAAATATTGAAGCCAAGCTCCTGACATATTGATGGTCCCACAAGAAGTCGTTGGCAGAGTTAAGGATATCATTTCTAAGCTTGATTTAGAATGTAAATCAGTTAGTTAATTTTTCTCCCGGTTTTTGAGCAAAACAAGTGCAGGAATTTCGTGAGTTACAGCTTATCTCTGAACATCAGTAGCACTTCCCCCGTTGCGTCTGTGTCCGACTTGAATTTACTTTCTATTTAAATGCTGATAGGTGTTCTCTCTTTCTCAGAGCGCTGAACACGAGTCAGCTCAAAGCTCTCAGCATCGACATGCTGCCGGGTTACCGGGACCCGTGCTCCTTGCGGCCCCTCACCCGGGGAGAGATCGGCTGCTTCCTCAGCCACTGCTACATCTGGGAGGAGGTGAGGGGGGTGCGGGTGCCCTGGGGAGGGTGCTGAGGGCAGGAGCAGTGGGAAGGCACACGGACGGTCCCAGGACAAATATAATACCGGTTTCTGGAAGTGTAGGATGGTTTTACTTGGTTTGTAGGGGATCGCGTACAGGGGTTCTCTTGAACACATTGCTCAGCTTTCTCAGCTCTACTCTCCGTTTGCCAAGTGATTTTTATCAGAATGTTTTCACGATTGGTTTTGCAGACCATCTGATAGCCTGTTTGGAGTGAGTTTGTTTAGGAGAAAGGCAGGAAGGTTTTGAAGAACAAATGGTATTAAAGAAACTCCTGTTTCATTTCCCTGGTTCTTCATGTGTGCTGGAGCAAGTTCCAGTGGCTCTGCTAACTGCTTTTTTTTTTGAGCTGGTATATCATAAATAAATTTAGCAGCAGGGATCTCTGTTACTTGAGTAAGCAGAGTTAAGGATATCATTTCTAAGCTTGATTTAGAATGTAAATCAGTTAGTTAATTTTTCTCCCAACAGAAACAGGTTTTTCTGAACAGTGGTTTTGTTGTCAAAGGAGGAGGTGGTTGTGCAAGATGGTAGCTCACGGGGTTGAGGTGCTGCAGCATCACATGGAGGGTTTTTCTAGGTTGCAGATGCTCAGCCACAGGATATTTTTGGACAGCTCGTCCCAGCTGAGCTGTGAATCTGGGGCTGGTTCTCCAGCCTCCCTACCTGTATGGTCCAGAGGGCCAGGACCAGGTCAGGATGACCCCCAGAGATTTCGGGGCCACTGTGATCACTTCTGAACCATCTTGTTTCAGGTGGTGAACAGAGAACTGGAGAAGACGCTTGTTATTGAGGACGAGTTCAAGAGGAAGCTCATGAAGCTGATGGATGACATTGAACAAGCCCAGCTAGACTGGGAGCTAATGTAAGTCACTGGCCCTCGTGAAGCTCTGGGCACACAGGGGACATGAGCAGCAGAGATGGAGGGTGATGCTGGAGTGCAGGGAAAGGTGGCAGAGGCTTCTTGATGGCTCTTCCCATCAGGATAACTCTGCTTCTGGGCCAGGCTGGTGCTGGGGTGCCCCAGCTGTGTTGGGTACCACTGGTGCGCTTTGTGGGCAGTGTTGGTCGTCTGGAGACACTGCTGTGACAGAGGAACTGCCACAGCTCAGCGCTGAGGCTTGGACCGTGTCATCTCAGCTGCCTTATCAAGTCTTTCACATCTGTACCACCCGCTGGGGTAAGATTTGAATGTCTGAGAGTGGTACAGGATAGAAATGTGTCAGGGATTGCTTCTTAGATCCACCCTTTGTCCTTCCCCGCTTGACATGGACAGTTGTGTGGTCCTAACTGCTGCAGATTCACATTTAGGTTACGATTTCTGTGGTCTTTTCCCCCTTTAAGCTACATTGGCCGGAAAAGGATGCAGGTGCAGGAGCCTGAGAAAGCAGTTCCCAACGTCATGAACCTGGTGGAAGCCGATTACTCGTACTGGACCCTGGGCTATGCGATCTCCCTCCAGGGGGCTCAGAAGCTCATCGGAGCGGAGCCTTTCGGCAAGATGTTGCCGGTGGATGAATTTCTGCCAGTCATGTACAACAAGCACCCGGTGTAAGTAGGTCAGATGTCTTCGTTACTTGGGTTCACGTGAGCTTGGTCTTGCTGAATGATTAAGATCTGGTTCGTAGATTTGTGTAGTGTATATCATATGTGTTAATATCTATATATGCTTATGTATACCCTTGTTTATGTGTGCACACTTAGTGTGGTACATATAAATGATTAATTTTGGAGCTTGGAGTCCAAATTATTCACGTTACAGTTTTCAGCAGGTTGATGACTTGAGTGCTCTGTGGGGCACTTCAGAAAATGGAGCTCACTTGGTGCTCTTCAACTTCATCTGCAAAAATGTTGATTTATCAATCAGTACTGAGACCTAAACCAACAAAAGATCAGGTTAATAATCACTCGGTTCTTTAGTGTTTTAATGCTGTTTGACTCAAGCTACGCAAAACCTCACGGCGCTTAGTATGCAGCGTGTGATGTTGTGATGCTCACGTTTTGTTTTTCTAAAGCTGAATGCAGTGGGTAGAAGGTCAGACTCCACCACAGCAACTACCTGTGCTGCTTGGGACACATTCACTCAGTGGATGGGCTTGTATCTCGCAGTTATAAGCATTTCACTCTGTCCCTGATGATTTTTCTCTCCTGTTTAGAGCAAAGTACATGGAGTACTACAAGTCCAGAGACTTGAAAGGCTTTTCAGCAGAATCCCTGCTCGTCTACCCCACCCACTACACAGGGCAGCCCGGCTACCTTAGCGACACAGAGACCTCCACCATCTGGGACAACGAGACCGTGTCGACAGACTGGGATAGAACGCACTCCTGGAAATCCCGGCAGCAGGGCACGATCCGCAGCGACGCCCAGAACAAGGACGCTCTGCCCTCGCAGTCGTCTCTGGACGCGCCGTCCTCCAGGGACGAGCTATGACCGCCCGCGGCCCCGCGGCTCTGTCGGTGGCTGAACCTGCCTCGCGCTTCGGCTTTTCACCCTTGGCAGTGGCAGAGCAGCTCTTCATGTGGTCTCCATCCCGCTGCTTCGAGTGGCAGAGCACAGAGCTTGGAGCTGATGTGACAACTGACCGAGACGCGCAGGGCGAGGCGGGAGATGGAGGAGGAAAAAGAACGAGTGATGCAGACTGGCAGGGAAAAAAGCAGAGATCTGAACAAAAGCCCTCGCAAGCTTTTGTAAAAGAAAAACCAAACCTTGAATGACGTCTTTCTACAGTTCCTTGTGTAGAATACTGTATTTATAAAGATTAATATATAGAGGTGTACAAGTGTTCATACCTTTCTGGATCGCTGTAACTAGGCTACTGTGTAACTGTTAGTCCTCGTAGGTTCATAGGCTTTTTATAACCCTGTTCGGTGAGAGAAACTGCGGGCGAGTGTTTGGGTATTTGGGTTTGTTTTTTGAAAGGGAATCAAAATGGTTTCCAAAACCATCCAGCTCCCTGGAGCAGCGCTCCTCTGTAGGGTCATCTCCTTCATCGCACGGTGATAGAAAAGGATCGCTGGCTTCCCCTCTGCAAATCACAAAACTTGCCAGATCTGAACGGGCCTCCCAGTCCGGAGCTGCCGTCTTGGCGTGCCTAAAATCCTGGGAGCTGGCAGCAGGAGTGGAGGTTGCAAAAGGGAAGAGTTGGTCCATGTCATGTCCTGCTTCACCCCCTGTGCCTCCACTTATTCCTTCAGGAAAACAAAGCTCCACAGCCTGTTTGCAGGCCTGTTTAATTAGGCCGTAAAACCAAGTGTTAGGACTTTCAGGAACTTTAAAATGTTTGGTTACGAACTGCTTGACATTATCCTTATCAAACCAAAGCAACTTACCAAGATGTTGGTGGTGTCATCCGTACTGTTCTCGACAGCCCCGACAGAACTATTGTGCGTTACAGGACGGAAAGGCAGCTTGTCTGGATATTTTTTCATGTGAGGAGCAAACTTGTCTCTTTTTTTGGATGGGTTCTGATGTACTTGCTGCAGAGTATGGTGATTATTTTTAAAAAAAACCGATTCTCAGAGGGCAGGTGATACCGGCCTGCACTGCTTGGGTTGGCTGGGATGTTCTCCTGCGCTTCCCACCGAGAAACTCACCTGCTGGAGATCTGTACGGTTGGGTATGTGTGCCTGGGCTTTCATTTGTGTTTGTTCTTTAATAACTCCTGACGGGTGTTGTGCTTTCTGCTCAAGAAGATGTGTTCTTACCTGTCAGCCGGTTTGATAATACATAAAACCTGGTGCAAAATGGCAGCTGTGTGTGCTGTTTCATGGGGTGGGAGCAGGCCTGGCAGGGAAGGCCAGCGCAGGTCGTTCAGCTCTGTCGCTCTACCACGG
Organism: Patagioenas fasciata; assembly: GCF_037038585.1. Taxonomy (NCBI): domain Eukaryota; kingdom Metazoa; phylum Chordata; class Aves; order Columbiformes; family Columbidae; genus Patagioenas; species Patagioenas fasciata. The sequence continues at coordinate 44,568,688 of NC_092526.1, forward strand.
AGTCCCTGCCCGTGGAAATGCGCCTGCTGTGCCGGGAAGCCGAGTTCCTTCTGCTCCGCAGGCTGGAGCAGCGTCCATGTTGCGTGGTGAGTGTGCGGAGCGGCTGCGCCGCGGGGGCGTCGCTCTCTGACAGCTCCTCTCCTTTCCTCCTCAGCTCTGGCTTTACGAGCGGCAACCCGGATCTGTGTGAAGCGCTGTGCAGCACGGCGATGCTCCAGACGGCGGCAGACACTTGGCGTGGCCTTCAGCAGCAGGACGTCTGCGAAGCGGAGCATCCAGCGCGGTGCCGCTGTCGGTGTGGGTAGGAGCAGCACGTGTGTCAGCATAGCTCTGGGTTCCCAGCCGTTCCTCCTCTGACCCGTTGTGATCCCACGGGAGCAGTTTCTCCATGAAACGGCCCTGGTGTTCCTCACAGTTCTCCCCGCTGGGGGCTGGAGACGGAAGGGACAGACACACTGCAGAGTTCTGTTTAACTTTGATTTCCCTAAGCAGAGCAGTAGCAATTTATTAAAAACTACTTGACACTGCAGCTGGGGTTTTTGCTTTTTTTATTTGTTTGTTTGTTTTGAGGTGCGTGGTTTTTTTTTTTTTTGTTGATTTAGGAAGCGAGTTATTAATAGTACAAGAGGTTTGAAGGTTTCACGGATGGGAGAGAAATAATTAAGGATCTAAATGTAATGAATTAGATGAATGTGTCCATTTCATGGCCTCAGTGGAGCCGACTGTTCTTTCACCTGTACGTGTGCGTGTAGGTGCACTTTTCTATTTATTTCCATCTGCAAGACCCGGTGGCTGCCCAGCGGTTCCACAGCTCTGACAGGCGCTGGTTCTCTGTCTGTGCTTTCAGCTCCTGGGCTGGTGCTGTCCGGGCTTTCCCTGCTCAGCACTGACTGTGTTTTGGGAAGGCAGGAGCCAGTGCAAACCCTTCTCCGCTGTTCTGCTCTTTTTCTGCTATTTTTCCCCTTTCCTGTGAAGCTCAGCTGCTCCATGAGTTATTGTGTTCTCCTGTGAGTGTGGGGTTTGTCCTCTGCTGTGGAGCACGAGAGCGAAGCCCCCGGAGCCCCGGCTGGTGCAGACCCCGCAGCGAGGGTGACAGACCCGGAGCCAGGAGCAGTTTCCCCAGGGTGAGGAGCAAGTGGAGCTGCTCACACCAAGGTCACAGGCAGGGTTGGTGCACGTCACCGGTTCTAAGGCTGTCACCAGAACCTGACAACCTGACAACAGTGTGCTGTCTCCCCGGGTAGTTGAAGTACAACCAGAACGCAAGAGGCAGCTTAAATTCGGGGTCGTCTTTTTGCCAGGAGCAACAAATGCCGTGATGGAGACAATGGGGAAAAGGTGGAAACTCTCAGACTGCGGTGCAGTCTCAGAGAGGAAAAGAGATGAACGAGACACTGATGAGCGGGAAAAGTTGACGTATCTATCATAGAAACATTAAAGGTTATATAGAGATGGAATGTTACACGAGATCAAATATTTAAATACATTCGCTCCAGACACAAAATAGTGTTAAAAAGTTCATCTATTTATTATAGATACATTAAATATTATACAAAGCTCAAACATGATCTAAAGATCAAACATTAAAATCTACTAACTCCAGACAAGAATTGGTGGGAAAACGTTTGCATATTTATTATATAAGTATTAAATATTAAATAAAGATTAAATAGAATACAAAATCAAACATTAAAATATATTAACTCCAGACACAAATTAGTGGTCAAAATTTAATCTATTTATTATAGAAACATTCAATATTTTATAAAGATTAAATATCATATAAAGATCAAATATTATCTAGAGATCAAACACTAAAACATACTAACTCCAGACAAGAATTGGTGGAATAAAGTTCAAGTATTTATTATATAAATATTAAATAAAGATTATGTATTATATAAAGCTTAAATATTAATCCTAGTAACTCCAGATCAAAAAATACTGGAAAAATGTTTACGTATTTTTATAGAAACATTAAATAATATATAGAGATTAAATATGATATAAAGATCAAATATTAAACTATATTAACTCCAGACAAAAATTAGTTGAAAAAAGTTACGTATTTATTATAGAAATGTTACATATATATAAAAACTAAATACTACATAAGGATCAAATATTAAAATATTTTAACACCAGACAAGAATTGGTGGGGGAAAAAAGTTCACATATTTATTATGTAAATAAAGATTATGTATTAAATAAAGATTATGTATAATATAGAAGCTCAAATCTTAATATATATTAACTCAAGAGAAGAATTAGTGGAAAAAAAGTTACGTATTTATTATAGAGATGTTACATCTATGTAAAGATTGAATATGACATAGGGATCAAATATTAGAATATTTTAATGCCAGACAAGAATTGGTGGAAAAAAATTCAAGTATTTATTCTATAAATATTAAATAAAGATTATGTGTTATATAAAGCTCAATTATTGGTATCTATTAACTCCAGAAAAAAAGGGTGGAAAAAAGTTTATCTATTTATTTTATATGCATCTCTATATATGTGATATAAAGCTCAAACACTATATACAGAAGAAACATTAAAATACATTAACTCCAGACAAAAATGGGTTGAAAAAAGTTGATATACTTATCATATCAATATTAAATATTATACAAGGATCAAATATTATATAAAGATTTAATAATAAAATATATCAACTCCAGAAAATAATTATTGGGGAAGGTCTATGTACATAGTAAATAAATATTAAATATTAGTACATTAAATAAACATATTAAATAAATATTAAACATTAGTACATTAAATAAAAATATCACATAAATATTAAATATCAGTATGTTAAATAAAAAATATTAAATAAAGCTCAAATACTAGATACAGCTAAACCATTTAAATATATTAACTCCAAGGAGAAATTAGTGGAAAAAAGTTTACGTACTTATTCTATGAATACTAAATATTATACAAAGCTAAAATATTCTATAAAGCTAAGCTATTTAAATATAGTAACTCCAAGCAGACATCAGTAGAAAAAAGATTATATAATATTGAAGGTTTCTGTAGAAGTATGGAAAGATTAAATATGATAAACACATCAAGTATTAAAATACATTAACTGCAGACAAAAACTGGAAAAAAGTTAATATACTCGTTATAGAAATATTAAATATTATACAAAGCTCAAACATTATATACAGGTCACATATTAAAATATATGAACTCCAGACTAAAACTGGGGGGAAAAAAGTTTACATACTTATAATATAAACAGTAAATCTTATACAGAGCTCAGCCATTGCAATCCATGAAGTGCGGGCTCCTCCTGTGCTGCAGCTTTTCTTCTCAGGATGAAGTCGAAGTTGGCCTGGGTGCTCATGGCGTAGAACACGTTCGCCTTGCATGGGATCGCCAGCTCCGCAAGAGAGGGAGCAGAGCGAGCGTTAATGGGCGCCCCACTCAGCGCTGGGGGTTTATTCTCACCGGCAGCTGGGACAACGTGGCGATGGCGTTTCTGACGTCGCTTCGCATGTTACTCTTGCCGGCAAAATGCAGCAGAGCTCTTCAAGCAGCAGCAGCAGCAGAGTTCTGCTTCCCCACCTTTGTCCTCGGAGATGATCTGGACCAGCTCGTAATCCTCGGCTGAGCCAGACTGCAGGTTGTGCTTCTCCATGGCTCGCTGGATGACAGCAGGAGCCTTCTCTTGGTTACTCAGCTGCAAAGAGGGAGTTGCAAGGAGTCGCTTGGTAACCAAGTCGCAGATTCTGCCAGACACTAAAACACGCTCTTTGCGACACCTGGTGGTGGAGTTAGTTCAAGACAACAGACACTGCTCTAGAAATGCAGCAGGAAATCACAGCCTCTGCTCTCCTGAGCAACCACTCGGAGAGGTGAGACCTTGTTCTCAGCAGCCATCGAATCCGCAGCAAGAGCTGCCCCAGCTGCTGTTTGCAGACATCCATTAATCCACAGTCTCCCCTGCTAAACACTTTCTGCGATGTCCTGCAAAGATTCTGGGCCTTGGAGCTGGGTTTGCTGGGGAAGGGGCACCTTGTGTCACAGCTCACACACCCCAGTGCTGAGCTGGACACACAACAGCCGGCGCTGGCAGAAGAGCAGGGGCAGCAAAGCCGGCACTTGCTCAGAGTGCTTCCCTTGGCATTGTTCATCAAATACAAGCTTCAATTTCAAGGCCAGAAACCTTGAGAGATGCTCTTTGCAAACCTCTCATTCATCCCCTGCTCCACATGTTTTGATTTGTAACATCGGTCACGTTCCCTGTCAAGGAGGTCTGATCGGGGAATAGGTGTTTCCGAAACTAAAAGCACCATTCAAGTCACCTGGGGTGAAAACACCACCCACAGTAACAGCGCTTTGCTGTTCCCACCACTCACCAGGATGCTCCTGTAGATGTTGCCGCTTCTGTCCTCTTCTACGCTGGTGCGGATGACGCAGCTCTCTCCACTCTGCTGGTTGTAGACTGGCAGGACTGGCGGCACTTCTTTTGATGGAACGGGAGTCACGGAGCCGGGGCACTTCTTGGAGCACTTGTCATCAGATGGCAGCAAGGGGGGAGACAAGATCAAACACATTCATTACCATTTAATTTCAAAGATCCAAAAGCTAAAGATGACACTCTTCAGCACAACAGCCTTAACAAGGGCTTCGGCAACCCAGTTAAGGCAGCTTAGGTCAAGAGAGCAGAGTCTGCAGGACAAAGCTCCCTGGGAACGGAACCCAGCCCAGCCCAGGCTTGGTCTGGGCAGTTCCTGGCAGCTCAAACCACAGGGCTGGTGAGCTCTGACCTCACCTGCTTCTCACTCGCTCAGCTGCTCTGCCTGCCCCAGAATTAGGCTGGGCTGATGTACATGAGCCCTCCCCCCAAAATCGCCTTTCCCAGAGCTCAGGTCCCTCCATTCCACTGCCAGCAACGCTCCAGTCAAGATCCACAGGCTTGGGCAAGCGCCTGGGGCCACCGGCAGCGTCAGCAGCCTCGCACAGGCTGTTTGTGCTGAACACAGGGCCCGGGCCCTACCTTGTGCTGAGGCTCCTCAGCAGTGTCGGTGGGAGGGACGATGGTGACGGTGCTGTCCCCAGAGCTCCCACCTGGAGCAGGTTTGGGCTGCACGTTGACGGGGGTGCTGTAGGCGCTCACCCCCAAGCCCAGGAACGGCCTAGGGGAGAAAAGAAAGCACAACAGAGCTGGGCTGAGCACAGCTGTCACTTGCTTCAACAATCTGACCTGCTGTTGTGTTTTCCTATCTCGAGTGGCCTATTGTTTGTGTGTGTATAGCAAATTAGACTCTATCCTTATTTGCTCTGTTTTGCTGCTGCAAATTTGAATTGAATTTATAATCCAGCACTAAAATTGTTCCTTTGTCTGACACCTTAGAGTTATTTCTGAAGTCTTTAGTCGATAACCCTCATGGCTACTTACACCAATAGAAAGAGACAACAGCAATACGTATTTCTAGCTGGCGGTGTCTCCTCGCAGCACTGCAGTGCTCTGGATCCCCAGCCAGGTTTGTCAGCTGGTGTTTGATTTATTCCAGTTCATATTCACACACCAAGCCCCCTCCCCGTTGTACTCACAGGCTGAATCTCTTCACCACGCTCCTCTGAGCTCTGCCCGCTGCGGTGCTCTGGTCAGGAGCTGCTCCTTCGATTTCACGTGACAGACGGAAACTGCAGAACAGGCAATACCGTTAGTTAAATATCTCAAAGTGGCCATATTTGAGAAGCCCTGGGTCACTCCCACGTCCCAGAGGGTTCATCCCCACGAGGAGGAGCGCAGCTCTGTGCGTGTGTATTTCCACTCTCCGGGAGCAGCTCCTGGCAGTGCAGAGCTCAAGGCTGAGAGAACCTGAACCTGCCTGCGGGGGAAGAAAAGCTGCTTCGCCAGCTGGGCTGAGACCCTACCTCTCCTCATCACTTAAATGCCGCTGCCTCCTAAACCACTGCACGAATTTCTCATCTCCTGTCATGCAATAGCTGTTACATGAGGACTGCAACAGCTTAATTTGTGCGATTACTTCAAACTCCTAAGAAAACAAATAATAAAATAGGAATTCTAATTAGAAAAATAAAGCCAGTCTCGTTAATACACTAAACACACGCAGCAACAGATCCAGGACAAACTGCCCTCGGACAGAGGAAACCCCGGCACCTTCGCTCCTACTGATCTCTGACCAACAAGGCTCAGGCTGGAAGGCAACGCTCAGCCTTGATTTCTCGGTCCCAGGTACCCGCTTTGCTCTCTGCACCTTTGACCCACAACTATTTACTGCAGCACAAGGAAGATGGTCACAGACTGTATCTTGTGGCCAGCAAAGGTCTCACGCCAGCAGGTCTGATGCGCTCCCAGCACACAGAACACGCTTGTGTAACGTGTTCCCGTGAACACCAAACGGGGGGAACGTGCCCCAGACGTAACTCCCGCGGCAGCGAGTGCCCTGCGGCTCCTCTTCCCCTGCTGCCCGCATCTAAAAGGAATTTCTCTTCCCGCGCTGCCCCTCACAGCCCGGCAGAGGTTCACAGCGTGCCGGGGACTGTTCCTTCCTCACCCTCTGAGTAACGTGAGCGGCTGTTGGATACGCCCCAGCAAAGACAACAGGCCTCGCCAAGAGAACGCTCTAGCAGAGAGCGTCAGGCACTAACGATCACAGAACAGTCACCGTTCCACTTACCCTTCGCCGCTTCTCAAAATTGATCAGGCCGCCCTGTTGGAAGGACAGAGAAGGGATCAGAGGAGAAGAGCACAGGCTCGGCTGGAGTTAATCACAAACAGGATGAACAGGATGAAGTAGCGACACCACGGGACAGGCCAGAGCTGCCCTGACCAAAGGCCTCTACAAAGACCCATTTCCAGCTCTAGGATAAGCCACAGCACTCGTGTACCTGAGTCTATTTGTTAAATACATTCCTCTCTTTTTAAGAACTGCACTAGCACCCAGTGGAAGATGCAGGAGCAGACACAGTGTCTGCAAGGGAGGGAGGAGATTTAGGATTCCAAAAATTGCCCCAAATTACCTCGAGATAGTCCTGAAGGGCTGTGTCCAGCATGACGAGGTCAGTGAGGAAGGTACCCAGGTAAGGTACCGTGCCTTGTGTGACTCCCTGCAAACGGTCAGAGCAATGGTGGATTAATTGACTGAGAAGTAATAATTATACTAATTAGAATACTCCTGTGGAAGCAAACAAAATACAACTAGTCTGCTTCACCAAACAGCGCTCTTGTAAATGATGCTTTCACGACATCATCCTTGGTATCTCAGCCAGCGGTTCATGTCTGCACAGAGCGGTATATAAGCCAAAGTGCTCATTCGTAACTCCTCTGCGTCCAATCTCGCTGTGCGGCACCTCTCGCCCCAGCAGAAAAGCCGGGATTTACAGACCCGTCTTCCCCAAAGCACCGCATACGGGAGCTCATTGGTTAGGAACAGGGCTGAGCTCGGCTTTGGGTGAGATCACAACCTGGCAACTCAAGCTAATTCCCACCTTCAGCAGCAGCTCCCTGCTCGTCGCAAAGTTGTCACAGTCGGAGAAGATTTCGCAAAGCTCTTCGAACATCAGCATTGTGTCCCTGTACAGGAAAAGATTCAATGATTTAAGTTGTTTGTAAGCACTCTGAATCAGATCAGGGTACAATTTTTTTCTCAAGAATCATTAACAGTTGGGCACAGAAAAGATAAAAGCACCAGAACACATCCAGTGACACACTGCACAGCCTTACTTTGGAACGCAGGCCCAGGTCTTCTTCAGGCAATAAACCGAGGTGGACTGCAAGGCGGAAACGATGGCCTTCAGAGACGAAAAGTTGTTCAGGATCCTACATTGCTGTGAAAGGAGCGGTTAGAAACACAGGAGCGTTAAACGTCAGCATCACCAATAGCCAGTGCTCTTCTGTCGGCCCCGTGTCCTGCTTGCTGCACATTCTCCCTGCTAAGCGGGCAGCTCTACAAATACTGAGCATCAAAAATATCACTCCCCCCTACAACCCCCCGTCCCCTCCCAGCTCCACAGCACCCGCACAAGGAACGTTAAACAGTCGCGAATAAACGCTTTACACGTCCGATACGGATCCACTTCTCCAAGATCTTCGCTCTTGGCTGTGTCTTTAATTCTTTGCTCTCCAGGATGGTGCTGAGCACGCAGTTGGTGACGGCGTTGAACTGCGAGGTGGTGGCTCTGATGCTCTGTGCCAGCTGTTTGTTCTCTTTCTTGTCCCTTCGGGACCAGATGCAGCCCAGGCAGTGGTGGGGCACAACGTTCTGGAAGAGTGTCTAGAGGGAAACAGAGGTGTCCAACTCAGCCTGGATCGCTACTGCCCACAGCAAGAAATGCACGGTTACAGTACAAACTGCAGCTGAATCAGAGCCCTCACTGCTGACAGGGGGGACAGCAGGCAGTGACAGGCCTGGGGATGACAGGCCCCCCCTCCCCTAGGGGGCGCTCGGATAGGCCAAAGGACGTTTCCTGAAAAGTTTCCAAATCATCCCCAGACTTGGGTCCAGCGTGGCCAAAAGTCTCCAAGAGACAAGTCGGAAAGAAGGATATGGAACAAAGGGAGAAAGCGAAGGGAGCAAGCCAAAGGGAGGGAAGAGGAAAATCTAGTGCCGGGCTGCAGGACTGAAATGGAGGAATGGAAAGACAAAAGCCAGGAAGCAGGAGAGTTTGAGAAAAGGAGAGAGGAAAGAAGAGACATGCAGCCAGACGAGGGCTTAGTGAGAGAGGCTGGGACAGAGAACAGGATGAGAAGGAAATAAGGCAAGGCAAAATACGCCAGAGGACATTTCCTTGCTTTATATTTTCTACCACATTCATCTGGAGACGAGGAGGAAAGCCATCAGACCCGATGGATTAGGCCCAATCAAAAACCCCGGCTACTTGAGACACTTAGACTAAGCCTAAAATGCAAAGATCTCTCCATAAGGATGGTTTTTATACTCTACTTCCACAATCTGCTGGCAGTACAAAAGAATAAGCGGCAGATCTACTTAGGCTGAGTCACGGTGCTTTGCTCCTAAGACCATGCATACCACAGGAATATTTCAGCATTTCTGCTCTGGTTTTCAGTGTATTACACCAAAACACCCACCTGATGACGTCATTTCAAGAACAACAGCAGCAATTTGCAGAATTCATCTTCTTTGGGGAACTCAGAAATTGCTGAGCTGACACCAAGTCCTGCTGTGTCCCTGTCACCCGCAGAGTGCCCGCATCCTCACCACGGTAGCGGGCATTGTGACAAAGGTTCTATGTCAGCTGGGTGTGGCAGCCGAGCGCCCCCTAGGGGGGGGGGAGCCTGTCAGCCCTGGGCCTGTCACTGCCTGCTGTCCCCCCTGTCACCAGCGAGGCCTCTGAAAAGTTTCGAAAACATCCCCAGACTTGGGTCCAGCGTGGCCAAAAGTCTCCAAGAGACAAGTCGGAAAGAAGGATATGGAACAAAGGGAGAAAGCGAAGGGAGCAAGCCAAAGGGAGGGAAGAGGAAAATCTAGTGCCGGGCTGCAGGACTGAAGTGGAGGAATGAAAAGACAAAAGCCAGGAAGCAGGAGAGTTTGAGAAAAGGAGAGAGGAAAGAAGAGACATGCAGCCAGACGAGGGCTTAGTGAGAGAGGCTGGCACAGAGAACAGGATGAGAAGGAAATAAGGCAAGTCAAGGCTGGGCCAAAGGACGTTTCCTTGCTTTATATTTTCTACTACATTTATCTGGAGACGAGGAGGAAAGCCATCAGACCCGATGGATTAGGCCCAATCAAAAACCCCGGCTACTTGAGACACTTAGACTAAGCCTAAAATGCAAAGATCTCTCCATAAGGATGGTTTTTATACTCTACTTCCACAATCTGCTGGCAGTACAAAAGAATAAGCGGCAGATCTACTTAGGCTGAGTCACGGTGCTTTGCTCCTAAGACCATGCATACCATGGGAATACTTCAGCATTTCTGCTCTGGTTTTCAGTGTATTACACCAAAACACCCACCTGATGACATCATTTCAAGAGCAACAGTAGCAATTTGCAGAATTCAGCTTCTTTGGGGAACTGAGAAATTGCTGAGCTGACACCAAGTCCTGCTGTGTCCCTGTCACCCGCAGAGTGCCCGCATCCTCACCACGGAAGCGGGCATTGTGACAAAGGTTCTATGTCAGCTGGGTGTGGCAGCCAAGCGCCCCCTAGGGGAGGGGGAGCCTGTCAGCCCCGGGCCTGTCACTGCCTGCTGTCCCCCCTGTCACCAGTGAGGCCTCTGAAAAGTTTCCAAAACATCCCCAGACTTGGGTTCAGCGTGGCCGAAAGTCTCCAAGAGACAAGTCGGAAAGAAGGATATGGAACAAAGGGAGAAAGCGAAGGGAGCAAGCCAAAGGGAGGGAAGAGGAAAATCTAGTGCCGGGCTGCAGGTCTGAAATGGAGGAATGGAATGACAAAAGCCAGGAAGGAGGAGAGTTTGAGAAAAGGAGAGAGGAAAGAAGAGACATGCAGCCAGACGAGGGCTTAGTGAGAGAGGCTGGGACAGAGAACAGGATGAGAAGGAAATAAGGCAAGTGTGAAATCCAAGGGCAGAAATTATGGGTAGCAACTAACCTAGGGAAAGGTGGACTCGCTGTATGCTCTGCCTCCTGCCCTAGGATCTGTTTTACACAAGCTGGTAGGAGGGGCTATTGAGATGGAGGGGGAGTGCAAGACAAAACTTGAAACAGAGAGGAGTTTAATAAATGCCCCATAGGAGGAATGCAAACTTGGAAAGATGGTGAATGGCCTGCACAAAGAATATTTGAATACTATGATCCAGCCACATGGGTCCAAGATGGAAACTGGGGATCCCGTACCCCTATATATATGCTAAACCAAATTATTCGGTTGCAAGCAGTGGTTGAAATAATAAGCAACCAGACGGCTGAGGCACCGAATCTCATAGCGAGACAATTGTCTCAGACCAGAGCTGCAGTGTACCAAAATCAGGGAGCGTGAGATTGTCTTTTAGCTGAAGAGAGGGGGGCGTCTGTGGGAAACTGAATACTTCGGAGTGTTGTTTGGAAAGAGATAACGATGGGGAAGCCATAATGAAAATAGCAGAGGAGATAAAACGCGTTGCACATGTACCAGTACAGAAATGCAATTCTATACTTACTAGCCATTGGTGGGGTAACTTATTTGGGGGAGCCTGGTAGAAGAAAATAGGCTTCATGATAGTATGTGCATTTCTGGGTTTACTGTTTCTGCCACGTATGACCCCGTGCTTTGTTCGGTTAATACATTCAGTAGTCCAAGCCATGCAAATCTCAGGCATGCCTATAGATCCTGAAATGGCAGCAAAAGGAACGGGGTATAAACTAATGATTTTAAAAGATAACACCAAACTGGACCTGGCCATTGCACTGGGAAGAAGAAACCCAAAAGGAAAGCGCTAGGAACTGCAGTGAGCGGGGTCACCACGCCAAAGAGCGTGAGCTCCCGCTGCAGCCCAAGAGGTGCCATTGCTGCCGGGGCACCAGCCACCCGGTCATCAGCTGCCCCAGAAGAGCAACACGAATGTTTTGTTCAACATGAGAATTTGTTTGTTCTTTGAGGGAGAAAGATAAGTCTTCTCCAGTCGAAGCAGCCTTCTTACTTGTGGTCCGAGAAAAGGTTAAATAGGGAATCATCACATTAGTACAAAAATTTGCTAACCTTCCCGAAAAGGGGGGAACTGACAGAGGGAATTAACTAACTAACTAACTAACTAACCCATTATGTTAAGAAAAAACAGAACCTTGTCGAATGCCAAGGTAAGAGGTTTTACAGCACCTAGATGTAAACTTGAGAGGACGAGATAACGATAATTTACAGCAAAAGGGGGGAACCAGTCTGATTTCAATCGACTTGGCAGCTTGGGTTCCAGTCCACTCAACATAATGAGCCAAAGGTAAAGAGGTCACTGTGACGAGGCTGAAGGAGCCTTCATCCAAAGACCCCTCCTCAAGACCACCAGATGGCACTGCGCAGGTGCAACAGGGAGGGGTCAAGGAGGAGACTATGGAAATGATCACCTGGGACTCATTTTAAGAAGAAGCGGGAAAGGTTATGAATATGTAGAGGCGTTCCTGGGGTCATTATGAATACGTAACACCTTACTGTATTAAACACACCTCATTCAGCTTCTTTGGGGAACTGAGAAATTGCTGAGCTGACACCAAGTCCTGCTGTGTCCCTGTCACCCGCAGAGTGCCCGCATCCTCACCACGGTAGCGGGCATTGTGACAAAGGTTCTATGTCAGCTGGGTGTGGCAGCCGAGCGCCCCCGAGGGGAGGGGGAGCCTGTCAGCCCAGGGCCTGTCACTGCCTACTGTCCCCCCTGTCAGCAGCGAGGCCTCGGAAAAGTTTCCAAACATCCCCAGACTTGGGTCCAGCGTGGCCAAAAGTCTCCAAGAGACAAGTCGGAAAGAAGGATATGGAACAAAGGGAGAAAGCGAAGGGAGCAAGCCAAAGGGAGGGAAGAGGAAAATCTAGTGCCGGGCTGCAGGACTGAAATGGAGGAATGGAAAGACAAAAGCCAGGAAGCAGGAGAGTTTGAGAAAAGGAGAGAGGAAAGAAGAGACATGCAGCCAGACGAGGGCTTAGTGAGAGAGGCTGGGACAGAGAACAGGATGAGAAGGAAATAAGGCAAGGCAAGGCTGGGCCAAAGGACGTTTCCTTGCTTTATATTTTCTACCACATTCATCTGGAGACGAGGAGGAAAGCCATCAGACCTGATGGATTAGGTCCAGTCAAAAACCCCGGCTACTTGAGACACTTAGACTAAGCCTAAAATGCAAAGATCTCTCCATAAGGATGGTTTTTATACTCTACTTCCACAATCGGCTGCCAGTACAAAAGAATAAGCGGCAGATCTACTTAGGCTGAGTCACGGTGCTTTGCTCCTAAGACCATGCATACCATGGGAATATTTCAGCATTTCTGCTCTGGTTTTCAGTGTATTATACCAAAACACCCACCTGATGACGTCATTTCAAGAACAACAGCAGCAATTTGCAGAATTCAGCTTCTTTGGGGAACTGAGAAATTGCTGAGCTGACACCAAGTCCTGCTGTGTCCCTGTCACCCGCAGAGTGCCCGCATCCTCCCAACGGTAGCGGGCATTGTGACAAAGGTTCTATGTCAGCTGGGTGTGGCAGCCGAGCGCCCCCGAGGGGAGGAAGAGCCTGTCAGCCCCGGGCCTGTCAGCCCCGGGCCTGTCACTGCCTGCTGTCTCCCCCCTCAGCAGCGAGGCCTCTGAAAAGTTTCGAAAACATCCCCAGACTTGGGTCCAGCGTGGCCAAAAGTCTCCAAGAGACAAGTCGGAAAGAAGGATATGGAACAAAGGGAGAAAGCGAAGGGAGCAAGCCAAAGGGAGGGAAGAGGAAAATCTAGTGCCGGGCTGCAGGACCGAAATGGAGGAATGGAAAGACAAAAGCCAGGAAGCAGGAGATTTTGAGAAAAGGAGAGAGGAAAGAAGAGACATGCAGCCAGACGAGGGCTTGGTGACAGAGGCTGGCACAGAGAACAGGATGAGAAGGAAATAAGGCAAGGCAAGGCTAGGCCAAAGGACGTTTCCTTGCTTTATATTTTCTACCACATTCATCTGGAGACAAGGAAGAAAGCCATCAGACCTGATGGATTAGGACTAATCAAAAACCCCGGCTACTTGAGACACTTAGACTAAGCCTAAAATGCAAAGATCTCTCCATAAGGATGGTTTTTATACTCTACTTCCACAATCTGCTGGCAGTACAAAAGAATAAGCGGCAGATCTACTTAGGCTGAGTCACGGTGCTTTGCTCCTAAGACCATGCATACCATGGGAATATTTCAGCATTTCTGCTCTGGTTTTCAGTGTATTACACCAAAACACCCACCTGATGACGTCATTTCACGAGTAACAGAAGCAATTTGCAGAATTCAGCTTCTTTGGGGAACTGAGAAATTGCTGAGCTGACACCAAGTCCTGCTGTGTCCCTGTCACCCGCAGAGTGCTCGCATCCTCCCCACGGTAGCGGGCATTGTGACAAAGGTTCTATGTCAGCTGGGTGTGGCAGCCGAGCGCCCGCTAGGGGAGGGGGAGCCTGTCAGCCCCGGGCCTGTCACTGCCTGCTGTCCCCCCTGTCACCAGCGAGGCCTCTGAAAAGTTTCCAAAACATCCCCAGACTTGGGTCCAGGGTGGCCAAGAGTCTCCAAGAGACAAGTCGGAAAGAAGGATATGGAACAAAGGGAGAAAGCGAAGGAAGCAAGCCAAAGGGAGGGAAGAGGAAAATCTAGTGCCGGGCTGCAGGACCGAAATGGAGGAATGGAAAGACAAAAGCCAGGAAGCAGGAGAGTTTGAGAAAAGGAGAGAGGAAAGAAGAGACATGCAGCCAGACGAGGGCTTAGTGAGAGAGGCTGGCACAGAGAACAGGATGAGAAGGAAATAAGGCAAGTCAAGGCTGGGCCAAAGGACGTTTCCTTGCTTTATATTTTCTACCACATTCATCTGGAGACGAGGAGGAAAGCCATCAGCCCTGATGGATTAGGCCAAATCAAAAACCCCGGCTACTTGAGACACTTAGACTAAGCCTAAAATGCAAAGATCTCTCCATAAGGATGGGTTTTATACTCTACTTCTACAATCTGCTGCCAGTACAAAAGAATAAGCGGCAGATCTACTTAGGCTGAGTCACCGTGCTTTGCTCCTAAGACCATGCATACCATGGGAATATTTCAGCATTTCTGCTCTGGTTTTCAGTGTATTACACCAAAACACCCACCTGATGACGTCATTTCAAGAACAACAGCAGCAATTTGCAGAATTCAGCTTCTTTAGGGAACTGAGAAATTGCTGAGCTGACACCAAGTCCTGCTGTGTCCCTGTCACCTGCAGAGTGCCCGCATCCTCCCAACGGTAGCGGGCATTGTGACAAAGGTTCTATGTCAGCTGGGTGTGGCAGCCGAGCGCCCCCGAGGGGAGGGGGAGCCTGTCAGCCCCGGGCCTGTCACTGCCTGCTGTCCCCCCTGTCACCAGCGAGGCCTCTGAAAAGTTTCCAAAACATCCCCAGACTTGGGTCCAGCGTGGCCAAAAGTCTCCAAGAGACAAGTCGGAAAGAAGGATATGGAACAAAGAGAGAAAGCGAAGGGAGCAAGCCAAAGGGAGGGAAGAGGAAAATCTAGTTCCAGTCTGCAGGACTGAAATGGAGGAATGGAAAGACAAAAGCCAGGAAGCAGGAGAGTTTAAGAAAAGGAGAGAGGAAAGAAGAGACATGCATCCAGATGAGGGGTTAGTGAGAGAGGCTGGGACAGAGAACAGGAGGAGAAGGAAATAAGGCAAGGCAAGGCTGGGTCAAAGGACGTTTCCTTGCTTTATATTTTCTACCACATTCATCTGGAGACGAGGAGGAAAGCCATCAGACCTGATGGATTAGGCCCAATCAAAAACCCCGGCTACTTGAGACACTTAGACTAAGCCTAAAATGCAAAGATCTCTCCATAAGGATTGGTTTTATACTCTACTTCCACAATCTGCTGGCAGTACAAAAGAATAAGCGGCAGATCTACATAGGCTGAGTCACGGTGCTTTGCTCCTAAGACCATGCATACCATGGGAATATTTCAGCATTTCTGCTCTGGTTTTCAGTGTATTACACCAAAACACCCACCTGATGACATCATTTCAAGAACAACAGCAGCAATTGGCAGAATTCAGCTTCTTTGGGGAACTGAGAAATTGCTGAGCTGACACCAAGTCCTGCTGTGTCCCTGTCACCCGCAGAGTGCCCGCATCCTCACCACGGTAGCGGGCATTGTGACAAAGGTTCTATGTCAGCTGGGTGTGGCAGCCGAGCGACCCCTAGGGGAGGGGGAGCCTGTCAGCCCCGGGCCTGTCACTGCCTGCTGTCTCCCCCCTCAGGAGCGAGGCCTCGGAAAAGTTTCCAAAACATCCCCAGACTTGGGTCCAGCGTGGCCAAAAGTCTCCAAGAGACAAGTCGGAAAGAAGGATATGGAACAAAGGGAGAAAGCGAAGGGAGCAAGCCAAAGGGAGGGAAGAGGAAAATCTAGTGCCGGGCTGCAGGACTGAAATGGAGGAATGGAAAGACAAAAGCCAGGAAGCAGGAGAGTTTGAGAAAAGGAGAGAGGAAAGAAGAGACATGCAGACAGACGAGGGCTTAGTGAGAGAGGCTGGCACAGATAACAGGATGGGAAGGAAATAAGGCAATGCAAGACTAGGCCAAAGGACGTTTCCTTGCTTTATATTTTCTACCACATTCATCTGGAGACGAGGAGGAAAGCCATCAGACCTGATGGATTAGGCCCAATCAAAAACCCCGGCTACTTGAGACACTTAGACTAAGCCTAAAATGCAAAGATCTCTCCATAAGGATGGTTTTTATACTCTACTTCCACAATCTGCTGGCAGTACAAAAGAATAAGCGGCAGATCTACTTAGGCTGAGTCACGGTGCTTTGCTCCTAAGACCATGCATACCACGGGAATATTTCAGCATTTCTGCTCTGGTTTTCAGTGTATTACACCAAAACACCCACCTGATGACGTCATTTCAAGAACAACAGCAGCAATTTGCAGAATTCATCTTCTTTGGGGAACTCAGAAATTGCTGAGCTGACACCAAGTCCTGCTGTGTCCCTGTCACCCGCAGAGTGCCCGCATCCTCACCACGGTAGCGGGCATTGTGACAAAGGTTCTATGTCAGCTGGGTGTGGCAGCCGAGCGCCCCCTAGGGGGGGGGGAGCCTGTCAGCCCTGGGCCTGTCACTGCCTGCTGTCCCCCCTGTCACCAGCGAGGCCTCTGAAAAGTTTCGAAAACATCCCCAGACTTGGGTCCAGCGTGGCCAAAAGTCTCCAAGAGACAAGTCGGAAAGAAGGATATGGAACAAAGGGAGAAAGCGAAGGGAGCAAGCCAAAGGGAGGGAAGAGGAAAATCTAGTGCCGGGCTGCAGGACTGAAGTGGAGGAATGAAAAGACAAAAGCCAGGAAGCAGGAGAGTTTGAGAAAAGGAGAGAGGAAAGAAGAGACATGCAGCCAGACGAGGGCTTAGTGAGAGAGGCTGGCACAGAGAACAGGATGAGAAGGAAATAAGGCAAGTCAAGGCTGGGCCAAAGGACGTTTCCTTGCTTTATATTTTCTACTACATTTATCTGGAGACGAGGAGGAAAGCCATCAGACCCGATGGATTAGGCCCAATCAAAAACCCCGGCTACTTGAGACACTTAGACTAAGCCTAAAATGCAAAGATCTCTCCATAAGGATGGTTTTTATACTCTACTTCCACAATCTGCTGGCAGTACAAAAGAATAAGCGGCAGATCTACTTAGGCTGAGTCACGGTGCTTTGCTCCTAAGACCATGCATACCATGGGAATACTTCAGCATTTCTGCTCTGGTTTTCAGTGTATTACACCAAAACACCCACCTGATGACATCATTTCAAGAGCAACAGTAGCAATTTGCAGAATTCAGCTTCTTTGGGGAACTGAGAAATTGCTGAGCTGACACCAAGTCCTGCTGTGTCCCTGTCACCCGCAGAGTGCCCGCATCCTCACCACGGAAGCGGGCATTGTGACAAAGGTTCTATGTCAGCTGGGTGTGGCAGCCAAGCGCCCCCTAGGGGAGGGGGAGCCTGTCAGCCCCGGGCCTGTCACTGCCTGCTGTCCCCCCTGTCACCAGTGAGGCCTCTGAAAAGTTTCCAAAACATCCCCAGACTTGGGTTCAGCGTGGCCGAAAGTCTCCAAGAGACAAGTCGGAAAGAAGGATATGGAACAAAGGGAGAAAGCGAAGGGAGCAAGCCAAAGGGAGGGAAGAGGAAAATCTAGTGCCGGGCTGCAGGTCTGAAATGGAGGAATGGAATGACAAAAGCCAGGAAGGAGGAGAGTTTGAGAAAAGGAGAGAGGAAAGAAGAGACATGCAGCCAGACGAGGGCTTAGTGAGAGAGGCTGGGACAGAGAACAGGATGAGAAGGAAATAAGGCAAGTGTGAAATCCAAGGGCAGAAATTATGGGTAGCAACTAACCTAGGGAAAGGTGGACTCGCTGTATGCTCTGCCTCCTGCCCTAGGATCTGTTTTACACAAGCTGGTAGGAGGGGCTATTGAGATGGAGGGGGAGTGCAAGACAAAACTTGAAACAGAGAGGAGTTTAATAAATGCCCCATAGGAGGAATGCAAACTTGGAAAGATGGTGAATGGCCTGCACAAAGAATATTTGAATACTATGATCCAGCCACATGGGTCCAAGATGGAAACTGGGGATCCCGTACCCCTATATATATGCTAAACCAAATTATTCGGTTGCAAGCAGTGGTTGAAATAATAAGCAACCAGACGGCTGAGGCACCGAATCTCATAGCGAGACAATTGTCTCAGACCAGAGCTGCAGTGTACCAAAATCAGGGAGCGTGAGATTGTCTTTTAGCTGAAGAGAGGGGGGCGTCTGTGGGAAACTGAATACTTCGGAGTGTTGTTTGGAAAGAGATAACGATGGGGAAGCCATAATGAAAATAGCAGAGGAGATAAAACGCGTTGCACATGTACCAGTACAGAAATGCAATTCTATACTTACTAGCCATTGGTGGGGTAACTTATTTGGGGGAGCCTGGTAGAAGAAAATAGGCTTCATGATAGTATGTGCATTTCTGGGTTTACTGTTTCTGCCACGTATGACCCCGTGCTTTGTTCGGTTAATACATTCAGTAGTCCAAGCCATGCAAATCTCAGGCATGCCTATAGATCCTGAAATGGCAGCAAAAGGAACGGGGTATAAACTAATGATTTTAAAAGATAACACCAAACTGGACCTGGCCATTGCACTGGGAAGAAGAAACCCAAAAGGAAAGCGCTAGGAACTGCAGTGAGCGGGGTCACCACGCCAAAGAGCGTGAGCTCCCGCTGCAGCCCAAGAGGTGCCATTGCTGCCGGGGCACCAGCCACCCGGTCATCAGCTGCCCCAGAAGAGCAACACGAATGTTTTGTTCAACATGAGAATTTGTTTGTTCTTTGAGGGAGAAAGATAAGTCTTCTCCTGTCGAAGCAGCCTTCTTACTTGTGGTCCGAGAAAAGGTTAAATAGGGAATCATCACATTAGTACAAAAATTTGCTAACCTTCCCGAAAAGGGGGGAACTGACAGAGGGAATTAACTAACTAACTAACTAACTAACCCATTATGTTAAGAAAAAACAGAACCTTGTCGAATGCCAAGGTAAGAGGTTTTACAGCACCTAGATGTAAACTTGAGAGGACGAGATAACGATAATTTACAGCAAAAGGGGGGAACCAGTCTGATTTCAATCGACTTGGCAGCTTGGGTTCCAGTCCACTTAACATAATGAGCCAAAGGTAAAGAGGTCACTGTGACGAGGCTGAAGGAGCCTTCATCCAAAGACCCCTCCTCAAGACCACCAGATGGCACTGCGCAGGTGCAACAGGGAGGGGTCAAGGAGGAGACTATGGAAATGATCACCTGGGACTCATTTTAAGAAGAAGCGGGAAAGGTTATGAATATGTAGAGGCGTTCCTGGGGTCATTATGAATACGTAACACCTTACTGTATTAAACACACCTCATTCAGCTTCTTTGGGGAACTGAGAAATTGCTGAGCTGACACCAAGTCCTGCTGTGTCCCTGTCACCCGCAGAGTGCCCGCATCCTCACCACGGTAGCGGGCATTGTGACAAAGGTTCTATGTCAGCTGGGTGTGGCAGCCGAGCGCCCCCGAGGGGAGGGGGAGCCTGTCAGCCCAGGGCCTGTCACTGCCTACTGTCCCCCCTGTCAGCAGCGAGGCCTCGGAAAAGTTTCCAAACATCCCCAGACTTGGGTCCAGCGTGGCCAAAAGTCTCCAAGAGACAAGTCGGAAAGAAGGATATGGAACAAAGGGAGAAAGCGAAGGGAGCAAGCCAAAGGGAGGGAAGAGGAAAATCTAGTGCCGGGCTGCAGGACTGAAATGGAGGAATGGAAAGACAAAAGCCAGGAAGCAGGAGAGTTTGAGAAAAGGAGAGAGGAAAGAAGAGACATGCAGCCAGACGAGGGCTTAGTGAGAGAGGCTGGGACAGAGAACAGGATGAGAAGGAAATAAGGCAAGGCAAGGCTGGGCCAAAGGACGTTTCCTTGCTTTATATTTTCTACCACATTCATCTGGAGACGAGGAGGAAAGCCATCAGACCTGATGGATTAGGTCCAGTCAAAAACCCCGGCTACTTGAGACACTTAGACTAAGCCTAAAATGCAAAGATCTCTCCATAAGGATGGTTTTTATACTCTACTTCCACAATCGGCTGCCAGTACAAAAGAATAAGCGGCAGATCTACTTAGGCTGAGTCACGGTGCTTTGCTCCTAAGACCATGCATACCATGGGAATATTTCAGCATTTCTGCTCTGGTTTTCAGTGTATTATACCAAAACACCCACCTGATGACGTCATTTCAAGAACAACAGCAGCAATTTGCAGAATTCAGCTTCTTTGGGGAACTGAGAAATTGCTGAGCTGACACCAAGTCCTGCTGTGTCCCTGTCACCCGCAGAGTGCCCGCATCCTCCCAACGGTAGCGGGCATTGTGACAAAGGTTCTATGTCAGCTGGGTGTGGCAGCCGAGCGCCCCCGAGGGGAGGAAGAGCCTGTCAGCCCCGGGCCTGTCAGCCCCGGGCCTGTCACTGCCTGCTGTCTCCCCCCTCAGCAGCGAGGCCTCTGAAAAGTTTCGAAAACATCCCCAGACTTGGGTCCAGCGTGGCCAAAAGTCTCCAAGAGACAAGTCGGAAAGAAGGATATGGAACAAAGGGAGAAAGCGAAGGGAGCAAGCCAAAGGGAGGGAAGAGGAAAATCTAGTGCCGGGCTGCAGGACCGAAATGGAGGAATGGAAAGACAAAAGCCAGGAAGCAGGAGATTTTGAGAAAAGGAGAGAGGAAAGAAGAGACATGCAGCCAGACGAGGGCTTAGTGACAGAGGCTGGCACAGAGAACAGGATGAGAAGGAAATAAGGCAAGGCAAGGCTAGGCCAAAGGACGTTTCCTTGCTTTATATTTTCTACCACATTCATCTGGAGACAAGGAAGAAAGCCATCAGACCTGATGGATTAGGACTAATCAAAAACCCCGGCTACTTGAGACACTTAGACTAAGCCTAAAATGCAAAGATCTCTCCATAAGGATGGTTTTTATACTCTACTTCCACAATCTGCTGGCAGTACAAAAGAATAAGCGGCAGATCTACTTAGGCTGAGTCACGGTGCTTTGCTCCTAAGACCATGCATACCATGGGAATATTTCAGCATTTCTGCTCTGGTTTTCAGTGTATTACACCAAAACACCCACCTGATGACGTCATTTCACGAGTAACAGAAGCAATTTGCAGAATTCAGCTTCTTTGGGGAACTGAGAAATTGCTGAGCTGACACCAAGTCCTGCTGTGTCCCTGTCACCCGCAGAGTGCTCGCATCCTCCCCACGGTAGCGGGCATTGTGACAAAGGTTCTATGTCAGCTGGGTGTGGCAGCCGAGCGCCCGCTAGGGGAGGGTGAGCCTGTCAGCCCCGGGCCTGTCACTGCCTGCTGTCCCCCCTGTCACCAGCGAGGCCTCTGAAAAGTTTCCAAAACATCCCCAGACTTGGGTCCAGGGTGGCCAAGAGTCTCCAAGAGACAAGTCGGAAAGAAGGATATGGAACAAAGGGAGAAAGCGAAGGGAGCAAGCCAAAGGGAGGGAAGAGGAAAATCTAGTGCCGGGCTGCAGGACCGAAATGGAGGAATGGAAAGACAAAAGCCAGGAAGCAGGAGAGTTTGAGAAAAGGAGAGAGGAAAGAAGAGACATGCAGCCAGACGAGGGCTTAGTGAGAGAGGCTGGCACAGAGAACAGGATGAGAAGGAAATAAGGCAAGTCAAGGCTGGGCCAAAGGACGTTTCCTTGCTTTATATTTTCTACCACATTCATCTGGAGACGAGGAGGAAAGCCATCAGCCCTGATGGATTAGGCCAAATCAAAAACCCCGGCTACTTGAGACACTTAGACTAAGCCTAAAATGCAAAGATCTCTCCATAAGGATGGGTTTTATACTCTACTTCTACAATCTGCTGCCAGTACAAAAGAATAAGCGGCAGATCTACTTAGGCTGAGTCACCGTGCTTTGCTCCTAAGACCATGCATACCATGGGAATATTTCAGCATTTCTGCTCTGGTTTTCAGTGTATTACACCAAAACACCCACCTGATGACGTCATTTCAAGAACAACAGCAGCAATTTGCAGAATTCAGCTTCTTTAGGGAACTGAGAAATTGCTGAGCTGACACCAAGTCCTGCTGTGTCCCTGTCACCCGCAGAGTGCCCGCATCCTCCCAACGGTAGCGGGCATTGTGACAAAGGTTCTATGTCAGCTGGGTGTGGCAGCCGAGCGCCCCCGAGGGGAGGGGGAGCCTGTCAGCCCCGGGCCTGTCACTGCCTGCTGTCCCCCCTGTCACCAGCGAGGCCTCTGAAAAGTTTCCAAAACATCCCCAGACTTGGGTCCAGCGTGGCCAAAAGTCTCCAAGAGACAAGTCGGAAAGAAGGATATGGAACAAAGAGAGAAAGCGAAGGGAGCAAGCCAAAGGGAGGGAAGAGGAAAATCTAGTTCCAGTCTGCAGGACTGAAATGGAGGAATGGAAAGACAAAAGCCAGGAAGCAGGAGAGTTTAAGAAAAGGAGAGAGGAAAGAAGAGACATGCATCCAGATGAGGGGTTAGTGAGAGAGGCTGGGACAGAGAACAGGAGGAGAAGGAAATAAGGCAAGGCAAGGCTGGGTCAAAGGACGTTTCCTTGCTTTATATTTTCTACCACATTCATCTGGAGACGAGGAGGAAAGCCATCAGACCTGATGGATTAGGCCCAATCAAAAACCCCGGCTACTTGAGACACTTAGACTAAGCCTAAAATGCAAAGATCTCTCCATAAGGATTGGTTTTATACTCTACTTCCACAATCTGCTGGCAGTACAAAAGAATAAGCGGCAGATCTACATAGGCTGAGTCACGGTGCTTTGCTCCTAAGACCATGCATACCATGGGAATATTTCAGCATTTCTGCTCTGGTTTTCAGTGTATTACACCAAAACACCCACCTGATGACATCATTTCAAGAACAACAGCAGCAATTGGCAGAATTCAGCTTCTTTGGGGAACTGAGAAATTGCTGAGCTGACACCAAGTCCTGCTGTGTCCCTGTCACCCGCAGAGTGCCCGCATCCTCACCACGGTAGCGGGCATTGTGACAAAGGTTCTATGTCAGCTGGGTGTGGCAGCCGAGCGACCCCTAGGGGAGGGGGAGCCTGTCAGCCCCGGGCCTGTCACTGCCTGCTGTCTCCCCCCTCAGGAGCGAGGCCTCGGAAAAGTTTCCAAAACATCCCCAGACTTGGGTCCAGCGTGGCCAAAAGTCTCCAAGAGACAAGTCGGAAAGAAGGATATGGAACAAAGGGAGAAAGCGAAGGGAGCAAGCCAAAGGGAGGGAAGAGGAAAATCTAGTGCCGGGCTGCAGGACTGAAATGGAGGAATGGAAAGACAAAAGCCAGGAAGCAGGAGAGTTTGAGAAAAGGAGAGAGGAAAGAAGAGACATGCAGACAGACGAGGGCTTAGTGAGAGAGGCTGGCACAGAGAACAGGATGGGAAGGAAATAAGGCAATGCAAGACTAGGCCAAAGGACGTTTCCTTGCTTTATATTTTCTACCACATTCATCTGGAGACGAGGAGGAAAGCCATCAGACCTGATGGATTAGGCCCAATCAAAAACCCCGGCTACTTGAGACACTTAGACTAAGCCTAAAATGCAAAGATCTCTCCATAAGGATGGGTTTTATACTCTACTTCCACAATCTGCTGGCAGTACAAAAGAATAAGCGGCAGATCTACTTAGGCTGAGTCACGGTGCTTTGCTCCTAAGACCATGCATACCATGGGAATATTTCAGCATTTCTGCTCTGGTTTTCAGTGTATTCCACCAAAACACCCACCTGATGACATCATTTCAACGAACAACAGCAGCAATTTGCAGAATTCAACTTCTTTGGGGAACTGAGAAATTGCTGAGCTGACTCCAAGTCCTGCTGTGTCCCTGTCACCCGCAGAGTGCCCGCATCCTCACCACGGTAGCGGGCATTGTGACAAAGGTTCTATGTCAGCTGGGTGTGGCAGCCGAGCGCCCCCTAGGGGAGGGGGAGCCTGTCAGCCCCGGGCCTGTCACTGCCTGCTGTCCCCCCTGTCAGCAGCGAGGCCTCTGAAAAGTTTCCAAAACATCCCCAGACTTGGGTCCAGCGTGGCCAAAAGTCTCCAAGAGACAAGTCGGAAAGAAGGATATGGAACAAAGGGAGAAAGCGAAGGGAGCAAGCCAAAGGGAGGGAAGAGGAAAATCTCATGCCGGGCTGCAGGACTGAAATGGAGGAATGGAAAGACAAAAGCCAGGAAGCAGGAGAGTTTGAGAAAAGGAGAGAGGAAAGAAGAGACATGCAGCCAGACGAGGGCTTAGTGAGAGAGGCTGGGACAGAGAACAGGATGAGAAGAAAATAAGGCAAGGCAAGGCTGGAACAAAGCACGTTTCCTTGCTTTATATTTTCTACCACATTCATCTGGAGACAGGGAGGAAAGCCATCAGACCCGATGGATTAGGCCCAATCAAAAACCCCGGCTACTTGAGACACTTAGACTAAGCCTAAAATGCAAAGATCTCTCCATAAGGATGGGTTTTATACTCTACTTCCACAATCTGCTGGCAGTACAAAAGAATAAGCGGCAGATCTACTTAGGCTGAGTCACGGTGCTTTGCTCCTAAGACCATGCATACCATGGGAATATTTCAGCATTTCTGCTCTGGTTTTCAGTGTATTACACCAAAACACCCACCTGATGACGTCATTTCACGAGTAACAGCAGCAATTTGCAGAATTCAGCTTCTTTGGGGAACTGAGAAATTGCTGAGCTGACACCAAGTCCTGCTGTGTCCCTGTCACCCGCAGAGTGCCCGCATCCTCACCACGGTAGCGGGCATTGTGACAAAGGTTCTATGTCAGCTGGGTGTGGCAGCCGAGCGCCCCCTAGGGGAGGGGGAGCCTGTCAGCCCCGGGCCTGTCACTGCCTCCTGTCCCCCCTGTCACCAGCGAGGCCTCTGAAAAGTTTCCAAAACATCCCCAGACTTGGGTCCAGCGTGGCCAAAAGTCTCCAAGAGACAAGTCGGAAAGAAGGATATGGAACAAAGGGAGAAAGCGAAGGGAGCAAGCCAAAGGGAGGGAAGAGGAAAATCTAGTGCCGGGCTGCAGGACTGAAATGGAGGAATGGAAAGACAAAAGCCAGGAAGCAGGAGAGTTTGAGAAAAGGAGAGAGGAAAGAAGAGACATGCAGCCAGACGAGGGCTTAGTGACAGAGGCTGGCACAGAGAACAGGATGAGAAGGAAATAAGGCAAGGCAAGGCTGGGCCAAAGGACGTTTCCTTGCTTTATATTTTCTACCACATTCATCTGGAGATGAGGAGGAAAGCCATCAGACCTGACGGATTAGGCCCAATCAAAAACCCCGGCTACTTGAGACACTTAGACTAAGCCTAAAATGCAAAGATCTCTCCATAAGGATGGTTTTTATACTCTACTTCCACAATCTGCTGGCAGTACAAAAGAATAAGCGGCAGATCTACTTAGGCTGAGTCACGGTGCTTTGCTCCTAAGAACATGCATACCATGGGAATATTTCAGCATTTCTGCTCTGGTTTTCAGTGTATTACACCAAAACACCCACCTGATGACGTCATTTCACGAGTAACAGCAGCAATTTGCAGAATTCAGCTTCTTTGGGGAACTCAGAAATTGCTCAGCTGACACTAAGTCCTGCTGTGTCCCTGTCACCCGCAGAGTGCCTGCATCCTCACCACGGTAGCGGGCATTGTGACAAAGGTTCTATGTCAGCTGGGTGTGGCAGCCGAGCGCCCCCTAGGGGAGGGGGAGCCTGTCAGCCCCGGGCCTGTCACTGCCTGCTGTCTCCCCCCTCAGCAGCGAGGCCTCTGAAAAGTTTCAAAAACATCCCCAGACTTGGGTCCAGCGTGGCCAAAAGTCTCCAAGAGACAAGTCGGAAAGAAGGATATGCAACAAAGAGAGAAAGCGAAGGGAGACAGCCAAAGGGAGGGAAGAGGAAAATCTAGTGTCGGGCTGCAGGACTGAAATGGAGGAATGGAAAGACAAAAGCCAGGAAGCAGGAGAGTTTGAGAAAAGGAGAGAGGAAAGAAGAGACATGCAGCCAGACGAGGCGTTAGTGAGAGAGCCTGGCACAGAGAACAGGAGGAGAAGGAAATAAGGCAAGGCAAGGCTGGGTCAAAGGACGTTTCCTTGCTTTATATTTTCTACCACATTCATCTGGAGACGAGGAGGAAAGCCATGAGCCCTGATGGATTAGGCCAAATCAAAAACCCCGGCTACTTGAGACACTTAGACTAAGCCTAAAACGCAAAGATCTCTCCATAAGGATGTTTTTTATACTCTACTTCCACAATCTGCTGGCAGTACAAAAGAATAAGTGGCAGATCTACTTAGGCTGAGTCACGGTGCTTTGCTCCTAAGACCATGCATACCATGGGAATATTTCAGCATTTCTGCCCTGGTTTTCAGTGTATTACACCAAAACACCCACCCGATGATGTCATTTCAGGAACAACAGCAGCAATTTGCAGAATTCAGCTTCTTTGGGGAACTGAGAAATTGCTGAGCTGACACCAAGTCCTGCTGTGTCCCTATCACCCGCAGAGTGCCCGCATACTCCCAACGGTAGCGGGCATTGTGACAAAGGTTCTATGTCAGCTGGGTGTGGCAGCCGAGCGCCCCTGAGGGGAGGCGAAGCCTTTCAACCCCGGGCCTGTCACTGCCTGCTGTCCCCCCTGTCAGCAGCGAGGCCTCGGAAAAGTTTCCAAAACATCCCCAGACTTGGGTCCAGCGTGGCCAAAAGTCTCCAAGAGACAAGTCGGAAAGAAGGATATGGAACAAAGAGAAAGCGAAGGGAGACAGCCAAAGGGAGGGAAGAGGAAAATCTAGTGCCGGACTGCAGGACTGAAATGGAGGAATGGAAAGACAAAAGCCAGGAAGCAGGAGAGTTTGAGAAAAGGAGAGAGGAAAGAAGAGACATGCAGCCAGACGAGGGGTCAGTGAGAGAGGCTGGGACAGAGAACAGGATGAGAAGGAAATAAGGCAAGGCAAGGCTGGGCCAAAGGACGTTTCCTTGCTTTATATTTTCTACCACATTCATCTGGAGACGAGGAGGAAAGCCATCAGACCTGATGGATTAGGCCCAATCAAAAACCCTGGCTACTTGAGACACTTAGACTAAGCCTAAAATGCAAAGATCTCTCCATAAGGATGGTTTTTATACTCTACTTCCACAACCTGCTGGCAGTACAAAAGAATAAGCGGCAGATCTACTTAGGCTGAGTCACGGTGCTTTGCTCCTAAGACCATGCATACCATGGGAATATTTCAGCATTTCTGCTCTGGTTTTCAGTGTATTACACCAAAACACCCACCTGATGACGTCATTTCACGAGTAACAGCAGCAATTTGCAGAATTCAGCTTCTTTGGGGAACTGAGAAATTGCTGAGCTGACACCAAGTCCTGCTGTGTCCCTGTCACCCGCAGAGTGCTCGCATCCTCCCCACGGTAGCGGGCATTGTGACAAAGGTTCTATGTCAGCTGGGTGTGGCAGCCGAGTGCCCCCGAGGGGAGGAAGAGCCTGTCAGCCCCGGGCCTGTCAGCCCCGGGCCTGTCACTGCCTGCTGTCTCCCCCCTCAGCAGCGAGGGCTCTGAAAAGTTTCCAAAACATCCCCAGACTTGGGTCCAGCGTGGCCAAAAGTCTCCAAGAGACAAGTCGGAAAGAAGGATATGGAACAAAGGGAGAAAGCGAAGGGAGCAAGCCAAAGGGAGGGAAGAGGAAAATCTAGTGCCGGGCTGCAGGACCGAAATGGAGGAATGGAAAGACAAAAGCCAGGAAGCAGGAGATTTTGAGAAAAGGAGAGAGGAAAGAAGAGACATGCAGCCAGACGAGGGCTTAGTGACAGAGGCTGGCACAGAGAACAGGATGAGAAGGAAATAAGGCAAGGCAAGGCTAGGCCAAAGGACGTTTCCTTGCTTTATATTTTCTACCACATTCATCTGGAGACAAGGAGGAAAGCCATCAGACCTGATGGATTAGGACTAATCAAAAACCCCGGCTACTTGAGACACTTAGACTAAGCCTAAAATGCAAAGATCTCTCCATAAGGATGGTTTTTATACTCTACTTCCACAATCTGCTGGCAGTACAAAAGAATAAGCGGCAGATCTACTTAGGCTGAGTCACGGTGCTTTGCTCCTAAGACCATGCATACCATGGGAATATTTCAGCATTTCTGCTCTGGTTTTCAGTGTATTACACCAAAACACCCACCTGATGACGTCATTTCACGAGTAACAGCAGCAATTTGCAGAATTCAGCTTCTTTGGGGAACTGAGAAATTGCTGAGCTGACACCAAGTCCTGCTGTGTCCCTGTCACCCGCAGAGTGCCCGCATCCTCCCAACGGTAGCGGGCATTGTGACAAAGGTTCTATGTCAGCTGGGTGTGGCAGCCGAGCGCCCCCTAAGGGAGGGGGAGCCTCTCAGCCCCGGGCTTGTCACTGCCTGCTGTCCCCCCTGTCACCAGCGAGGCCTCTGAAAAGTTTCAAAAACATCCCCAGACTTGGGTCCAGCGTGGCCAAAAGTCTCCAAGAGACAAGTCGGAAAGAAGGATATGCAACAAAGAGAGAAAGCGAAGGGAGACAGCCAAAGGGAGGGAAGAGGAAAATCTAGTGTCGGGCTGCAGGACTGAAATGGAGGAATGGAAAGACAAAAGCCAGGAAGCAGGAGAGTTTGAGAAAAGGAGAGAGGAAAGAAGAGACATGCAGCCAGACGAGGGCTTAGTGAGAGAGCCTGGCACAGAGAACAGGAGGAGAAGGAAATAAGGCAAGGCAAGGCTGGGCCAAAGGACGTTTCCTTGCTTTATATTTTCTACCACATTCATCTGGAGACGAGGAGGAAAGCCATCAGACCTGATGGATTAGGCCAAATCAAAAACCCCGGCTACTTGAGACACTTAGACTAAGCCTAAAACGCAAAGATCTCTCCATAAGGATGTTTTTTATACTCTACTTCCACAATCTGCTGGCAGTACAAAAGAATAAGTGGCAGATCTACTTAGGCTGAGTCACGGTGCTTTGCTCCTAAGACCATGCATACCATGGGAATATTTCAGCATTTCTGCCCTGGTTTTCAGTGTATTACACCAAAACACCCACCTGATGATGTCATTTCAAGAACAACAGCAGCAATTTGCAGAATTCAGCTTCTTTGGGGAACTGAGAAATTGCTGAGCTGACACCAAGTCCTGCTGTGTCCCTGTCACCCGCAGAGTGCCCGCATCCTCACCACGGTAGCGGGCATTGTGACAAAGGTTCTATGTCAGCTGGGTGTGGCAGCCGAGCGCCCCTGAGGGGAGGCGAAGCCTTTCAACCCCGGGCCTGTCACTGCCTGCTGTCCCCCCTGTCAGCAGCGAGGCCTCGGAAAAGTTTCCAAAACATCCCCAGACTTGGGTCCAGCGTGGCCAAAAGTCTCCAAGAGACAAGTCGGAAAGAATGATATGGAACAAAGAGAAAGCGAAGGGAGACAGCCAAAGGGAGGGAAGAGGAAAATCTAGTGCCGGACTGCAGGACTGAAATGGAGGAATGGAAAGACAAAAGCCAGGAAGCAGGAGAGTTTGAGAAAAGGAGAGAGGAAAGAAGAGACATGCAGCCAGACGAGGGGTCAGTGAGAGAGGCTGGGACAGAGAACAGGATGAGAAGGAAATAAGGCAAGGCAAGGCTGGGCCAAAGGACGTTTCCTTGCTTTATATTTTCTACCACATTCATCTGGAGACGAGGAGGAAAGCCATCAGACCTGATGGATTAGGCCCAATCAAAAACCCTGGCTACTTGAGACACTTAGACTAAGCCTAAAATGCAAAGATCTCTCCATAAGGATGGTTTTTATACTCTACTTCCACAACCTGCTGGCAGTACAAAAGAATAAGCGGCAGATCTACTTAGGCTGAGTCACGGTGCTTTGCTCCTAAGACCATGCATACCATGGGAATATTTCAGCATTTCTGCTCTGGTTTTCAGTGTATTACACCAAAACACCCACCTGATGACGTCATTTCACGAGTAACAGCAGCAATTTGCAGAATTCAGCTTCTTTGGGGAACTGAGAAATTGCTGAGCTGACACCAAGTCCTGCTGTGTCCCTGTCACCCGCAGAGTGCTCGCATCCTCCCAACGGTAGCGGGCATTGTGACAAAGGTTCTATGTCAGCTGGGTGTGGCAGCCGAGTGCCCCCGAGGGGAGGAAGAGCCTGTCAGCCCCGGGCCTGTCAGCCCCGGGCCTGTCACTGCCTGCTGTCTCCCCCCTCAGCAGCGAGGGCTCTGAAAAGTTTCCAAAACATCCCCAGACTTGGGTCCAGCGTGGCCAAAAGTCTCCAAGAGACAAGTCGGAAAGAAGGATATGGAACAAAGGGAGAAAGCGAAGGGAGCAAGCCAAAGGGAGGGAAGAGGAAAATCTAGTGCCGGGCTGCAGGACCGAAATGGAGGAATGGAAAGACAAAAGCCAGGAAGAAGGAGATTTTGAGAAAAGGAGAGAGGAAAGAAGAGACATGCAGCCAGACGAGGGCTTAGTGACAGAGGCTGGGACAGAGAACAGGATGAGAAGGAAATAAGGCAAGGCAAGGCTAGGCCAAAGGACGTTTCCTTGCTTTATATTTTCTACCACATTCATCTGGAGACAAGGAGGAAAGCCATCAGACCTGATGGATTAGGACTAATCAAAAACCCCGGCTACTTGAGACACTTAGACTAAGCCTAAAATGCAAAGATCTCTCCATAAGGATGGTTTTTATACTCTACTTCCACAACCTGCTGGCAGTACAAAAGAATAAGCGGCAGATCTACTTAGGCTGAGTCACGGTGCTTTGCTCCTAAGACCATGCATACCATGGGAATATTTCAGCATTTCTGCTCTGGTTTTCAGTGTATTACACCAAAACACCCACCTGATGACGTCATTTCACGAGTAACAGCAGCAATTTGCAGAATTCAGCTTCTTTGGGGAACTGAGAAATTGCTGAGCTGACACCAAGTCCTGCTGTGTCCCTGTCACCCGCAGAGTGCCCGCATCCTCCCAACGGTAGCGGGCATTGTGACAAAGGTTCTATGTCAGCTGGGTGTGGCAGCCGAGCGCCCCCTAAGGGAGGGGGAGCCTCTCAGCCCCGGGCTTGTCACTGCCTGCTGTCCCCCCTGTCACCAGCGAGGCCTCTGAAAAGTTTCAAAAACATCCCCAGACTTGGGTCCAGCGTGGCCAAAAGTCTCCAAGAGACAAGTCGGAAAGAAGTATATGGAACAAAGGGAGAAAGCGAAGGGAGCAAGCCAAAGGGAGGGAAGAGGAAAATCTAGTGTCGGGCTGCAGGACTGAAATGGAGGAATGGAAAGACAAAAGCCAGGAAGCAGGAGAGTTTGAGAAAAGGAGAGAGGAAAGAAGAGACATGCAGCCAGACGAGGGCTTAGTGAGAGAGCCTGGCACAGAGAACAGGAGGAGAAGGAAATAAGGCAAGGCAAGGCTGGGCCAAAGGACGTTTCCTTGCTTTATATTTTCTACCACATTCATCTGGAGACGAGGAGGAAAGCCATCAGCCCTGATGGATTAGGCCAAATCAAAAACCCCGGCTACTTGAGACACTTAGACTAAGCCTAAAATGCAAAGATCTCTCCATAAGGATGTTTTTTATACTCTACTTCCACAATCTGCTGGCAGTACAAAAGAATAAGTGGCAGATCTACTTAGGCTGAGTCACGGTGCTTTGCTCCTAAGACCATGCATACCATGGGAATATTTCAGCATTTCTGCCCTGGTTTTCAGTGTATTACACCAAAACACCCACCTGATGATGTCATTTCAAGAACAACAGCAGCAATTTGCAGAATTCAGCTTCTTTGGGGAACTGAGAAATTGCTGAGCTGACACCAAGTCCTGCTGTGTCCCTATCACCCGCAGAGTGCCCGCATCCTCCCAACGGTAGCGGGCATTGTGACAAAGGTTCTATGTCAGCTGGGTGTGGCAGCCGAGCGCCCCTGAGAGGAGGCGAAGCCTTTCAACCCCGGGCCTGTCACTGCCTGCTGTCCCCCCTGTCAGCAGCGAGGCCTCGGAAAAGTTTCCAAAACATCCCCAGACTTGGGTCCAGCGTGGCCAAAAGTCTCCAAGAGACAAGTCGGAAAGAAGGATATGGAACAAAGAGAAAGCGAAGGGAGACAGCCAAAGGGAGGGAAGAGGAAAATCTAGTGCCGGACTGCAGGACTGAAATGGAGGAATGGAAAGACAAAAGCCAGGAAGCAGGAGAGTTTGAGAAAAGGAGAGAGGAAAGAAGAGACATGCAGCCAGACGAGGGGTCAGTGAGAGAGGCTGGGACAGAGAACAGGATGAGAAGAAAATAAGGCAAGGCAAGGCTGGGCTAAAGGACGTTTCCTTGCTTTATATTTTCTACCACATTCATCTGGAGACGAGGAGGAAAGCCATCAGACCTGATGGATTAGGCCCAATCAAAAACCCTGGCTACTTGAGACACTTAGACTAAGCCTAAAATGCAAAGATCTCTCCATAAGGATGGTTTTTATACTCTACTTCCACAACCTGCTGGCAGTACAAAAGAATAAGCGGCAGACATACTTAGGCTGAGTCACGGTGCTTTGCTCCTAAGACCATGCATACCATGGGAATATTTCAGCATTTCTGCTCTGGTTTTCAGTGTATTACACCAAAACACCCACCTGATGACGTCATTTCACGAGTAACAGCAGCAATTTGCAGAATTCAGCTTCTTTGGGGAACTGAGAAATTGCTGAGCTGACACCAAGTCCTGCTGTGTCCCTGTCACCCGCAGAGTGCTCGCATCCTCCCCACGGTAGCGGGCATTGTGACAAAGGTTCTATGTCAGCTGGGTGTGGCAGCCGAGCGCCCCCGAGGGGAGGGGGAGCCTGTCAGCCCTGGGCCTGTCACTGCCTGCTGTCCCCCCTGTCACCAGCGAGGCCTCTGAAAAGTTTCCAAACATCCCCAGACTTGGGTCCAGGGTGGCCAAGGGTCTCCAAGAGACAAGTCGGAAAGAAGGATATGGAACAAAGGGAGAAAGCGAAGGGAGCAAGCCAAAGGGAGGGAAGAGGAAAATCTAGTGCCGGGCTGCAGGACCGAAATGGAGGAATGGAAAGACAAAAGCCAGGAAGCAGGAGAGTTTGAGAAAAGGAGAGAGGAAAGAAGAGACATGCAGCCAGACGAGGGCTTAGTGAGAGAGGCTGGGACAGAGAACAGGATGAGAAGGAAATAAGGCAAGGCAAAATACGCCAAAGGACGTTTCCTTGCTTTATATTTTCTACCACATTCATCTGGAGACGAGGAGGAAAGCCATCAGACCTGACGGATTAGGCCCAATCAAAAACCCCGGCTACTTGAGACACTTAGACTAAGCCTAAAATGCAAAGATCTCTCCATAAGGATGGGTTCTATGCTCTATTTCCACAATCTGCTGCCAGTACAAAAGAATAAGCGGCAGATCTACTTAGGCTGAGTCACGGTGCTTTGCTCCTAAGACCATGCATACCATGGGAATATTTCAGCATTTCTGCCCTGGTTTTCAGTGTATTACACCAAAACACCCACCTGATGATGTCATTTCAAGAACAACAGCAGCAATTTGCAGAATTCAGCTTCTTTGGGGAACTGAGAAATTGCTGAGCTGACACCAAGTCCTGCTGTGTCCCTGTCACCCGCAGAGTGCCCGCATCCTCCCAACGGTAGCGGGCATTGTGACAAAGGTTCTATGTCAGCTGGGTGTGGCAGCCGAGCGCCCCCTAGGGGAGGGGGAGCCTGTCATCCCCGGGCCTGTCACTGCCTGCTGTCTCCCCCCTCAGGAGCGAGGCCTCGGAAAAGTTTCCAAAACATCCCCAGACTTGGGTCCAGCGTGGCCAAAAGTCTCCAAGAGACAAGTTGGAAAGAAGGATATGGAACAAAGAGAGAAAGCGAAGGGAGGAAGCCAAAGGGAGGAAAGAGGAATATCTAGTGCCGGGCTGCAGGACTGAAATGGAGGAATGGAAAGACAAAAGCCAGGAAGCAGGAGAGTTTGAGAAAAGGAGAGAGGAAAGAAGAGACATGCAGCCAGACGAGGGCTTAGTGAGAGAGGCTGGGACAGAGAAGAGGATGAGAAGGAAATAAAGCAAGGCAAGGCTAGGCCAAAGGACGTTTCCTTGCTTTATATTTTCTACCACATTCATCTGGAGACGAGGAGGAAAGCCATCAGACCTGACGGATTAGGCCCAATCAAAAACCCCGGCTACTTGAGACACTTAGACTAAGCCTAAAATGCAAAGATCTCTCCATAAGGATGGGTTTTATACTCTACTTCCACAATCTGCTGGCAGTACAAAAGAATAAGCGGCAGATCTACTTAGGCTGAGTCACGGTGCTTTGCTCCTAAGACCATGCATACCATGGGAATATTTCAGCATTTCTGCTCTGGTTTTCAGTGTATTACACCAAAACACCCACCTGATGACGTCATTTCAAGAACAACAGCAGCAATTTGCAGAATTCAGCTTCTTTGGGGAACTGAGAAATTGCTCAGCTGACACCAAGTCCTGCTGTGTCCCTGTCACCCGCAGAGTGCCCGCATCCTCACCACGGTAGCGGGCATTGTGACAAAGGTTCTATGTCAGCTGGGTGTGGCAGCTGAGCGCCCCCTAGGGGAGGGGGAGCCTGTCAGCCCCGGGCCTGTCACTGCCTGCTGTCTCCCCCCTCAGGAGCGAGGCCTCGGAAAAGTTTCCAAAACATCCCCAGACTTGGGTCCAGCGTGGCCAAAAGTCTCCAAGAGACAAATTGGAAAGAAGGATATGGAACAAAGAGAGAAAACGAAGGGAGGAAGCCAAAGGGAGGAAAGAAAAATATCTAGTGCCGGGCTGCAGGACTGAAATGGAGGAATGGAAAGACAAAAGCCAGGAAGCAGGAGAGTTTGAGAAAAGGAGAGAGGAAAGAAGAGACATGCAGCCAGACGAGGGCTTAGTGAGAGAGGCTGGGACAGAGAACAGGATGAGAAGGAAATAAGGCAAGGCAAGGCTAGGCCAAAGGACGTTTCCTTGATTTATATTTTCTAACACATTCATCTGGAGACGAGGAGGAAAGCCATCAGACCTGATGGATTAGGCCCAATCAAAAACCCCGGCTACTTGAGACACTTAGACTAAGCCTAAAATGCAAAGATCTCTCCATAAGGATGGGTCTTATACTCTACTTCCACAATCTGCTGGCAGTACAAAAGAATAAGCGGCAGATCTACTTAGGCTGAGTCACGGTGCTTTGCTCCTAAGACCATGCATACCATGGGAATATTTCAGCATTTCTGCTCTGGTTTTCAGTGTATTACACCAAAACACCCACCTGATGACATCATTTCAAGAACAACAGCAGCAATTTGCAGAATTCAGCTTCTTTGGGGAACTGAGAAATTGCTGAGCTGACTCCAAGTCCTGCTGTGTCCCTGTCACCCGCAGAGTGCCCGCATCCTCACCACGGTAGCGGGCATTGTGACAAAGGTGCTATGTCAGCTGGGTGTGGCAGCCGAACGCCCCCTAGGGGAGGGGGAGCCTGTCAGCCCCGGGCCTGTCACTGCCTGCTGTCCCCCCTGTCAGCAGCGAGGCCTCGGAAAAGTTTCCAAAACATCCCCAGACTTGGGTCCAGCGTGGCCAAAAGTCTCCAAGAGACAAGTCGGAAAGAAGGATATGGAACAAAGAGAGAAAGCGAAGGGAGCAAGCCAAAGGGAGGGAAGAGGAAAATCTTGTGCCGGGCTGCAGGACTGAAATGGAGGAATGAAAAGACAAAAGCCAGGAAGCAGGAGAGTTTGAGAAAAGGAGAGAGGAAAGAAGAGACATGCAGCCAGACGAGGGCTTAGTGAGAGAGGCTGGGACAGAGAACAGGATGAGTAGGAAATAAAGCAAGGCAAGGCTAGGCCAAAGGACGTTTCCTTGCTTTATATTTTCTACCATATTCATCTGGAGACGAGGAGGAAAGCCATCAGACCTGATGGATTAGGCCCAATCAATAACCCTGGCTACTTGAGACACTTAGACTAAGCCTAAAATGCAAAGATCTCTCCATAAGGATGGGTTTTATACTCTATTTCCACAATCTGCTGGCAGTACAAAAGAATAAGCGGCAGATCTACTTAAGCTGAGTCACGGTGCTTTGCTCCTAAGACCATGCATACCATGGGAATATTTCAGCATTTCTGCTCTGGTTTTCAGTGTATTACACCAAAACACCCACCTGATGACGTCCTTTCAAGAACAACAGCAGCAATTTGCAGAATTCAGCTTCTTTGGGGAACTGAGAAATTGCTCAGCTGACACCAAGTCCTGCTGTGTCCCTGTCACCCGCAGAGTGCCCGCATCCTCCCAACGGTAGCGGGCATTGTGACAAAGGTTCTATGTCAGCTGGGTGTGGCAGCCGAGCGACCCCTAGGGGAGGGGGAGCCTGTCAGCCCCGGGCCTGTCACTGCCTGCTGTCTCCCCCCTCAGGAGCGAGGCCTCAGAAAAGTTTCCAAAACATCCCCAGACTTGGGTCCAGCGTGGCCAAAAGTCTCCAAGAGACAAGTCAGAAAGAAGGATATGGAACAAAGGGAGAAAGCAAAGGGAGCAAGCCAAAGGGAGGGAAGAGGAAAATCTAGTGCTGGGCTGCAGGACTGAAATGGAGGAATGGAAAGACAAAAGCCAGGAAGCAGGAGAGTTTGAGAAAAGGAGAGAGGAAAGAAGAGACATGCAGACAGACGAGGGCTTAGTGAGAGAGGCTGGCACAGAGAACAGGATGGGAAGGAAATAAGGCAATGCAAGACTAGGCCAAAGGACGTTTCCTTGCTTTATATTTTCTAACACATTCATCTGGAGACGAGGAGGAAAGCCATCAGACCTGATGGATTAGGCCCAATCAAAAACCCCGGCTACTTGAGACACTTAGACTAAGCCTAAAATGGAAAGATCTCTCCATAAGAATGCGTTTTATACTCTACTTCCACAATCTGCTGCCAGTACAAAAGAATAAGCGGCAGATCTACTTAGGCTGAGTCACGGTGGTTTTGTGAAGAGACCATGCATACCATGGGAATATTTCAGCATTTCTGCTCTGCTTTTCAGTGTATTACACAAAAACACCCACCTGATGACATCATTTCAAGAGGAACAGCAGTAATTTGCAGAATTCAGCTTCTTTGGGGAACTGAGAAATTGCTGAGCTGACACCAAGTCCTGCAGTGTCCCTGTCCCCCGCAGATCCCGCATCCTCAGCACGGTAGCGGGCACTGTGACAAAGGTTCTATGTCAGCTGTGTGTCGCAGCCGAGCGCCCCCTAGGGGAGGGGGAGCCTGTCAGCCCCGGGCCTGTCACTGCCTGCTGTCCCCCCTGTCACCAGCGAGGCCTCGGAAAAGTTTCCAAAACATCCCCAGACTTGGGTCCAGCGTGGCCAAAAGTCTCCAAGAGACAAGTCGGAAAGAAGGATATGGAACAAAGGGAGAAAGCGAAGGGAGCAAGCCAAAGGGAGGGAAGAGGAAAATCTAGTGCCGGGCTGCAGGACGGAAATGGAGGAATGGAAAGACAAAAGCCAGGAAGCAGGAGAGTTTGAGAAAAGGAGAGAGGAAAGAAGAGACATGCAGCCAGACGAGGGCTTAGTGAGAGAGGCTGGGACAGAGAACAGGATGAGAAGGAAATAAGGCAAGGCAAGGCTGGGCCAAAGGACGTTTCCTTGCTTTATATTTTCTACCACATTCATCTAGAGACAAGGAGAAAAGCCATCAGTCCTGATGGATTAGGCCCAAGCAAAAACCTTAGCTACTTGAGACACTTAGACTAAGCCTAAAATGCAAAGATCTCTCCATAAGGATGGGTTTTATACTCTACTTCCACAATCTGCTGGCAGTACAAAAGAATAAGCGGCAGATCTACTTAGGCTGAGTCACGGTGCTTTGCTCCTAAGACCATGCATACCATGGGAATATTTCAGCATTTCTGCTCTGCTTTTCAGTGTATTACACCAAAACACACACCTGATGACGTCATTTCAAGAACAACAGCAGCAATTTGCAGAATTCAGCTTCTTTGGGGAACTCAGAAATTGCTGAGCTGACACCAAGTCCTGCTGTGTCCCTGTCACCCGCAGAATGCCCGCATCATCACCACGGTAGCGGGCATTGTGACAAAGGTTCTATGTCAGCTGGGTGTGGCAGCCGAGCGCCCCCTAGGGGAGGGGGAGCCTGTCAGCCCCGGGCCTGTCACTGCCTGCTGTCTCCCCCCTCAGCAGCGAGGCCTCGGAAAAGTTTCCAAAACATCCCCAGACTTGGGTCCAGCGTGGCCAAAAGTCTCCAAGAGACAAGTCGGAAAGAAGGATATGGAACAAAGGGAGAAAGCGAAGGGAGCAAGCCAAAGGGAGGGAAGAGGAAAATCTCGTGCCGGGCTGCAGGACTGAAATGGAGGAATGGAAAGACAAAAGCCAGGAAGCAGGAGAGTTTGAGAAAAGGAGAGAGGAAAGAAGAGACATGCAGCCAGACGAGGGGTTAGTGAGAGAGGCTGGGACAGAGAACAGGATGAGAAGAAAATAAGGCAAGGCAAGGCTGGAACAAAGCACGTTTCCTTGCTTTATATTTTCTACCACATTCATCTGGAGACAGGGAGGAAAGCCATCAGACCTGATGGATTAGGACCAATCAAAAACCCCGGCTGCTTGAGACACTTAGACTAAGCCTAAAATGCAAAGATCTCTCCATAAGGATGGTTTTTATACTCTACTTCCACAATCTGCTGGCAGTACAAAAGGATAAGCGGCAGATCTACTTAGGCTGAGTCACGGTGCTTTGCTCCTAAGACCATGCATACCATGGGAATATTTCAGCATTTCTGCTCTGGTTTTCAGTGTATTACACCAAAACACCCACCTGATGACGTCATTTCACGAGTAACAGCAGCAATTTGCAGAATTCAGCTTCTTTGGGGAACTGAGAAATTGCTGAGCTGACACCAAGTCCTGCTGTGTCCCTGTCACCCGCAGAGTGCCCGCATCCTCACCACGGTAGCGGGCATTGTGACAAAGGTTCTATGTCAGCTGGGTGTGGCAGCCGAGCGCCCCCTAGGGGAGGGGGAGCCTGTCAGCCCCGGGCCTGTCACTGCCTGCTGTCCCCCCTGTCAGCAGCGAGGCCTCTGAAAAGTTTCCAAAACATCCCCAGACTTGGGTCCAGCGTGGCCAAAAGTCTCCAAGAGACAAGTCGGAAAGAAGGATATGGAACAAAGGGAGAAAGTGAAGGGAGCAAGCCAAAGGGAGGGAAGAGGAAAATCTAGTGCCGGGCTGCAGGACTGAAATGGAGGAATGGAAAGACAAAAGCCAGGAAGCAGGAGAGTTTGAGAAAAGGAGAGAGGAAAGAAGAGACATGCAGCCAGACGAGGGCTTAGTGAGAGAGGCTGGGACAGGGAACAGGATGAGAAGGAAATAAGGCAAGGCAAGGCTAGGCCAAAGGACGTTTCCTTGCTTTATATTTTCTACCACATTCATCTGGAGACGAGGAGGAAAGCCATCAGACCTGATGGATTAGGCCCAATCAAAAACCCCGGCTACTAGAGACACTTAGACTAAGCCTAAAATGCAAAGATCTCTCCATAAGGATGGTTTTTATACTCTACTTCCACAATCTGCTGGCAGTACAAAAGAATAAGCGGCAGATCTACTTAGGCTGAGTCACGGTGCTTTGCTCCTAAGACCATGCATACCATGGGAATATTTCAGCATTTCTGCTCTGCTTTTCAGTGTATTACACCAAAACACCCACCTGATGACGTCATTTCAAGAACAACAGCAGCAATTTGCAGAATTCAGCTTCTTTGGGGAACTCAGAAATTGCTGAGCTGACACCAAGTCCTGCTGTGTCCCTATCACCCGCAGAACGCCCGCATCATCACCACGGTAGCGGGCATTGTGACAAAGGTGCTATGTCAGCTGGGTGTGGCAGCCGAGCGCCCCCTAGGGGAGGGGGAGCCTGTCAGCCCGGGGCCTGTCACTGCCTGCTGTCTCCCCCCTCAGCAGCGAGGCCTCGGAAAAGTTTCCAAAACATCCCCAGACTTGGGTCCAGCGTGGCCAAAAGTCTCCAAGAGACAAGTCGGAAAGAAGGATATGGAACAAAGGGAGAAAGCGAAGGGAGCAAGCCAAAGGGAGGGAAGAGGAAAATCTCGTGCCGGGCTGCAGGACTGAAATGGAGGAATGGAAAGACAAAAGCCAGGAAGCAGGAGAGTTTGAGAAAAGGAGAGAGGAAAGAAGAGACATGCAGCCAGACGAGGGGTTAGTGAGAGAGGCTGGGACAGAGAACAGGATGAGAAGAAAATAAGGCAAGGCAAGGCTGGAACAAAGCACGTTTCCTTGCTTTATATTTTCTACCACATTCATCTGGAGACAGGGAGGAAAGCCATCAGACCTGATGGATTAGGACCAATCAAAAATCCCGGCTGCTTGAGACACTTAGACTAAGCCTAAAATGCAAAGATCTCTCCATAAGGATGGGTTTTATACTCTACTTCCACAATCTGCTGGCAGTACAAAAGAATAAGCGGCAGATCTACTTAGGCTGAGTCACGGTGCTTTGCTCCTAAGACCATGCATACCATGGGAATATTTCAGCATTTCTGCTCTGGTTTTCAGTGTATTACACCAAAACACCCACCTGATGACATCATTTCAAGAACAACAGCAGCAATTTGCAGAATTCAGCTTCTTTGGGGAACTCAGAAATTGCTGAGCTGACACCAAGTCCTGCTGTGTCCCTGTCACCCGCAGAGTGCCCGCATCCTCACCACGGTAGCGGGCATTGTGACAAAGGTTCTATGTCAGCTGGGTGTGGCAGCCGAGCGCCCCCTAGGGGAGGGGGAGCCTGTCAGCCCCGGGCCTGTCACTGCCTGCTGTCCCCCCTGTCACCAGCGAGGCCTCTGAAAAGTTTCCAAAACATGCCCAGACTTGGGTCCAGCGTGGCCAAAAGTCTCCAAGAGACAAGTCGGAAAGAAGGATATGCAACAAAGAAAGAAAGCGAAGGGAGCAAGCCAAAGGGAGGGAAGAGGAAAATCTAGTGCCGGGCTGCAGGACTGAAATGGAGGAATGGAAAGACAAAAGCCAGGAAGCAGGAGAGTTTGTGAAAAGGAGAGAGGAAAGAAGAGACATGCAGCCAGACGAGGGCTTAGTGACAGAGGCTGGCACAGAGAACAGGATGAGAAGGATATAAGGCAAGGCAAGGCTGGGCCAAAGGACGTTTCCTTGCTTTATATTTTCTACCACATTCATCTGGAGACGAGGAGGAAAGCCATCAGACCTGACGGATTAGGCCCAATCAAAAACCCCGGCTACTTGAGACACTTAGACTAAGCCTAAAATGCAAAGATCTCTCCATAAGGATGGTTTTTATACTCTACTTCCACAATCTGCTGGCAGTACAAAAGAATAAGCGGCAGATCTACTTAGGCTGAGTCACGGTGCTTTGCTCCTAGGACCATGCATACCATGGGAATATTTCAGCATTCCTGCTCTGGTTTTCAGTGTATTACACCAAAACACCCACCTGATGACGTCATTTCACGAGTAACAGCAGCAATTTGCAGAATTCAGCTTCTTTGGGGAACTCAGAAATTGCTGAGCTGACACCAAGTCCTGCTGTGTCCCTGTCACCCGCAGAGTGCCCGCATCCTCACCACGGTAGCGGGCATTGTGACAAAGGTTCTATGTCAGCTGGGTGTGGCAGCCGAGCGCCCCCTAGGGGAGGGGGAGCCTGTCAGCCCTGGGCCTGTCACTGCCTGCTGTCGACCCTGTCACCAGCGAGGGGTCGGAAAAGTTTCCAAAACATGCCCAGACTTGGGTCCAGCGTGGCCAAATGTCTCCAAGAGACAAGTCGGAAAGAAGGATATGGAACAAAGGGAGAAAGCAAAGGGAGCAAGCCAAAGGGAGGGAAGAGGAAAATCTAGTGCCGGGCTGCAGGACTGAAATGGAGGAATGGAAAGACAAAAGCCAGGAAGCAGGAGAGTTTGAGAAAAGGAGAGAGGAAAGAGGAGACATGCAGCCAGACAAGGGCTTAGTGAGAGATGCTGGGACAGAGAACAGGATGAGAAGGAAATAAGGCAAGGCAAGGCTGGGCCAAAGGACGTTTCCTTGCTTTATATTTTCTACCACATTCATCTGGAGACGAGGAGGAAAGCCATCAGACCTGATGGATTAGGACCAATCAAAAACCCCGGCTACTTGAGACACTTAGACTAAGCCTAAAATGCAAAGATCTCTCCATAAGGATGGGTTTTATACTCTACTTCCACAATCTGCTGGCATTACAAAAGAATAAGTGGCAGATCTACTCAGGCTGACTCACGGTGCTTTGCTCGTAAGACCATGCATACAATGGGAATATTTCAGCATTCCTGCTCTGGTTTTCAGTATATTACACCAAAACACCCACCTGATGACGTCATTTCAAGAGCAACAGCAGCAATTTGCAGAATTCAGCTTCTTTGGGGAACTGAGAAATTGCTGAGCTGACACCAAGTCCTGTTGTGTCCCTGTCACCTGCAGAGTGAGAAAAGGAGATCTGGGTGTGGCAGCCGAGCACCCCATGCAGCCAGACGAGGGCTTAGTGAGAGAGGCTGGGACAGAGAAGAGGATGAGAAGGAAATAAGGCAAGGCTGGGCCAAAGGACGTTTCCTTGCTTTATATTTTCTACCACATACATCTGGAGACGAGCAGCGAAGCCATCAGACCTGATGGATTAGGCCCAGTCAAAAACCCCGGCTACTTGAGACACTTAGACTAAGCCTAAAATGCAAAGATCTCTCCATCAGGATAGTTTTTATACTCTACTTCCACAATCTGCTGGCAGTAGAAAAGAATAAGCGGCAGATCTAGTTAGGCTGAGTCACGGTGGTTTTGTGCAGAACGATATGGAACAAAGGGAGAAAGCAAAGGGAGCAGGACAAAGGGAGGGAAGAGGAAAAACTAGTGCTGAGCTGCAGGACTGAAATGGAGGAGGTTTTGCATTTTCTTATGATACAGTTGTATAGGTGGCTTCAAGCCTAGACAACACGATTTCACGTTTTTCTTCTGGAGTTATGCATTTGCTGTTCTTTCTTTCTTCTTGTTCTTTTAGCAGGATCATTTTATCTGAGCATGGCAGTGGCCCTAAAGGCACTTTCTTTGATAGAGCTGTCCAATAAGGTGTTGAACTAGTCCTCGCAGACACGGAATGATGTAGCATGCTATAGAAATCAGTGCTTCTGTTACTTCGATTAAAGAAGTAATTTCTCTCAATATTCCCAACCAAGATTCTAACAATCCCATGAGTGGACTATCTACACCTGAATTCTCAGCCAATTCTTCTGCTGAAGCTGTGGTTAGACATGTATCACCTTTTTTTGCCAACATCGTATCTGGGACCATGTTATTTTCCCATGCCATTCTACTAGTAGCATCTAATTGTTTGGTGATTCCTTTAACTGCTTGTCTAGTATAACTTATAAATAAATGTTATTTATCCCGTCTACATTCTTGTTTGTAGTTACCTACCAAAACAAAAAGGACTCAGAACCCGCAGCTAACTTGACTTCTTGCTTTGTGTTCCTTGGGGACTCCTCTGGGGACCCCAATCTAATTGAAATAAACCCTGTCATCAGAGGAAAGCCCTAAACTCCTTTTTCTGT
The DNA here is from genome assembly GCF_037038585.1 of Patagioenas fasciata. Lineage (NCBI taxonomy): Eukaryota > Metazoa > Chordata > Aves > Columbiformes > Columbidae > Patagioenas > Patagioenas fasciata. The sequence goes on from NC_092526.1 coordinate 44,612,458, forward strand.
TGCCCTGATGGATCACAGTGTTCAAATGCCAGGGTAAAAGGAATTTCCAATTGTACGACGTCACAGGTACCTTCCCAGTGGGGGATAAAATGGAATGAAGTGTCATCTTCCCACAGTACCACCAAAGATCCACTCAAGAAGCATTTGAGGACATATGAGGACCAACTTCCCGTGTCTCTGCACACCTACTCATGTTCCTAGGAACTTGGTATCATTCCTGCCGCGTCGTGAGAGACAGGCAGTATGATTTTCAATTATTCCTGAAAATGCCAGGGGAATTTTGATATTTTTCCCTGCAAAGCTGGAAACAGTAGGGAGAGAGTATGACACGACTTATTTCTCCATGCCGTAGAGTCTTGGCATAAGGCTAAGACGCACTCCATCCCCTGTCAATCTTCGCTCCACCCCAGAGGGAAGGGTACCACTTGGGCCACAGGCCTTCCTGCTGCACAGGCATAGCAATTGCTCGTTTAGGCTTTGCACCATATATTTGATCCATTCTACCCAGGCATTTGTACCTCCATATATTTTGAACCTTCCCAGGGCATCTTTTCTACTAATGTCTATTTGTGATCCATAAACCCCACTTACTGAATCATCTGCTCTCTGTCTTGCAATTAGCAAAGGGTTGCACTGCAGAGACTCACATCCTGGGAGAGACTGTCCTTTAGATAAGGTCATTTTTCTTTTCAACTCTATAACCGTTCATTGCTCACTGTCCATCCCCTAAACTCTGTGCTCCAAATAACACTGTACCAGGAGGGGCAATGAGAGACAGTAACAAAAACTGTGCACTTATTTAAATCATCCTTAGAATCAGTCCCCTTGGACACGTTTCTTTTCATAACTCCATTCTCTTTAGCTCTGTACATCCCCACAGTTAAGGATGTGGCAATCATCTACTCAAATTGTTAGGGAACCTTCAGTTTCAGTGACGTTTGTTAAGTAACCCATTTGTAAATTCTACATACACAGGATTAACAATCCCCAAAGGTTTCATTTCATTTTCATCTCTGTATCTTTAGTTGAAGGGGGTCGTCAGTTGTCAATACTTGCCACTCGTCATTGTCCTTTGGAGGTTCGATTGGCTCTTTAATCCGTGTCTAATGAGTCCACCCTTTCTCAGCTGGTCGTACCACTGTCTCGGTGAGCAGCAGAACTTGAAATGCTCCTTCCCAATCTGGCTGAAGCTTCCGTTTCTTTCCAGGATTTGACCAGGACCCAGTTTTCAGGCTGAAACTTGTGAGCTGAAAACTCTAAAGGCAGAGTTTGTGCCAGAAGGCCTTGTGCCTGAGAGAAGATAGGCAAGACAACCCGAGTATACAGTTTTTGAGAAATAAATCCTTAGTTTCAAACTGTGGAGGTCCACCTGTTATTAAACTTTTGCTACCACTGCTGCTGCGGCAGTGCTCAGGAGGAAAGCTTCTCCCCATCTGGCAAGGTGATCAAGAGTTGTAAACTTGGACCCTGCCCTACTGCAGGCTGCTTTTTAAGTGCCTTTTTATTTATTCTTTTACAAACCACCCATCTTTCACAAATTTGCTTGGCTATAGTATAAATTCCCGTATTACGTCACACATTGCTTGTGTTCCCCAATAACTCTCCTGATGTAGAATCGCTAATACCTCCCTCATGATTTGCTTATTTAACATTTCTCTACCATCTGGGAGTACCCATTTCCCACTCTGTTCCCTGGCTCCTAATTCTTGGAGGACTTCTTATTTTTCATCAAAAACTGGAATTTCCTGTGAGGCCAGGACCTCAAGCGTGAGATAACTTACAGTTATCACTTCAGGTTTTAAGGCTGCTTCTCAGGCCATTTCATCTGATAACCAATTTCCCCTGACACAAAAGGAGTTTCCCCTCTGATGTCCTAATGGACATCATGCACTACAGCCACTTCTATTGGTGACATCAGATTATGTAACACTTGTCCAACTGGTTCTTCACAAACCAATTCTTTCCCTTTGCTATTAATTAGACCCCATTCTTCCCAGATTTTCCCAAAGGTGTGCACTACTCCAAATGCATATCTAGAACCATTACAGATGGTACCTTCTTTTCCATCTAACATTTGCAGTGCCTGATTGACAGCGTATAGCTGGCATGTTTGAGCTGACCAGTTATTAGGTAACCTGCCCGTTTCTTATTTCACCACTCACACCTTCAACGATGGCACACCCATTGTATCTTTTCCCCTGAATTATCCCTGAAGTCCCATCTATGAGGAGGTGCAGCCCACTGTCATCTCTCCACAGGAAAGCAGCAGGGTTTAATTTCCTGCTTTCTTTCACCAGAAGAGCGGTGACTGCTGCAGTTTGCACACACTCAAGACACTGGGTCTAAGAGCTTAGATAAGTGTGCCACTGGCTGTCGCTTCCCCCCAGCCCACTTGCTGGTGGAGCAGTGTGGGAGGCAGAACAGGCCACCCTGTGCAAGCATTGCTCAACAGTACCAAAAACATCTCTGTATTATCAACACTGTTTTTAGCACGAATCAAAAAACATAGTCCCATACTAGGTACCACAAAGAACATTAACTCCACCCTGGCCAAAACCAACACAAACTTTCAGGTAATAGAATAGCTCTCAAATTTTCTCCTTATCACCCCCCCAGGCAGTAACTGTGCTTCCACACCCAGAGCCTGTAAAACGTTTGTCTCTAATAAATAAGCTGGGGAATCTTCCACTAATATATTCCTTCCCCACACACTTTTAATTCTTATTATCACAGATAGGAATTTATTCATAATTGTCTCTCCTTCCTCCCTGCTACCCCATTTATTACAACTCTTTCTTCAGTTTTAGATCTTTTTAGGGTAGAATTTAGAAGGGATAGGGTAGCTTCTGTTTTTACTAAAAACTAGACCTCATTACCTCCTACTTTACCAATTACATGCCCCTTTGCGATTTAAACAACTTGCCCCACAAAAAAGAAACACCACAAATATTTTCAGCCCCTCTGATTTTCCAAAGTGTATTGAGTTTTCCTCCTTTAGTCATTTCTAACAGTTGCCGTCCTCGGGGTAAATATGCCACATTTCCACAATAAGAGCATTCCATTTTCTCTCACTCTCTCACTGTACCAAATGCTACGAGCGTGTGAGAATAGGAAGACTAACCCAGTATGTTCTAAATTATCACACTCATATTAATTCTGGATGTTATGATAGAACAAAACTGGAGAAGTGTGAAATCCAAGGGCAGAAATTATGGGTAGCAACTAACCTAGAGAAAGGTGGACTCGCTGTAGGCTCTGCCTCCTGCCCTAGGGGAGAACAGAGGATCTGTTTTACACAAGCTGGTAGGAGGGGCTATTCAGATGGAGGGGGAGTGCAAGACAAAACTTGAAACAGAGAGGAGTTTAATAAATGCCCCATAGGAGGAATGCAAACTTGGAAAGATGGTGAATGGCCTGCACAAAGAATATTTGAATACTATGATCCAGCCACATGGGCCCAAGATGGAAACTGGGGATCCCATACCCCTATATATATGCTAAACCAAATTATTCGGTTGCAAGCAGTGGTTGAAATAATAAGCAACCAGACGGCTGAGGCACCGAATCTCATAGCGAGACAATTGTCTCAGACCAGAGCTGCAGTGTACCAAAATCAGGGAGCGTGAGATTGTCTTTTAGCTGAAGAGAGGGGGGCATTTGTGGGAAACTGAATACTTCGGAGTGTTGTTTGGAAAGAGATAACGATGGGGAAGCCATAATGAAAATAGCAGAGGAGATAAAACGCGTTGCACATGTACCAGTACAGAAATGCAATTCTATACTTACTAGCCATTGGTGGGGTAACTTATTTGGGGGAGCCTGGTGGAAGAAAATAGGCTTCACGATAGTATGTGCATTTCTGGGTTTACTGTTTCTGCCACGTATGACCCCGTGCTTTGTTCGGTTAATACATTCAGTAGTCCAAGCCATGCAAATCTCAGGCATGCCTATAGATCCTGAAATGGCAGCAAAAGGAACGGGGTATAAACTAATGATTTTAAAAGATAACACCAAACTGGACCTGGCCATCGCACTGGGAAGAAGAAACCCAAAAGGAAAGCGCTAGGAACTGCAGTGAGCGGGGTCACCACGCCAAAGAGCGCGAGCTCCCGCTGCAGCCCAACAGATGCCATTGCTGCCGGGGCACCAGCCACCCGGTCATCAGCTGCCCCAGAAGAGCAACACGAATGTTTTGTTCAACATGAGAATTTGTTTGTTCTTTGAGGGAGAAAGATAAGTCTTCTCCTGTCGAAGCAGCCTTCTTACTTGTGGTCCGAGAAAAGGTTAAATAGGAAATCATCACGTTAGTACCAAAATTTACTAACCTTCCTGAAAAGGGGGGAACTGACAGAGGGAACTAACTAACTAACTAACCCATTATGTTAAGAAAAAACAGAACCTCGTCGAATGCCAAGGTAAGAGGTTTTACAGCACCTAGATGTAAACTTGAGAAGACGAGATAACGAAGATTTACAGCAAAAGGGGGGAACCAGTCTGATTTCAATCGACTTGGCAGCTTGGGTTCCAGTCCACTCAACATAATGAGCCAAAGGTAAAGAGGTCACTGTGACGAGGCTGAAGGAGCCTTCATCCAAAGACCCCTCCTCAAGACCACCAGATGGCACTGCGCAGGTGCAACAGGGAGGGGTCAAGGAGGAGACTATGGAAATGATCACCTGGGACTCATTTTAAGAAGAAGCGGGAAAGGTTATGAATATGTAGAGGCGTTCCTGGGGTCATTATGAATACGTAACACCTTCCTGTATTTAAACACACCTCATATTGTTACAAGTTGCGCATGAACGGTGGAACGATCCCCCTTGCGCCCGACGTCGAAATGAACATACCTGCTTTATAACCTTGTGAGTTGGGAAGTTTTATGACTTTACAGGTTGTAAAGTTGTTTCCGCTCACCATCACGGCCAGAGAGTCCTGCAGCCCCGGCGCAGCTCTGAAGCGAGAAACAACAGATGTAGAAGGCAACCCCAGCTCCTGCAGCATCCTTTTCTTACTCCTGCAGTGTCCTTTTCTTATTCCTGCAGTGATTACCGCCCCTTAAAGGGTGGGGAGGAGGAGGAGATCCCTTCGGTACCTGCAGTCTGCAGGTTCACTGCTGGGGCGCAGTGCTAGGGGCGGGAAATATGAAAATAAACCGGAGCAGCAGCGCTCCTGGGGCGGGGGGTGTTCCCTGCAGAGCATCCCCCCGGGAGCCGGGCCTCGGCTCAGCCCGACCCAAACCCGCCCCACGCCCACCCGGCGGAACCTCAGGAACCAGGGGACAAGTGACCCCACGATGGGGGTGGCCGGGCAGAGAACGGGTTCCCTCTGGCTGGGAAAGGGGGGGTTGAGCTGAGGGGGAACGGGAGGTTTGGAAAAGGGGAAGGGGGTTCCCTGGCAGGCAGCGAGGCTGCAGGGGGGGTCCCGTCCCCTCACCCAGCCACGCGAGCTCCGCCAGGGGCTGAAGCGCCGCTCCCCGCGGCCGCCGTCCTGTCCGTGCGAGAGACCGCCCCGCTGCCATCTCTAGTGAGGGCACAGCGGCCGCGCTCTCCCCGCCCAGCCACAGACACCTCATCAGCCACCGCCCGAACGGCGCCGGTACCCGAGGAGGAGGACTCGAAGGACGTTAACTCCCCCTCCTCGGCGGGGTGCGCCGCCCGCTTCCCAAGAGCGGCTCCCAGAGCGACCAGCTCCCCTCCTCCCCGGCGGCACGGGGCACGGCCTCAGTGCGGCGGCTTCACTGCCCGCGCCGAAGATGGTGGCGCGACGGGAGCGGGAAAGCGTGAGGCGCTGCAGGCGTCAGGCCCGGCCCGGGAGCCCCCAGCCGCTCCTGCTCCCACGCACCCCCCCCGTTTGCTTTACATTTGTGTATCGTATATAAATGCAGGGACAAGGAGCAGCGGCACGGAGCAGGCTGCTGGGTACGAGGTGTTCCCTCAGCACACACACCCACACCCCCCGTCCCGGGCCGGGCCGCTCCGCACGAAAGGGAAGGTGAGGGAAAAACAAAAACTAAAGGCACAGAGGCGTCCCGGCTGAAGCCGAGCTGTGCTCATCTACCCTTTGAATGACAATTCCAAAGGCACATCCCCACTCACGAAAGCTGGCGGCTCCGCAGGGTCCCCAGCAGACACAACCACCGGCCGGCGGGGCGGGGGGCGCTCTGCCCGGGGAGCTCCCGCAGGGTCCGCAGTCTGAGGACAACGCTCCGCCCACAGCCCCGCACCGAAACCGCCGGAAGGTCCCACAGCCTCCTTGTCAAGCCCAAGGGAATCCGAGCTGGGCCCGTATACGGTCAGTGCTCCAGAAGCTTCTCTGCTCCCAGGCGTTTCATTAAACGAGGGCCCCGTCTGTGAGCCGAGGGCTGTGAGCGTGACCAAAGCGCCCATCAACCGGAAGTGCCGGGCGCTTTCCTGCGGCTGCAAAGTGCTGCGACATGGGGCTGTGGGCCCCCCGGGGCGGGGCGCGGAGCTGCTGCGTCCCCCCAGTTCTGGGTCCCCCGACCCAGAGCAAAGCGCTCCCCTCCTCCGGCTGCCGACAGTCAGCCCGGCTTCTTGCACAGCCCCCTGGTTACCCCCTCACCCCGTCCCCCCAGTTAGTCCCAGGGGGTGTTTCTGAAGCCCGTGGACACCTCAGCCCCACCCGGGGTGCAGGATGGGCCTTTGCTGGCTCTGCCCTGGTGCCCACCGGTTTGCTGCCAGTGCTCCCTCTGGGGGGCCCTGGGTACCACCGGATCCACCTGGGCACCCCCAAAGTGCCTTTTTAGCGCTTATTTTTCTCCTGAAAAGCAAACACAGCGGGGCTTTCTGCCATCCTGCCCCAGGGACCCCCACTCAGACCACACCGGCGCTTGGTTGCCCATCGCCATTTATTGCAGCCGCTGCCTGCTCAGCGCCCGGGGCGGTGGGACCGGGGCCGGGACCCCTGTCCTGCCCGGCTGTCAGGGAGTGATTCACTGCGGGGGGGCTGGATGGGCGGCAGCAGACTCGGTGCCAGGGTGAAGCGCCTGGGAGACGGGACTGGTTGGTGCAGCAGCACAGCCGAGAGCAGCGAGGAGGGGGTGCCTGGGGGCGAGGGGCAGGGTCAGCCACAGACACCCACAAACAGGGTCCTTTCCCCACCCTGAAGAACGCAGGCTGTTGTCCCACACTGCCAGCACCACCCCCCATGTCCCCCCAGCTCCCTCCAGCTCCACCACGAGGAGCGGCTGCCCCAGCAGCCCGTGCTGCCCCCACATCCCAGCCCAGACCCCAGACCCCCGTCCCGCCCTGCCCAGCTGCGGGCACAGACCCGTCCCCACAGACAGCAGGGTGTCCTCTGCCCCCCGGTGCCCTGACAGGGCCATACCTGGCCGGCTCCTCGAGGTCGTGGTGTCTGGGGTGGCCCTTGGCGTTGTGGGCAGCTGAGAGCCCCCCATCATGGAGAGCTGCTCATCCTGCCGGTTCCCATCAGTGCCGTCCTGGCCCGACAGCTGCATCGCGTCCTTCTGGGAAGGGGAGAGCGTGTGACCCAAACACGGGGCCCCGTTCCGCATCCCCCAGCAACCCTCCCCCAGCCAGCTCTCCCTGGAGAAACTGAGGCACGGATGGATCCCCCCGCAGGCTCAGCATCCCCCTCCCCACCTCCGTCATCCCTACCTTGTTGGGGCTGCGGGCGCCGGATGGGGACAGCCGTGGGGTGCTGGGCGGTTGGGGCTGGAAGCGCGGGGGGGTGAGGGTGTGTGGGCCCCCGCAGCTCCGCGGAACAGTGGGGTACCTGCACTCGCCCGTCCGCTCCCTGTGGGACAGGACACGGGGTGCTCAGTGCCCGGCAGGTGGCACCCCATGTGTCACTTGACGCCAGGGAGGGGTCGGGGACAGTTACTCACGGTCCAGGCGCCAGCGTGTGGAGGGGCCGGTCGCAGGACAGGCAATGGAAACCAGGCAGCAGCTGCCTGGAGAGGGGAGAAAAGGGCTGGGGAGCTCCTGGGGGGCACAGCCCCACCTGCACACCGTCCCCTGCCACAAAAAGCCTCTGCACCCACCCCCCAAGATTGGTTCGGGAGGGCTCCTCCCACACGTGCCCCCTCATTGTGCCCCCTCCATCGCTGGGAAGCTGCAGCTGGCAGGAGCACAAGGCACAGCCACTTGCTCAGCATCCGCATGGGCGCTGCCCACACGGCTCCCACGCCAGGGTACCACAGCGGCACGAGCTGGGACAGCCAGCAGGAACAGGGCCGGCACTGCCAAAGGCACCGCTGTCCCCATCGCACTCACTTCCTAATCCCAGCGGCATCGTCACGCTCTGGCTGCAGCGCCTTCTGGAGCTGCCCGCTGAGGCTTTTCCACCGCTCCTCCTGCTGCTCCCGGAACGCCCCCAGCTCCCGGCGGTCCAGCTGTGGACGGGTGACACCCTCAGCCATCTACCCCAGGATGGGACATGGCGGTCCCCAGGGGGACAGCCCGGAGGGGGCACCCTCGCAAGGATGCTGCCTCAGGCTGCCAGGCCCCCGAGGTGCCAGTTCTGCGTGGAGGGGACGAGCCCTCACCTTGCAGTCCATCTGTCTCTGCAGCTCTTTCTGGAACCGGTGCCAGCCCTCCTCCTGGCCCGTCACCCGGCTCGTCACCTGCTCCATCGCCTTGTTCAGCCGCTCCTCGCACGCCTCAAACTGGCTGCGACTGACTTTGTCAGCCAGGGCGGCTTTGTCTGCTTTCTAGCAGCGGGGAAAGGCGGGAGAGCGGTGGGGACAGGATGCAGGGACAACGCGAGAGGGAGAAGTGGCTACGTGGCCCTGTTCACCCCATCACCCCAGTGGGGTTGGTCCCACCAGCCAAAGGCACTCGGGGTCACAGAGGGACGTGGCAAGGGACCCGCAGCCGGGCTGGAAATCCTCCCTCCCCCTGGCTGGTTCTGCCAGCCGGCACCCAAGGGACAACAGGCGTTTGTCACCCTGCCCGGGACACCCTTGGCTGGCACCAGGGCCCCTCGAGCCCCTACCTCATCGATTCCCAGCACCAGCAGCTGCTCCTTGTCTGCTTTCTGCTTCTTGAGCCTCTCCAGGGCCTGGGACAGAGCCTCCCAAGGCAGACAGCAGCCCGTGACGCCACGGCAGGATTGGAGCTGCCCCCCGGCCAGCCGAGCACCCCCTGCCTCCCCTCCCCACCCCACCCCATCAGAAACCTCCAGGAAAGGCATCGGGAAGCTGTGCAGGGCTGCGAGCAGGGTGGCAGGGGGACAGATCCCTTGGGGTCCCAGCCTGGGCTCTGCCTGCGGGTTACAGCCACCCACCTTGATGTCCTTCTGCTCCTGCTGGCCATCCTGCTGGAGGTTTGCAAGGGCCGAGCTGAACTTCTCATAGTCGTTTTGGAGCTGCATGATGCTGGCCTGGAGGCACTTGAGCTGCTGGTCCTGCTGCAGGGACTAAGAGGACAAGGCGGTGCTGAGCCAGGGGGTGGCTGCCCCACGGGGACAGACCCAGGGTATTTTGGCTGGTGGCCGCGGGCTCTCAGTGCAAGCAGGACATTTGCTCCGAGGCTTTAACTCCCTTCCACGCTGCTGACTCCAACGAGCCAATTAGGGGGGCAGCGAGGGGCTCCCCCACGTTACAGCAAAGCAGAAATGTTGCTTTTTCCATGCGAGACACAGAACCTGATGTTAGCAATCAGGACACATAACCACGGACGTAGTTATATGCGGTGCTTTATTTCAGCGCTGGGAAACCAGGGGTTCGCACCCAAAGCTGGCTTCAAACAGCTGATTCAGACCATACCTTATTATACAACTTAGTCACATACTGTCGAGGGTTAAGACTGCGGGGTGACAATCAAACCCTGGCAGATGTATTGTTAACCTCCTCTCCCCCACACTTCCCCCTTTTGCCCCTCCCTCTCCCCCCTTCCCACTCAGGGCAGGCGATCAAGAGGGAAAGAAGGACAGAGAGAAGAGAGTTGGAAAAGTTAAAGATGTTTTACTAATGCTACTGATAAGAATAGAGAAAATAATACAAAATATACAAAACCAATCTTGTAAGTCTCAGCAACTGCAGAGCCAGCACCCAAAGTCCTGGATTAGGCTCTGTAGCCAACCGGAGCTGGATTCAGTCTGTCACTGGCCTCAGTTTGCAGGGACGACCAGCAAGGTCCTCTCCTAATGTCAGCCATGAGCAGAAGGGAAGGAAAAAGGGAAAAAGGGGCGAGATCCTCGTGATCTCCCACTTTTATATGAAGTATTCACGTGAACGGAATGTTATTCACCGTTGGTCAGTCTCTCAGTCATCAGTTTTCTCATTGCCCCCCTCGCGAGATGTCCATCCGTGCTTATCAATAAGTTTGCATTCCCTTGCTGGGTTTAACCAAAACATGTGTTGGGTTCTCCAGGAAAATGCAGCTGACATGAAGCTTTAGCTGACAGGCAAATTCACTAAAAGAGAAACTTGTTTTTAAGAAAACCAGGACATTCCACCCCTTATAATATGACATTCACTGAATACTTAAACCTTATCAATACAATCTATCAACACAATCTACTTAATCACTACTACTATATATATATATCTACATATGTACATATATACACAGGAGTAATTAATCAGTGGACCATCCTTTGAAAAGTTCATTAAGTTCATTTTGTCACAACAGTCTCCCAGGGCAGGAAAAATGGTCCAAGTGCATCTCATGACCCCTGTTGGTGGGTTAAGGACACCAACTTCGAAGAAGGTGTCGGGCGCCACTCGAAGAAGCCAGCGCTGGTTTCATCACCATTGTCTTGATCTGAAAGACACTTATTAAACATTGTTAGTGGGGCAATTCACATCATACAGTTCAGCATTGCATATTTTCACCTAAAATCCAATCCCCTTGAGGTACACACCGAACTTCTCCATCCTTAAGCATCACCCACCAGGTGCTGCCAGGTCCCTGGGCAAAAACAATCCCACGAATAGGTTTGCCTTTGCCTGAGGCAGGAGGAACCCAGACTGCCTTTCCTAATATATTTTTCATGTGTACTACAGGGACTTTATCTCCTTCTACAGTCCATAGAATTTCTGATTGGGCAGGCCCGGCTCCATTGGTTGATCCCCTGGTGTTGACCAACCAAGTGGCTTTTGCTAAATGTGAATCCCAGTTTTTAAAGGCTCCAACACCAAGTGCCTTTAGTGTAGTTTTTAACAAACCATTGTACCTTTCCATTTTCCCAGAGGCTGGTGCATGATATGGAATATGATATACCCACTCAATACCATGTTCTTTGGCCCAATTGTCTATAATACTGGTTTTGAAATGAGTACCATTGTCTGATTCAATTCTTTCTGGCGTACCCGGCCACCAAAGGACTTGCTTCTCAAGGCCCAAGATGGTATTTCGGGCTGTAACATGAGGTACAGCAGATGTTTCCAACCATCCAGTGGTTGCTTCCACCACTGTAAGTACATAACGCTTACCTTGACGTGTTTGTGGAAGTGTAATATAATCAATCTGCCAAGCTTCTCCATACTTATACTTTAACCATCGCCCCCCATACCATACAGGTTTTAACTGTTTTGCTTGTTTGATTTCGGCGCAAGTTTCACATTCATGAATAACCTGTGAAACAGTGCCCATAGTTAAATCCACCCCTTGATCACGAGCCCATTTGTATGTTGCATCTCTACCTTGATGCCCTGAAGCATCATGGGCCCACCGAGCTAGGAAAAGTTCACCTTTATGTTGCCAGCCCAAGTCCACCTCAGCTACTTTAATCTTAGCAGCTTGATCTGCTTGTTGGTTGTTTCGATGTTCCTCGGTGGCTTGACTTTTAGGCACATGAGCATCTACATGACCAACTTCCCCAGGCAGGCTCTCCAGCCGAGCAGCAATGTCTTGCCACAGCGTGGTTCCCAATGGTTTCACCTCTGCGCTGCCAGTTACTTTTCTTCCATTGCCGTAGCCACCCCCACAAGGCATTTGCTCCCATCCATGAGTCAGTATAGAGACAAAGCATTGGCCACTTCTCTCGTTCGGCAATGTCCAAAGCCAGCTGGATGGCTTTCACTGCTGCAAACTGACTGGATTCACCTTGTTCTTCAGTGGCTTCTGTAACTTGTCGTGTGGGACTCCACACAGCAGCTTTCACCTTCGATGTTTTCCTACAGACGACAGGATCCACCTGTGAACAGTGCACACTGCTTATCAGTCTCTGAAAGCGTATTATATGGTGGTGCTTCTTCAGCACGTTTTACTTCCTCCTCATCTGGAGACATCCCAAAGTCTTTGCTTTCTGGTCAGTCTGTAATCACTTCTAATATCCCTGGACGGTTGGGACTTCCAATTCGAGCTCATTGCGTGATCAGTGCAATCCATTTACTCCATGTAACTTCGGTGCCATGATGTGGAGAGGGAACCGTCCCTTTGCACACCCAGCTCAGCACCGGCAGTCGAGGTGCAGGAGGAGCTGTGCTTCAGTGCCCATCACTTCTGAAGCAGCTCGAACTCCTTCATATGCTGCCAGTCTCTCTTTTTCAGTTGCAGTACAGTTGGCCTCATATCCTTTGTATCCTCGACTCCAAAAACCTAAGGGTCGACCTCGGGTTTCTCCTGGCGCTTTCTGCCAGAGGCTCCAGGTAAGTCCGTTATCTCCGGCTGCGGTGTAGAGCACATTTTTAACACCTAGTCCAGTTCGGACTGGTCCAAGGGCCACCGCATGAGTTATCTCACGCTTAATTTGTTCAAAGGCTTGGCGTTCAGGGCCCCACTCAAATTGGTTCTTTTTTACGAGTCACTCGATAGAGAGGGCTCACAATGTGGCTGTGGTCAGGAATGTGCATTCTCCAAAAACCTGCAACGCCCAAGAAAGTCTGTGTCTCCTTTTTATTAGTAGGTGGAGACATTGCTGCAGTTTTGTTGATCACCTCCATTGGGATCTGACGACGGCCATCTTGTCATTTTACTCCTAAAAACTGGATCTCTCGTGCAGGTCCCTTGACCTTGCTTCGTTTTATGGCAAAACCGGCATCCAAAAGAGTAGGAATTATTCTCTCACCTTTTTTGAAGACTTCTTTTGCTGTGTCGTCCCATACGATGATGTCATCAATATATTGCAAGTGTTCTGGAGCTTCACCTTGCTCCAGCGTGGTCTGGATCAGCCCATGGCAGACGGTAGCACTGTGGTCCCTGGGGTCATTGGTTGGGTCATCAAGTCACTGGTTGGGTGATGGGGTCATTAGTTGAATAATGGGGTCATTGGTTGAATGATGAGGTCATTGGTTGAATGATGGGGTCATTGGTTGGGCCATGGGGTCACTGATTGGGTGATGGGGTCATTGGTTGAACGATGGAGTCATTGGTTGGGTTGTGGAGTCACTGATTGGGTGATGGGGTCACTGGTTGGGTTCAGGATTGGTTGGTTGGATGATGATGATGATGGTTGGATGATGATGGTGGTTGGATGATGATGGTGGTTGGATGATGATGGTGGTCTATGCCAAGGATGCACGGAGCATCTGGGCCAGTCCCAAGGGGATGCTTTTGGATCTTGGGGTGCAGGGGTTTGTCTGAAGGTTCGGGAGACAGACTTTTGGGTGCAGGGATTTGGGCACCAAGAGTTCTGGGGGGCAGCATTTGGGTCTGCAGGGTTCAGGTGTTCAGGACCTGGGGGTGCAGGACTTGTGGGTTGGAGGATTTGAGGGTGCAGGGATTTGGGGTGAGGGATTTCAGGGAGGGAGTTATGGGGGGGAAGGATCTGGGGTACAGGTTTTGGGGGTGCAGGGTTAAGGGGTTTAGGATTTTGGGGTGCACAGTTTAGGGTGCACGTTCTGGGCATGTATGATTTGAGAGTGCAGGGCTTTGGGGTACAGGATTTGGGGTGCAGGGTTTTGGGGTCAGGATCTGGGGGTGCAGGGTGTTGGGGAGAAGGATTTGGGGGTGCAGCATTTTGAAGTGTAGGGTTTGGAGGAGGGAGGTTTTGGGGGTGAAGGATTTGGTGGTGCCGGTTTTGGGGGTGCAGTGTTAAGGGGGTGGAGGATTAGGGGTGCAGGATTTGTGGGGTCAGGATTTGGGGCTGCAGGGTATGGGAGGGAAGGATCTGGGGCTTCAGGATTTGGGGGTGCACTGTTTGAGGGTGCAGGGTTTAGAAGTCAGGTCTAAGAGTGCAGGGTTTGGGGTGCAGAGGTTTGGGGGGAAATTTAAGGTTGCAGAGTGTGGGGTGCACAGGACTGGGGCACAGGATTTGGGGGTGCGGGGTTTCAGGGTTCAGGATTTGGAGGTGTGGAGTTTTGGGGTGCAGGGGATGGGGGTGAAGGATCTGAGGCTGCAGGGTGGTGGGGGAAGGATTTGGGGGTGAGAGATTTGGGGTGCAGGATTTGGGGGTGCAGAGTTTTGGGAGGCAAGGATCTGGGGCTGCAGGATTTGGGGGTTCAATGTTTAGGGCAGCACAATCTTGGGGTGCAGGGGTTTGCAGTGAAAGGTTTGGTAGAGCAGGATATGGGGGTGCAGGACTTTAGGGTGAGGTTTGGGGGTGCAGGGTTCATGTGTTCAGGAACTGGGGGTGCAGGATTTGATGGTGCAGGGCTCTGGGTGCAGAGTTTGGGAGTTCAGGGTTTGGGGTGCAGGGTTTTTGGCAGGAGGATCTGAGGGTGCAGCATCTGGGGGGCAGGATTTGGGGTTCAGCATTTTCAGTGCAGGTTTTGGGGGGACTTGATTTTAGGGTGTTCGCTTTGGGCTGCAGGATCTGGGTGCAGGATTTAGGGTTTGGGGTTCAGGGATGCAGTGTTTTGAAATGCGGGATCTGGGGTGCTCGATTTTGGGGTGCAGAGTCTTGCAGGAAGGATCTGGGGGTGCAGGGTTTAGGGTGCAGAATTTGGGGGTGTAGGGTTTTAGGGAGAAAGGCTTGGGGGTGCAGGTCTAGGGGGGTAAAATTTGGGGGCAAAGGGTTTGAAGGAGCAGGATTTGGGGTGCAGGATTTGGGGGTGCAGAGTTTGGGCGTGCAGTGTTAAGGTGGTGGAGGGTGCAGGGTTTGTGGTGAAGGTTGTGGGGTGCAGGATCTGGGGGTGCAGGATTTGGGCATGAATACTTTCGGGGTGCAGGATTTGAGGATGCAAAATCTGATGGTGCAAGGTTTGGGTGTTCAAGATGTAGGGGAGCAGGATCTTGGGTTTTGGGGCACAGGGCTGGGTGAGGCCAGATTTGGGGTGCAGGTTTGGGTGAGGGATCTGGGGGTGCAGGGTTTGGTAGTGCGGGAATTGAGGGTGCAGAGTTTGGGGGGCAGGGCTTGGGGGAGCAGGAGTTTGGGGTTCAGAACCTGTGGGTGCAGAGTTTGGGGTGCAGAACCCGTGGGTACCGGGTTTGGGGAGGCAGAATTGGGGGTGCAGGGTTTTGGGGTTCAGGACATGGGGTTGAGGATTTGGGGGTGCAAGGTTTGGAAGTGCATTGATTAGGGGGAAGGATTTAGGGTGGTGGGATTTGGGGGCACGAGGTTTGGGGGTCAGCATTTGGGGGTGCAAAGCTTAGGGGGCAGCGTTTTGAGTGCAAGTTGGGGGAGGAGTTGATTTTGGGGTGCAGGGTTTGGGGTGCAAGTTTGGGGATGGCAGCATTTCGGGTATACAGTTTGGGGGTGCAGGGTTTTGGGGAGCAGTATCTGGGGGTACAGGATTATGGGATGTGCAGGGTTTGGGGGCGCAGGGTTCAGGGTTGCAGGGTTTGGTATCACAGGTTTGGGGGGTTCATGGCTTGGGAGGAAGGATTTGGGGGTGCAGAATTTAGGGGTGCACGTTTTAAGGGTGCAGAGCTTAGGGGGAAGAATCGGAGATGTAGGGGTTTTGGGGACATTATCTGGGGGTCAGGATTTGGGGTGCAGGGTTTTGAGGTGCAGGGTTCAGGTGTTCAGGGTTTGAGGGAAGGATCTGGAGGTGCAGGGTTTTGGAGTGAAGGATTTTGGGGTGCAGGGTTAGTTGGGATTTGGGGTTGCAGGGATTTGGGGTGCAGGGTTTGGTGGTGCATTGGTTTTGGGGGTGGAGGATTGGGGGACACAGGGTTTCAGGGTGCAGGATGTGGGGGTGCAGGATTTGGGAGTGCAGAGTTGGGGGGCAGAATTTTTGGTGCAGGGCTTTGGGGTACAGGACTTGGGGGTGCAGGGGTTTGGGTGGGGAATTTGGGGTGCAGGGTGTTGAGGAAGGATCTGGGGGTGCATTGTTTGGGGGGGCTGGATGAGGAGGAGCACGATTTAGGGCTGCAGAGCTTGGGGGGCAGGGGTTTGTTGGCAGAATGTGGGGGTGCGGGGTTCTGGGGTGCAGAGTTTGGGAGATCAGGGTTTTGGGGTGCAGGGGTTTGGGGGGGAATTTAACGTTGCGCAGTGTGGGTTGCATTGGTTTTGGGGTGAAGGATTTGGGGGTGCGGGGTTTGGGGGTCAGGATCTGGGGGTGAAGGGCAGTGGGGAAGGATCTGGGGGTGAGATATTTGGGGTGCAGGGTTTGGGATGCCAGGTTTGGGGGTGAAGGGTTTGGGGGCAAGGATCTGGGGTGCAGGATTAGGGCAATCAGGGCTGGGGGGGTAAGTTTGTGTGGGGCAGAATTTCGGGGTGCAGGGTCTGGGTGGGCAGGATTTAGGGGGATCCGGGCTTGGGAGTGCAGGATTTTGGAGTACAGGGTTTGGGGGTGCAGGCTTGGGGAGGCAGAATTTGGGGGTGCAGGCTTGGAAGGGTCAGGACCTCGGGGGGCACAGTTTGGACAGCACAATGTGGGGTGCAGGATTTGGGAGAGAAGGATCTGGGGGGCAGGGTTTGGGCTGAAGGGTTTGGTAGGGCAGGGGTTGGGGGAGCAGGATTTGCGGGTTCAGAACCTGAGGGTGCAGGGTATTGGGGAGCAGATCTAGAAGGGCAGGGTTTGGGGGTGCAGGATTTTGGGGAGCAGGGTTTGGGGGTTCATGACGTGGGGATGGAGAAATTGGGGGCGCAGGGTTTGTGGGTGCAGGGTTCACATGTTTAGGACCTGGGGGTGCAGAATTTAGGTGTGCAGGGGTCTGGGGTGCTGGGTTTTGGGGTGCAGGATCAGGGGGTGCAAGGTTTGGAAGCGCAGGGTTTTGGGGTGCAGGGTTTGGGAAATCAAGGTTTGGGGTTCCAGGATTTGGGGGTGCAGTGTTACGGGGGTGGAGGTTTAGGGGTGCAGCGTTTGGAGGTTCAGGATTTGGGGCTGCAGGGTATGGGAGGGAAGGATCTGGGGCTTCAGGATTTGGAGGTGCACCATTCGGGGTGCAGGGTTTAGAAGTCAGGTCTCAGAGCGCAGGGTTTGGGGTGCAGGGGCTTGGGGGGAAATTTAAGGTTGCAGAGTGTGGGGTGCATAGGATTGGGGCACAGGATTTGGGGGTGCAGGGTTTCAGGGTTCAGGATTTGGAGGTGTGGAGTTTTGGGGTGTAGGGGATGGGGGTGTAGGACGTGGCAGCATTTGGGGGTGCAGGGTTTAGAGGTGTGGGGTTTCTGGGTGCAGGGTGTGGGATTGAAAGATCTGGGGGTGTAGGGTTTGGGGGTTCATGGTTCAGGGCAGCAGGATCTTGGGGTGCAGGGGTTTGTCTGAAGGTTCGGCAGACAGACTTTTGGGTGCAGGGATTTGGGGCATCAGAGCTCAGGGGTGCAGGATTGGCGTTTGCGGGGTTTGGGGGTGCAGGGTTCTGCAGTTCTGGGTTTTGGGGTGCAGAATTTGGGGGTAAAAGGTTTGGGGGAAGGATCTGGGGGTGGAGGATTTTGGGGGGTTCAGGAAGTGGGGGGAAGGATCTGGGGGTGCAGGGTTTGGAGGGAAGGGTTTGGGGTGCAGTGCTCAGGTGTTCAGGCCCAGGGGATGCAGGATTTGGGGGCTCAAGGATTGGGGGTGCAGTGTTTGGCAGGGAAGGATTTGGGGGTGCAGCGTTTTGGGGTTGTAGGAGGCAGGATCTGGGGTGCTGCTTTTGAAGTTGCAGGTTCTGGGGGTGCAGGGTTTGGAGATCGGGATTTGGGGTGCAGGATTTATCATTGCAGGGTGTTACGCATTTAGAGCAGGAGGATTTTGGGGGGCAGGGATTGTTAGGGCAGGATTTGGGGGTGCAGGGCTTTGAAGCGGTAGGAGCGAGGGTTTGGGGCTGCAGGTTCCACATGTTTAAGAACTCGGGGTTCAGGATTGGGGTGCACGGTTGGTGTGTGCAGGATTTGGGGGTGCAGGGTGTGGGGCTGCAGGGTTCTGAGGTGGAGGACTTTGGAGGGTCAGAACTTGGGGATGCAGGGTATGGGCAGGAAGGTTTTGCGGCTGCAGGATTTTGGGGTACAGAACCTGAAGTGCAGAGCTTGGGGGTGCAGGGTTTGGGGATGAAATGTTTGGTGTGGCAGAATGCGGGGGTGTAGGGTTTAGAGGTGCAGGATTTGGGGGAGCAGGGTTTTGGGGTGCAGGGATTTGGGGTGCATGTGTATTGGGGTGCAAGTTTCATGCGTTCAGGATGTGGGGTTGCAGGAATTGAGGGTGCAGGATTTGGGAGTTCAGGGTTTGGGGTGCAGGGGCTTGCAGGGAAATTTAATGTTGCAGAGTGTGGGGTGCAGAGTGTGGGGTGCACTGGACTGGGGCAGAGGATTTAGGGGTGCGGGGTTTCAGGGTTCAGGATTTGGAGGTGTGGAGTTTTGGGGTGCAGGGGATGGGGGTGAAGGATCCGAGGGTGTAGGGTGGTGGGGGAAGGATTTGGGGGTGAGAGATTTGGGGTGCAGGATTTGGGGGTGCAGAGTTTTGGGAGGCAAGGATCTGGGGCTGCAGGATTTGGGGGTTCAATGTTTAGGGCAGCACAATCTTGGGGTGCAGGGGTTTGCAGTGAAAGGTTTGGGGTACAGGATTTGGGGTGCAGGATTTGGTGTTGCAGGGATGGGGTTGAAGGGCTTGGGTTTCCAGGCCTTTGAGGTGCAGGATTTGGAGGTGCAAGGTTTGGGAGGGAATTCTTTGGGGTGCCGGGTTTGGGGTTCCAGGAGGTGGGGGAAGGACCTTGGGGTGTAGGGTTTGGGGGGCAGGGTTTTGGGGGAAGGATTTAGGGGTGCAGGGTTTTGAAGTGCAGTGTTTCAGGGGGGCATGATTTTGGAGGTGCACATGTGGGGGTCCAGGTTTGGGGGGTGCAGAGTTTGTGAATGGAGGATTTTGGGGTGCTGGGTTTGGGGCTGCCTAATTTGGGGGTGCAGTGTTTGGGTGTTCAGGACCTGGGGGTGCTGCGTTTGGGAATGCAGGCTTTGGGGGTGCAGGGCTCAGGATTTGGGAGGGCAGGATTAGGGGGTGCAAAGTTTGGTAGGGCTGAATTTAGGGGTGCAGGATTTGGGGGGCAGGGTTTGGGGGTGTAAGATTTGAGGGTGCAAGGTTTGGGTGTTCAAAATTTAGGGGAGCAGGATCTTGGGGTGCAGGGTTTGGGGCTACAGGGGTTTTGGGTGAGGGATTTAGGGTTCAGGTTTAGGGGTACAGGGTTTGGGGGTGCAGGGTGTTGGGGAAGGATTTGGGGGTACAGGGTTTGGAGGTGCAGTGCTTCAGGAATCAGGGTTTGGGGGGCAGAATTTGGGGTGCAGGGTTTGGGATGGCAGGATTAGGGGGAGCAAGACTGTGGGGTGCAGGGGTTTGGGGTGAAGAGTTTGGTAGGGCAGGATTTGGGGTGCAGGCTTTAGGAAGGAAGGAAGGAAAGAAGGATCTGGAGGCGCAGGATTTGGGGGTGCAGGGTTTAGGGGTGCAGGATTTAAGGGTGCAGGGGTTTGGGTGCCAGGTTTGGGGGGAAAGGATCTGCGGGTGCAGGGTTTGTGGGGCAGGATTTTGGGTGCAGGGTTTGGGGAGCAGGATCTGGGGGTGATGGAATTGGTTGAAAGGTTTCGTGGTGCCGGCTTTGGGGGAGCAGAGTTCAGGGGTGCAAGGTTTTGGGGGACAGGTTTGGACATAAAAGATTTGGGGGCGAATGGTTTGAGGGAATGATTTGGGGGTGCAGGATTTTGGGGTTGTAGGAGGCAGGATCTGGGGTGCTGCTTTTGAAGTTGCAGGTTCTGGGGGTGCAGGGTTTGGAGATCGGGATTTGGGGTGCAGGATTTATCATTGCAGGGTGTTACGCATTTAGAGCAGGAGGATTTTGGGGGGCAGGGATTGTTAGGGCAGGATTTGGGGGTGCAGGGCTTTGAAGCGGTAGGGGCGAGGGTTTGGGGCTGCAGGTTCCACATGTTTAAGAACTCGGGGTTCAGGATTGGGGTGCACGGTTGGTGTGTGCAGGATTTGGGGGTGCAGGGTGTGGGGCTGCAGGGTTCTGAGGTGGAGGATTTTGGGGGGTCAGAACTTGGGGATGCAGGGTATGGGCAGGAAGGTTTTGGGGCTGTAGGATTTTGGGGTACAGAACCTGAAGTGCAGAGCTTGGGGGTGCAGGGTTTGGGGGTGCAGGGATTTGGGGTGCATGTGTATGGGGGTGCAAGTTTCATGCGTTCATGATTTGGGGTTGCAGGAATTGAGGGTGCAGGGTTTGGGGAAGAATTTGGGGGTGCAGGGTTTTGGGGTGCAGAGTTTGGGAGTTCAGGGTTTGGGGTGCAGGGGCTTGCGGGGAAATTTAAGGTTGCAGAGTGTCGGGTGCATAGGACTGGGGCACAGGATTTGAGGGTGCGGGGTTTCAGGGTTCAGGATTTGGAGGTGTGGAGTTTTGGGGTGCAGGGGAGGGGGGTGAAGTATCTGAGGGTGTAGGGTGGTGGGGGAAGGATTTGGGGGTGAGAGATTTGGGGTGCAGGATTTGGGGGTGCAGAGTTTTGGGAGGCAAGGATCTGGGGCTGCAGGATTTGGGGGTTCAGTGTTTAGGGCAGCACAATCTTGGGGTGCAGGGGTTTGCAGTGAAAGGTTTGGTAGGCAGGATTTGGGGTGCAGGATTCTGGGGTGCTGGGTTTGGAGTACAGGATTTGGTGTTGCAGGGATGGGGTTGAAGGGCTTGGGTTTCCAGGCCTTTGAGGTGCAGGATTTGGAGGTGCAAGGTTTGGGAGGGAATTCTTTGGATGGGTTCCAGGAGGTGGGGGAAGGACCTTGGGGTGTAGGGTTTGGGGGGCAGGGTTTTGGGGGAAGGATTTAGGGGTGCAGGGTTTTGAAGTGCAGCGTTTCAGGGGGGCATGATTTTGGGGGTGCACATGTGGGGGTGCAGGTTTGGGGGGTGCAGAGTTTGTGAATGGAGGATTTTGGGGTGCTGGGTTTGGGGCTGCCTAATTTGGGGGTGCAGTGTTTGGGTGTTCAGGACCTAGGGGTGCTGCGTTTGGGAATGCAGGCTTTGGGGGTGCAGGGCTCAGGATTTGGGAGGGCAGGATTAGGGGGTGCAAAGTTTGGTAGGGCTGAATTTAGGGGTGCAGGATTTGGGGGGCAGGGTTTGGGGGTGCAAGATTTGAGGGTGCAAGGTTTGGGTGTTCAAGATTTAGGGGAGCAGGATCTTGGGGTACAGGGTTTGGGGGTGCAGGGGTTTTGGGTGAGGGATTTAGGGTTCAGGCTTAGGGGTACAGGGTTTGGGGGTGCAGGGTGTTGGGGAAGGATTTGGGGGTACAGGGTTTGGAGGTGCAGTGTTTCAGGAATCAGGGTTTGGGGGGCAGAATTTGAGGTGCAAGGTTTGGGATGGCAGGATTAGGGGGAGCAAGACTGTGGGGTGCAGGGGTTTGGGGTGAAGGGTTTGGTAGGGGAGGATTTGGGGTGCAGGATTTACGAAGGAAGGAAGGAAAGAAGGATCTGGAGGTGCAGGATTTGGGGGTGCAGGGTTTAGGGGTGCAGGATTTAAGGGTGCAGGGGTTTGGGTGCCAGGTTTGGGGGGGAAGGATCTGCGGGTGCAGGGTTTGTGGGGCAGGATTTTGGGTGCAGGGTTTGGGGAGCAGGATCTGGGGGTGATGGAATTGGTTGAAAGGTTTCGTGGTGCCGGCTTTGGGGGAGCAGAGTTCAGGGGTGCAAGGTTTTGGGGGACAGGTTTGGACATAAAAGATTTGGGGGCGAATGGTTTGGGGGAACGATTTGGGGGTGCAGGATTTGGGGGTGCAGGATTTGGTATTACAGGTTTTGGGGAATCATGGCTTGGGAGGAAGGATTTAGGGGTGCAGGGTTTCAAGATGCAGGATTTGGGGTGCAGTATTTGGGGTTGCAGGTTTGGGGGGTGCAAGTTGTGGGGCGGCAGGATATCGGGTATAGGGTTCTGGGCTGCAGGGTTTGGGGGTGCAGGATTTCAACGTGCAGGGTTCTGGGGTGCAGTATCTGGGGGTCCAGGGTTTGGCAGTGCATTGGCTTTGGGGGTTGAAGGATTTGGGGCTGCAGGGTTTAGGGATGCAGGATTTGGGGGTGCAGGATTTGGGGGTGCAGAGTTAGGGGGCAGGATTTTCAGTGCAGGGCTTCAGGGCACAGAACTTGGTGGGGCAGGATCTGGGGGTGCAGGTTTGCGGTAGGGAATTTGGGGGTGCAGGGTGTTGAGGAAGGATCTGGGGGTGCAATATTTGGGCTTTAAGGGCTTAGGGGGGCAGGATCTGGCAGTGCAGAGTTTGGGGACAGGACCTGGGAGTGCAGCGATTGGGGTTACAGGTTTGGGGGTGCAGGGTTAAGGGAATTGTTTGAGGTGCAGGGTTATGAGAGTGCAGGATTTCTGGGTGCAGAGTTTGGGGTGCTGGGTATGGGGCAGAAGGATCTGGGGGTGCAGGTTTTGGGGGTGCATTCGTTTGGGGGGAGGATCTGGGGGTGCAGGGTTTAAGGATTCAGGATTTGGAGGTGTAGGGTTTTGGGGTACAGGGTTCTGGGTTGAGGTTTTGGGGTGAAAGATTTGGGGGTGCAGTGTTAAGGGGTGGAGGCTTAGAGGTGCAAGATTTGCGGGTGCAGGGTGTTCGTGTGTCTGATTTGGGGGTGCAGGGTCTGGGGGTGCAAGATCCTGGAATTCAGGATCTGGGGGTTCAGGATTTGGGGCTGCAGGGTATGGGAGGGAAGGATCTGGGGCTTCAGGATTTGGGGGTGCACTGTTTGGGGGTGCAGAGTTTAGAAGTCAGGCCTAAGAGTGCAGAGTTTGGGGTGCAGGGGCTTGGGGGGAAATTTAAGGTTGCAGAGTGTGGGGTGCATAGGACTGGGGCACAGGATTTGGGGGTGCGGGGTTTCAGGGTTCAGGATTTGGATGTGTGGAGTTTTGGGGTGTAGGGGTTGGGAGTGCAGGGTGGTGGGGGTGAGAGATTTGGGTGCAGGATTTGGGGGTGCAGAGTTTTGGGAGGCAAGGATCTGGGGCTGTAGGATTTGGGGGTTCAGTGTTTAGGGCAGCACAATCTTGGGGTGCAGGGGTTTGCAGTGAAAGGTTTGGTAGGGCAGGATTTGGGGTGCAGGGTTTGGGAAGACAGGAGGATTTGGGGGTGCAGGATTGAGGGGCAGGGTTTTGGTGCAGGGCTTGGGGTCAGGATCTGGGGTGCAGGTTTGGGAAGAGTATTTTGGGGTGCAGGATTTTGGGTGCTGTGTTTGCGGGGCAGGTTTGGGGTGATCACTGCTGATCCGCACACACTCGCTCTCTCTGGTATTCACCTCCACTCCTGCTCCTCCACCTCCCCACTGTTCTCTCCATCTCCTCTCTTCTCGTTCCCACCACACTCTGCACACAGACCCGACCACTGAGAATGTTCCAGAACACGCTGATCCAAACCCCGCTGGGACCTCCGGGCTCCATGGCAATGTGAAAATGGAGTGTGCCACAGAATCCCTTTGGGTGTCAAACACCTTGAAGGTGCTGGAGTCCAAGCACAACCCCCCGGCACTGCCCACGGCCCTCAGGAGCTCCTGTGGAAACCCCTCCAGGGATGGCGGCTCCAGCCCTGCCCTGGGCAGCCCGTTCAGTGCCCGACAGCCCTCGCTGGGAGGAACAGCTCCCAGGCTCCAGCCAGAAGCTCACCCGGTACCGCTGGGGCCGTCTCCTCTCCTCCTGCCGCTCGTTCCCGGGCAGAGTCCCCGAAGCCCGCTCTCCGGGCGCTCTGCGGGCGGCTCCTGGCCCGGCCGCCCCCCGCACTCCCGCTCTGGCTCCGCCCCAAGGCTCAGGCGGGAACGGCCGCTGCGGCCCGGCCGGCCAATCGCAGCTCGCCGCCTCAGGCCCGCCCCCTCAAACCAGCCCTTGGCCCCGCCCCCTCCCCCCATCCCCTCCGGAGGAGCCGCACCCGCTGGTGCTGAGTGCGGAGCTCAGCGCACAAAGAGCTGCACAGGGTGAGAGGTGCGGGGGGATTCGAGCTGGGATGGGCGCTGTTTGCAGACGGAACCAAGTGAGGCACGGGCTCTGCACCTGGAGAAAGGAAAAGGTGCTTAAGTTCTATGTGAAAAGTTATGAAATTTGTTTGTGAATTATTGGCTTAAACGTTTTTTATCCATAGAAAAAGCGTAAGTTATTTATTTCAATCCAGTTCCTCACTTGTATTCCTTAAACCCCCGTTCATCAGAGCAAAAGCAAAGCAGCGTGGGGGATTCGCTCCGCCCCACACGCCCCCGTTAAACAGCACGGGTGTGTTAAACACGGTAGGGGTTCATACCCATCATGGCCCAGAGCGCTGCACACACCCACAGCCTTTCCTCCCAGCTCGAACCGCACCTGCACTGCTCACCCTGGGCAGCTCTGTGTGCGCTGAGCTCCGCACTCAGCACCAGGAACTGGGGTGGGGGGGTGGGAACGAGAAGAGAGGAGATGGAGAGAACAGTGGGGAGGTGGAGGAGCAGGAGTGGAGGTGAATACCAGAGAGAGCGAGTGTGTGCGGATCAGCAGTGATCACCCCAAACCTGCCCCGCAAACACGGCACCCAAAATCCTGCACCCCAAAATACTCTTCCCAAACCCTGCACCCCAGATCCTGACCCCAAGCCCTGCACCAAAACCCTGCCCCTCAATCCTGCACCCCCAAATCCTCCACCCCCAATCCTGTCTTCCCAAACCCTGCACCCCAAATCCTGCCCTACCAAACCTTTCACTGCAAACCCCTGCACCCCGAGGTTGTGCTGCCCTAAACACTGAACCCCCAAATCCTACAGCCCCAGATCCTTCCCTCCCAAAACTCTGCACCCCCAAATCCTGCACCCAAATCTCTCACCCCCACCACCCTGCACTCCCAACCCCTGCACCCCAAAACTCCACACCTCCAAATCCTGAACCCTGAAACCTCGCACCCCCAAATCCTGTGCCCCAATCCTGTGCACCCCACACTCTGCAACCTTAAATTTCCCCCCAAGCCCCTGCACCCCAAACCCTGCACTCTGAGACCTGACTTCTAAACCCTGCACCCCCAAACAGTGCACCCCCAAATCCTGAAGCCCCAGATCCTTCCCTCCCATACCCTGCAGCCCCAAATCCTGAACCCCCAGATCCTGAATTCCAGGATCTTGCACCCCCAGACCCTGCACCCCCAAATCAGACACACGAACACCCTGCACCCGCAAATCTTGCACCTCTAAGCCTCCACCCCTTAACACTGCACCCCCAAATCTTTCACCCCAAAACCTCAACCCAGAACCCTGTACCCCAAAACCCTACACCTCCAAATCCTGAATCCTTAAACCCTGCACCCCCAGATCCTCCCCCCAACGAATGAACCCCCAAAACCTGCACCCCCAGATCCTTCTGCCCCATACCCAGCACCCCAAACTCTGCACCCAGAAATCCTGCACTCTCATAACCCTGCACCTCAAACAATTCCCTGAACCCTGCACCCCCAAACCCTGTAACCCCAATCGCTGCACCCCCGGGTCCTGTCCCCAAACTCTGTACTGCCAGATCCTGCCCCCCTAAACCCTTAAAGCCCAAATATTGCACCCCTAGATCCTTCCTCAACACCCTGCACCCCCAAATTCCCCACCGCAAACCTGCACCCCCAGATCCTGCCCCACCAAGTTCTGTGCCCTGAAGCCCTGCACTGAAAATCCTGCCCCCTAACTCTGCACCCCCAAATCCTGCACCCCCAAATCCTGCATCCCTAAACCCTGCAGCCCCAAATCCTTCAACCCCCAAAGCCAATGCACTGCCAAACCCTGGACCCCCAGATACTGCACCCCAGAACCCTGCACGTTGAAATCCTGCACCCCCAAACCCTGCAGCCCAGAACCCTATACCCGATATCCTGCCGCCCCACAACTTGCACCCCCCAAACCTGCAACCCCAAATACTGCACCCCAAATCCTGCATCTTGAAACCCTGCACCCCTAAATCCTTCCTCCCAAGCCATGATTCCCCAAAACCTGTAATACCAAATCCTGCACCCCCAAATCCTGCACCCCCAAATCGTTCCCCCAAACCATTCGCCCCCGAATCTTTTATGTCCAAACCTGTCCCCCAAAACCTTGCACCCCTGAACTCTGCTCCCCCAAAGCCGGCTTGCGAAACCTTGTCAACCAATTCCATCACCCCCAGATCCTGCTCCCCAAACCCTGCACCCTCAGATCCTTCCTTACCCAACCCTGCACCCCCAAATCCTCCAACCCCCAAGTCCTGAACCCTGCACCCCCAACCCCTCACCCCAAAGCCCTGCACCCCCAAATCCTGCCTCTAAACCCTGAACAACAAGGTTCTGCACCCCAAATCCTGCTCCCCCATATCCTGCTCCCCAGATCCTGCACCCCAGAATCCTGCACCCCCATACTGTGATCCCTGCACCCTGCACCCCCAGATCCTTCCCTCCCAAAACCCGTAGCCCCATAACCCTGCACCCCAAAATGCTGCACCTCCAGATCGTGAACCTTTAAACCCTGCACCCCAAATCCTTCCTCCCCAAAACCTGCACCCCAAAACCCTACAATCCCAGATCTTGCACCTGCAAATCTCTGCACTCCACAACCCTGCACCCTCAAATCCTGCACCCCTATATCCTGCCCCCCAAAACCCTGGAACCTCCAAACCCTTGACCCCCAAATCCTGCAGGCCTAAACCAGGCACCCCCAAACCCTTCCCCACCAAACCCTGCACCCCTCAGACCCTGAAGCCGAAATCCCTCTCCCAAAGCCCCTGCACCCCTTAAATCCTGCACCCCTGAAATCCGGTTCCCTAAGACCCTGCACCCCAAAATACTGCACCCCAACCCCTGCAGGCCAACCCCGGCACCCCAGAGCCCTTCAACGCAAAATCCTGCACCCCCAGTTCCTGAACACGCAAAACCTGCCCCCCTAAACCCTGCACCCCAAAACCTGCCCCCCAACACTGCACACCAAAGCCCAGCACCCCCAGACCCTTCGTCCCCAAACCCTGAGCCCCCAAATCATGCACCCCCAGATCCTGACCCCCAAACCCTGCACCCACAAACACTGCACCCCCATATCCTGCACCCCAAGATCCTGCTACCCTAAATCTTGAACACCCAAACCTTGCACCCTCAAATCTTGCACCCCAAAACCCTACATCCCCAAACCCTGCCCCCCAAATCCTGCCCCCCTAAATTCAGCCCTACCAAACTTTGCACCCCTAAACCCTGAAATCTTACACCCCCTAATGCTGCCCTCCCAAATCCTGAGCCCTGCACCCCCAAAGCCTGCATTCCCAAACGCAGCACCCCCAGGTCCTGAACACCCAAACACTGCACCCCAAAATCCTTCCCCCAAAACCCTGCCCCCCCAAACCCTACACTCCAAGGTCCTTCCCCCACCTCCTGGAACCCCAAACCCTGCACCCCAAAGAATTCCCTCCCAAACCTTGCACCTCCAAATCCTGCACCTCAAAGGCCTGGAAACCCAAGCCCTTCAACCCCATCCCTGCAACACCAAATCCTGTACCCCAAACCCAGCACCCCAGAATCCTGCACCCCAAATCCTGCCTACCAAACCTTTCACTGCAAACCCCTGCACCCCAAGATTGTGCTGCCCTAAACACTGAACCCCCAAATCCTGCAGCCCCAGATCCTTGCCTCCCAAAACTCTGCACCCCCAAATCCTGCACCCCAAACCCTGCACTCTTAGACCTGACTTCTAAACCCTGCACCCCCAAACGGTGCACCCCCAAATCCTGAAGCCCCAGATCCTTCCCTCCCATACCCTGCAGCCCCAAATCCTGAACCCCCAAATCCTGCACCCCTAATCCTCCACCCTCTTAACACTGCACCCCCAAAACCTGAACCACCAAATCCTTCACCCCCAAAACCTCCCTCCTCTAAACCCTGCACTTCAAAATGCTGCACCCCCAAATCCTTCTCCCCAACACCCTGCACCCCCAGATCCTGACCCCAAAACCCTGCACCCCAAATTCTGTACCCCAAAGCCCTGCACTCTCAAATCATACATGCCCAGAACGTGCACCCTAAACTGTGCTCCCCAAAATCCTAAACCCCTTAACCCTGCACCCCCAAATCCTCCAGACCCATGTCCCGAACCCAGCACCCCAAAATCTACCCCCCAAAACCTACATCCCCAAATAATGCACCCCCAGGTCCTGAACACCCAAAATCTGCACCCCCAATTCTGCCTCCCCAAGACCTGCACCCCCAATTCTGCCTCCACAAGACCTTCACCCCCAGTCCCTGCTCCACTAAATCCTACACCCCAAACCCTGCACCCCCAACCTCCTGTACCCCAAATCCTGCCCCCACAATTTGCACCCTAAAATCCTGCACCCCAAATCCTGTCCTACCCAACCCTTCACCCCAAACCCCTTCACCCCAAGATCCTGCTGCCCTAAACCCTGCATCCCCGAATCATCCCTCCCAACCCTGCCCCCCAAACCCTGTCCCCCTAAAGCCTGACCCTGAAACCCTGCTCCCCAAAACCCTGCTACCCCCAATCTTGTACCCCCAGATCCTTCCCCCAACACCCTGCAATCCCAAACCCTGCACCCCCAATTCTGGTGCTAAACCCTGCACCCCCAGAAGCCTGCACCACTGAACCTTGCACCCCAAAACCCTGGCCCCCAAACCCGGCACCCCAAACTCCTGCACCCAAAGATCCTACTGCCCTAAACCCTGAACCCCCAAATCCTGCACCCCTGGAACCTGCAACCCCAGACCCTGTAGCCCCAAATCAGGCCCCCCAAAATCCTGCTCCCCCAGCCTTGCACCCCAAATCCTGCACCACCTAATCCTCCAACCCCCTAACACAACCCCATAACCCCGTGTCCCCAGGGCCCATTGTGGCACCATGGGGGACCCCCTTGTCACTGGGGACCCATTGTGACATCCTGGGGATCTCCCTTTGTCCTCAGGAACAATTGTGACGTCCCAGGACCACCCATTGTCCCCAGGACCCCTTGTGACATCCTGGGGAGCCCCTTTGTCCCCAGGGTCCATTGTGACATCCTGGGGACCCCCTTTGTCCCCAGTGCCCATTGTGACATCCCAGGACCCCCCATTGTCCCAAGGGCCCATTGTGACGTTGATGGGACCCACCTTTGTCTCCAGGGCCCATTGTGACATCCTGGGCACCCCCTTGTCCCCAGGGCCCATTGTGACATCCCAGGACGCCCCATTGTCCCCAGGGACCATTGTGACACCATGGGGACCCGCCTTGTCACTGGGGACCCATTGTGACACAATGAGGACCCCGCCTTGTCCCCAGTGCCCATTGTGACATCCTGGGGACCCCCTGGTCCCCAGGGCCCATTGTGGCACCATGGGGACCCCCGCCTTGTTCCCATTGCCCATAGTGACACTGTATCACAGTATCACAGTATCACAGTATGTTTGGGATTGGAAGAGACCTCAAAAGCTCATCCAGTCCAATCCCCCTGTTGGAGCAGGAACGCCTAGGTGAGGTCGCACAGGAAGGTGTCCAGGCGGGTTTGAATGTCTCCAGGGAAGGAGACTCCACAACCTCCCTGGGCAGCCTGTTCCAGTGCTCTGTTACCCTCACTGAGAAGAAGTTCTTTCTCAAATTTAAGTGGAACCTCTTGTGTTCCAGCTTGATCCCATTGCCCCTTGTCCTGTCACTGGTTGTCACTGAGAAGAGCCTGACTCCATCCTCGTGCCACTCACCCTTTATATATTTATAAACATTAATAAGGTCACCCCTCAGTCTCCTCTTCTCCAAACTAAAGAGCCTCAGCTCCCTCAGCCTTTCTTCATAAGGGAGGTGCTCCACTCCCTTAATCATCTTTGTTGCCCTACGCTGGACCCTCTCCAGCAGTTCCCTGTCCTTCTTGAACTGAGGGGCCCAGAACTGGACACAATATTCCAGATGGGGTCTCACCAGGGCGGAGTAGAGGGGAAGGAGGTCCTCTCTGACCTACTGACCACCCCCCTTGTAGTACACCCAAGGATGCCATTGGCCTTCCTGGCCACAAGGGCACAGTGCTGGCTCATGGTCATCCTGTTGTCCACCAGGACCCCCAGGTCCCTTTCCCCTACACTGCTCTCTAATAGGTCATTCCCCAACCTATACTGGAACCTGGGGTTGTTCCTGCCCAGATGCAGGACTCTACACTTTCCCTTGTTAAATTTCATCAGGTTATCACCCGCCCAACTCTCCAGCCTGTCCAGGTCCCGCTGGATGGCAGCACAGCCTTCTGGCGTGTCAGCCACTCCTCCCAGCTTAGTGTCATCAGTAAACTTGCTGATGGTACACTCAATTCCCTCGTCTAAATCATTAATGAATATATTGAATAATATTGGCCCCAGTACTGACCCCTGAGGCACTCCACTAGATACTGGCCTCCAACTGGACTCCGCACCATTGACCACCACTCTCTGGCTTCTCTCTTTAAGCCAGTTTGCAACCCACCTCACTACTCTATTTTCCAGACCACACCTCCTCAATTTAGCTGTGAGGATGCTGTGCAGACTGTGTCAAAGGCTTTACTGAAGTCAAGGTGGACCACATCCACCGCTCTGCCATCATCCATCCACCTTGTTACATTCTCATAAAAGGCTATGAGGTTGGTCAAGCATGACTTACCCTTGGTAAAGCCATGCTGAGTGCCCCTAATGACCCTCTTATCCCTGATGTGCCTTGAGATGACACCAAGGATAAGCTGTTCCATTACTTTCCCAGGGACAGAGGTGAGGCTGACCGGTCTATAATTACCCGGGTCCTCCTTCTTGCCCTTTTTGAAGACTGGAGTGACATTTGCTTTCCTCCAATCCTCGGGCACCTCTCCCGTTTCCCAAGACTTGGCAAAAATGATGGATAGCGGTCTAGCAATGACTTCAGCCAGCTCCCTCAGCACCCGCGGATGCATCCCATCTGGACCCATGGATTTATGGACGTCCAGACTACTTAATTGTTCCCTAACCCAGTCCTCATCGACTAAAGCAAACTCCTCCATTAACCTGGCTTCATCCGGGGCCTCAGGGGTACAGGGTTCCCCAGGACAGCCTCCAGCGGAGTAGACAGAGACAAAGGCGGCATTCAGCAATTCTGCCTTCTCTGTGTCTTCTGCCACCAGGGCACCCACCTCATTCATCAGTGGGCCTACATTGCCTCTGGTATTAGTTTTATCTGCTATGTATTTGAAAAAGTTCTTCTTGCTGTCCTTGACCCCTCTCGCCAGCTGTAATTCTAAGGAGGCCTTGGCTATCCTAGCTGCCTTCCTACATCCTCTATCAGCAGCCTTATATTCCTCCCAAGTGGCCAGTCCTTGCTTCCATGACCTGTAAACTCGCCTCTTCTGCTTGAGCATACCCAACAGATCCCTATTCAACCACGCAGGCCTCCTGGCTCTCTTCCTCGACTTCCTGCGTGTGGGGATGCTCTGATCCTGAGCATGGAAGAAGCAATCTCTGAATGCAATCCAGCTCTCTTGGGCCCCTTTTCCTTCAAGCAGTCTTGCCCATGGGATTTCTCCCAGCAATTGCTTGAAAAGGCCGAAATTAGCCCTGCCAAAGTCCAGGGTTGCAATTCTACTTGCTATTCTGTTCCTGCCACACGAGATGCTGAACTCCACCATCTCGTGGTCACTGCAACCCAGGCAGCCCTCGACCTTTACTGCTTCGACCAGACCCTCTTTGTTAGTGAGGATGAGATCCAGCAGTGTACCTCTCCTGGTGGGCTCCTCCACCATCTGCATGAGGAAGTTATCATCAATGCACTGGAGGAACCTCCTGGACTGTGGCTGGCTGGCTGAATGGTCCTTCCAGCAAACATCAGGGAAGTTAAAATCCCCCACAACAACCAGGGCCTGTGACTGTGAGGCCACTCTCAGCTGCGCAGAGAAGGCCTCATCAACTTCCTCAGCCTGATCTGGTGGCCTGTAAGAGACACCTACAACAGTATCACCCCTGCCAGCCTGTCCCTTGATCCTGACCCATACACTCTCGACTCGTTCCTCATCCGCTCCTGGGCAGAATTTACTACATTGCAGTTGCTCTCTCACGTAGAGAGCAGCTCCACCACCACTCCTGGTTGACCTGTGTTTCCTGCTGGCAGAATGTCTCACAGCCCCCACTGAGGAGGGCAGGGGGTTGGGAGATGGGAGCACGTTTCAGTTTCCAGATCCCAGGACAGAGCCCAAACCATCCTGCCCTTGAAATCCAATTCCTTGAGCTGCACAGCTGGTGGGCTTCTGTGGACAATCATGTTAAAAAGCATCCTTCAAGTGTTTGTGTAATACGTCTAGGAATGTCAGTTTTTAAAGAAAAATAAAAGTTTAACAGGCTAATATTTAAATATCTGCAAAATAGTACTCTGTATCCGTGATAGCCCCTCTGGCAATGACAATTAAATAGATATTTGCACTATAAGGCATGATACCCCACCCACAAGCACACATCTAAGTGGTTCAGATGAAGGGTGGTCTGGCAAACGTCACCCTTTGTGTCCCCAGGTGCACGGACACTGCTCATGTGCCTCTGCAGAGAGTGGCAGGAGCTGGATCCCCTTCTCGGGACAGACTCCTTCCAGGAGAGACACAGACACAAGGGTAACTCATCAGGTCTTTACTGCATTTCACTCAGCATCAGTTTTGACACATTGGGTGCTGTCCTGTGACTGCCCTTTCTGCACAAATGATCATACAAAGACAACCATTTAGTAAGACATGGCCATAAAGGGGCTGTTATGGACAAGAAAGCTCACCATAAACTCTGGAGAGAGCGAGGAAGTTTATAATAAGCACCAGGAAGAACCAAGAAGCTTAAGGCCTCTTCTGAAGAGTGGGAGGCCTGAGCAGCCGTGATTGGCCATGTGTAGGTGTGGGAGAGGGTCAGGGCATGTCAGGGAGAAGCAATGAGATGGCTGATGGCTTCAGTGAACCCTTCCAGCCATGTCTGAGCCCAGAAATGGAAAGCAGTTGATGTCTGCAGGTGGAGGAGGAACAGGAGGAAGATTTTCCTGGGAATATGGAAGGAAGAAAGCCCTCTCTTGGGCTAATCATGTATGGCAGTGTCATTTCCATCCTGTGGGCATGGCTGTGCCTGGGAGATGGGGAATGGCTGCTGCTGGGGTGTTTGTGCTCAGCCATGGCCCATGAGCTGACCCTGCTCTGCTCCTCTCTTACACTGCCCGCACTTGGATGGTCCTCAGGAATCATCCATGAGCCTGGTGGATCCATGAACCTCCTGGAGTGATGGATATGGATCCAAATAGAGGATTCAAGCAAGTTTGGGACTGGGACATTGAGGTGATTGGTGACCATTGCCAGGTGTATGAAAGAAGCTGGGTGAGTTGTGAAGAACTCACAGGCATTTGCAGCTCCACAGAAAACCAGAGCCTTGCAGTTAAAGCGACAGCACTTGACATAAAACCCACCCCCAAAGCATGAAACACTCACAGTGACCACAGGAGAAGCCTTGTAAAACATTTGAGAAAAATCTACCAGGTCCCAGGGGTCAGGGCTCACCCATTGTGATGATGAACAAGCATCAAGGGCTGACATGGCATCAGAGCCACCTCCACATGGCCCTCACCACCTTTAACCAGTGTCTCCAAGTCTTTCCTTCACCGGCCCTCACGGACAGGGACCTGCACTGGTTGTTTCCTTCACAGCTGTGTCAGTGATGGCCCTTCATGGGGTCCCACACACCCTCAGAAACTTGGGGTTTGCTTCTGCCTTTCACTTCATGAGAGGTTTGTTCGTTGTTTCAGCATCTGCAGTTCAGGATCATGGCAGCAGAGGGCTCATTAACATCTGAAATGCTCTTACAAGGCAAGGCTCTGTGCGTCTTTTTCCTAAAGGCTTCAAGTCTGTTGTTGATGATTAGGGAGATTTCAGAAATAGTAAAACAGAGAGCATTTCCATAATAAATAGCAATAAAGCTAAATTTCTTCTATTTCCTTCCATGCTCAGTTTTCATTTTCTGTAATGGTGTCTGAGTATCTGAGTTGCCTCAGGTCACCCTGACTTGAGCCCCATCCATTGCTGGGTTTTCTCCAGACTCCTGAGTTTAGGAATGAACTCCCAGGAGACCTTGCTGGTGAAGATGGGGGCAAAGAAGCCATGAAGAACCTCAGTCCTGTCTGATTGTACTCTTACAAAGTTCAGCAGGAGGCCCACGTCTCTTATTTTAAGGAAACTGTGTAAGCTCGTCTTGCTGCCTTCATTCTCCCCTGCAGCTATGAAGTTCAGATCAGCTTTGGCATCATCTTTACATCGATGGACAAGGTTTCTGAATTCCTCCTCTGCAGCTTCCCCTGCTTCCACCTCCTGTGTGCTGCCTTTTTGTCCTGGAGCTCCATCAGTTCAGATGAGCAGCCTCACAAGATAAATGCTTCTTTTCATGGGTGCTCGGAGGGATCATTCTTGTGCTTGGAGCAGCCTGTCCTGTAAGGCTGCTCTGGTTTCCTGAGCTTCTTCACCTTTCAGGCCTGCTTCCACGTAACCACCTCATCTGCCATCCTCCAGTACGTCAAAGTCTTCTCTGCAGCCCACCAGCCTGTGCTCTGCTGCT
Source organism: Patagioenas fasciata (assembly GCF_037038585.1). NCBI lineage: Eukaryota > Metazoa > Chordata > Aves > Columbiformes > Columbidae > Patagioenas > Patagioenas fasciata. The sequence continues at coordinate 44,647,158 of NC_092526.1, forward strand.
GGCCTTCCTCCCTCCCCTCTGGTGACTGGGACTCCACTGTTTCCTGGTCACAACAGCCAAGGTGGACACTGACGTTCACATCCCTCACCAGCTCTTCCTTCTTGATCAGGAATAGATCCAGGTGAACATCACCCCTATTGGCCCACCAGGCAGACATGTTAAGAAGTCGGCCCAAGATCACCTCCTGGCCAGTGAGTGTCAGGGTAATTACAGTTCTCCATAGGAACCTGCTCATTGACTGGAGACATCCTAAGGTTGCTGACAGAAGATGTTTTCCATTTCTTCTCCACGGTCAAGTAATTTGTAACATCCAACTGGATGTACATGGCTAAGTCTTGGAACTGGGAGTGAGAGTGGCTGGGCACCTCACCTCACTGACTCCTGAGTCACCCATGTCAGGAAGATGTTGTCAATGAGCTCCAAAACCCTCCTTGTCCCCAGCCAGGAACCTGGGAGGTGTGGGACCATAGTCCTGCCCTTGGCCTTGCGCAGCCCCACATCACACTGTCCAGGAAGGGCCCTGGGCAACGTGTGAGGGACAGGATCTGCCTTCCCAGGGCTGGGGGTCAGGGCTTGACCTTTGGTTAATGAAAGACATCCAGGTTTACTCAGCATCAGAGAGACCTTTACTTTGCTTTTCCTGAACTGTCATCACTGCCTCCGGTTTTCTACTCTAACCAGATCCTGGAGACCGTTGCTCAGTAGTGTCCCTCAGTGAGACCCATTAACAATACCAGAAACTATGGAGTTTGAATCTGACTTTGATTTCTTGAGAAGTTTCTTCTTCTTCCCCTCAAGGTCTGATGTTCATGGACTCTACACCAAAGCCACCAGAGGGGTCATTAAAGTGCCTTGGGCTGCTCCTGTGCTGCTGAGCTGGGCTGGGCTTCTGGGACAGAGGAAGCTCCTGGCAAGCGGCAGCGCTGCAGAGAGACAGCTCTGCCCAGGAGCAGCTCCTCTGCACAGCGCAGCAGGGCTGAGGGCTCTGCCTGGGGATCTCAGGGAGACGAGCAAGGCAGAGAAAGATTAAAGGTGGTCAGGATTGGGAGGATGACTGAGAGCTCACTGGAGGAGAAACCTTTGCAGCCCTTGCCATGGTAAGTCTCTGGGTGCAGGGCAATGCAGCTGTAGCTCCTGGAGGCATCTCCTAAAACTGGCACAGGCACAGCTTGTGGGATCTGTAAGGTGGGGGATCTTGCACCTCAATTTTGAACAGCTGTGAAGCCGGGTGAGCCCCCAGGGGTGCCCAGTGCTGTCCTGCAGAGCAGGGTCCCTGCACCCCAGGGCTGTGCCGGGGCAGGGACTCTGCCGCCTGCCAGGGTCAGTGCTCAGCCTGCCCGGGGAGATCCCATGGCAGCAGCTGTGGGTGGAAGGAGCGACCCCCGGCAGGGCAGGCAGGGAGCTTGTGGGGTTGAAGGGTGCTGTGTGGGTCAGGGCTGCTCAGAGCTCCAGATCAACTCTACAGACATGGCAGAGGGTCCTTCTGAACAACGACATCAAGACAGGAACAGCTGCAAGGGAAGGAGTCTGTGCTTTCAGTTTTCCACTCTTGGTTGTCTGGTGTGCAGTGGGAGATGGGGATTTATTTCTCTCTTTGGAGAAGACACTGAGACCTCAGTTCTCGTTAGGACTTGTCTGAGCTGCTCCTGAGCCCCTGCACACACAGAGCTGCCCCTGGGCAGTGCCAGGAGGTGTGAGCAGGACAGAGCTGAGCACACAGCGGGTGGGACGGGGTCTGTTACACTGACAGGGAGCAGACCCAGGGACAGAGACACAGCTGCAGGCAGCACAGCCATGGGCAGGAAGAGTTAACTGCTACCAGAAATGCTGTGGGTGGGATTTAGGAACCTCTCTTACACCCTCTCGATTGCAGACACATTTCCCAGTGCAACCCCCTGGTCTCCTCCCCAGCAGAGCCTCTGCCCCAAAGCCATGGGGTCCAGGTCACGAGTCTCCACCTCAGCAGCTGGACCTCCAGGGGAAAGGTTCCTGGAACGGTGAACACAAAAGAGGTGCTAAAAGTACTTGCTCTACAGTGTCTTTATGTGAGTGGCAGCAGCACATCCAAGTAAGGAGAAGGTTCCACAGCATGCCCATCTGCCTTCCTGTCCTTGCTTTATTTTCTGGTAGCACTGCAGTGTCCTTCCCTGTTTCTCCATCTGTCCCTGGTGCTCTTGCTCTCTGGAGGTGCGGTGGGAGAGTGGGTCAGTTTTTGTTCTGACACCAACTCAAGGGGTCTTGCCCCCGAGGTGTGTTCATGGAAACTGCATGCCCAACTGCATTTTAAACTGTGATGAACTGTTTTTCTCACTTGGTAGAAAGAGAGAATGAGCAGAAACATCCCTCCATTGTGGACGGGGTTTTCCATGAGAAACAGCCCATTTATTTTCTTCAGAGAAGTCTCCCCTAACTTGTCACAGTCTTTTGCTCCTTGCACAGGTCCTCACACCCACAGGCAGCAAATGTCCAACAGCAGCTCCATCACCCAGCTCCTCCTCCTGCCGTTCACAGACACACGGGAGCTGCAGCTCTTGCACTTCTGGCTCTTCCTGGGCATCTACCTGGCTGCCCTCCTGGGCAACGGCCTCATCATCACCACCATAGCCTGGGACCAGCACCTCCACACCCCCATGTACTTCTTCCTGCTCAACCTCGCCCTCCTCGACCTGGGCTCCATCTCCACCACTGTCCCCAAATCCATGGACAATTCCCTCTGCGACACCAGGACCATCTCATACTCAGGATGTGCTGCCCAGGTTTTTTTTTTCTTGTTCTGTGCTTCAGCAGAGTATTCTCTTCTCACCATCATGTCCTGCGACCACTACATTGCCATCTGCAAACCCCTGCACTACGGGACCCTCCTGGGCAGCAGAGCTTGTGTCCACATGGCAGCAGCTGCCTGGGCCACTGGGTTTCTCTATGCTCTGCTGCACACGGCCAATACATTTTCACTGCCCCTGTGCAAGGGCAATGCCCTGGGCCAGTTCTTCTGTGAAATCCCCCAGATCCTCAAGCTCTCCTGCTCACACTCCTACCTCAGGGAACTTGGACTTCTTGTGTTTAGTCTGTTAATTGGTTTTGGCTGTTTTGTGTTCATCATGCTGTCCTATGTGCAGATCTTCAGGGCCGTGCTGAGGATCCCCTCTGAGCAGGGACGGCACAAAGCCTTTTCCACCTGCCTCCCTCACCTGGCCGTGGTCTCCCTGTTCATTGGCACTGGCACTTTTGCCTCCTTGAAGCCCCGCTCCATCTACTGCCCATCGCCAGACCTGGTTATGGCAGTTTTGTACTCTGTGGTGCCTCCAGCAGTGAATCCCTTCATCTACAGCATGAGGAACCAGGATCTTAAGAATGCTGTAGGGAAATTGGTAGCTTATTCTTTTCAGAAGCAATGAATTACCTATAATCTTCAGGAGAGCATTTAAAGTGTAACTCATTGAAGACTCAGTCTGTCTTTTATTTTCTGGTGGTGGTGTTGTTGGCTTTTACGTTGTGTTAATATTGTAATTTACCGTAGAATTCACTGCCTGCCAAGTGATTATGTCAATGAGAAGCCATGCTCTCTTTATGTTTAAACAAAATAAAGAGACCTGCAGCAACATTTTATTCTCCTGAGACCCTTCTTCCAAGGCATTTTTGGAGCAGCAGGGACAGTTCCTGTGTGTATGGGTAGAATGGAAGAGTCCAGCACGGCAGCAGAATCAGGAGCTACCAGTGCTTGGTCTTCCAGATTTCGTTCTTTCTACTCCCCCACTCTCCTTCTCACCCCTTGTGTTGGTGCAAGGCCTGAGTGCTCTGGCAGCTTGGTCCCCGTCCTGCTGTGTGTCAGTGTTGTGAGCGCAGGCAGGGACAGGCAATGGGCACTGCTGTGACAGAGCTGGTCTTTGTAAAAGTACTTCTATAAAGAACAGTGATCTTCTTAGGGCAGCGTCAGAAGACTTTGGACTTCTTCAAGCTTCTTTCAAGAACTTGCGCAAGAAAGCAGCGTGCAGGTTGAAACACCATTTTGCAACTGAACAGTGTGTGTGTGCAGGGCTGGCACAGAGCAGCGTCCTCTCACAGCCAGGCCTCCTGCCAGAGACCTGCAGGACCAGCAGAGCAGGGGCTGGGCTGTGCCCCTGTGCACTGGACACCCCATGGAAGGAGCCTCCGGTCAATCACCAGGGACTGGTCCCCCACAACCACCATTTCCAGCACTGACCTCTCACTGTTCTTCCCTCCATGGATGGACGCTCAATGAATAGTTGAGCAGTCCATGTTTGCTTTGTACAGATGAGGTGTGAACATGCACATCATGTACATGAGATGACATGAACACGAGTGAGCAGAAACATCATCACGTGTTCCTTGGGGTTCCATGAAGGCCTGTGAGACAAACAAGGTCTTGAGGTCACTTCATGTTGAGAGGAACACCCCATGGGAAATCACCTGAATGCAGCACTGAGATGTGTTTCCTTGAACTGAGGTCCCCGTGTCCATTCGTCATGATGTGGGGCATCCCAGATGAGTGCAGAGCAGGGTGACATAATACAGGGCTGAGGTGTCTCCTGTCCCCTGGGAGTGGCAACAAGAGGTCAGAGGGACACTGTGACTCCTGCCTCTGTGTGTAAAAGGGACAGACTCTGTCTGTGAGCATCCCTGGGTGCAGAAGGAGTCCATGAGGCCAGCTCAGATGTGGACAACTGACAGAACCTGACATTTCTGTGTGCGAGTGCAGGAACAAACAACACAGGCCCAATGGGAGTGATCTTGGCTGCCTTGGACACATTCATTGGAAGTGCTCCAGTTTGCTACGTCACCCTTGCCTGTGATTCTGGGTTGTGCTCTCATAAGAAGCAGGGTAATCAGAGCGGTTCTGGGGTCCTTGGAAAAAGAAGCAATTAAAGCCATGTTCAAGAAAGGCAAGAATAGGCATTGAGAGAATTGGAGGTTGGTCAGCCTGCCTCTGTTCCTGGGAAGGGATTGGACACATCCTCCTGCAGAGTGGGATTTCGGCTCTTTTGAGGGTGATGAAAAGGTGGGTTGAGGCCTTATACAAACTCCTCTGGTTCACCCAGCCTTGAGCAGGACAGTGAGACAAGTTGAGTGAGACAAGAGCTCTATTCAAGCAAGGCAAGGAAGCAAGATGGGTGTCTACAGCCTGCAGGGAAAGAGGGGCAGGTGTAGGACTGTGTAGAACACACTTCAGTCTTGCTCAGGTCCTGGGTACTAAGGAGGGGGATGGATGGGTGTGGTATTTTGAGGTAAGTTGTGTCTCAGACGTTCATTATACAGTAAGAAGCGTGTGGCTGTGAAGAGGACAGTGAGGTCAGTTCTGTCTGTGGAGGTGACAGCCCAGCAGCAGGGACATGGCTGGGAAAGAACCTCTATCAAAGTGCCCAAAGGCCCTACCCAGGAAGAGACCTTGGAGATGGGTTGTCATGTTCATCCCACCTGAGAACACGACGGGACAGCAGCAGGGACATGGTCATGTCTGTCAGAGAAGCTGAAAGGCCAGCAGCACTCATAGGACTTAGGTGATCATGGTGTGGTGACCTCTCTCTGGTCAGATAAAAGACAACAAGAAGCCTAACGGGTTGGGTTCCCTGCATGAAGAACAATTTTTAGAGATGGTTGAGCTTTCCTTAGTAGCAGAAAAAAAAAAAAAGAGATTAAAAAAAATCACAAAATGAAATTTGCATGATGGAGACTGGATATGAGGAGGAAGAAATGTCAGTGGAAGGGCAGTGCTGTGGTGCAAGAGGTCACCCAGAGGGAGCTGGATCAGCCCATGGTTTGTGTTCCAAGAGCAGCCAGTGAGGGTGCAGACACAGCAGTGAAGGTGCAGAAATGCTGGGGTGAGAGCAGGTGGGGAAGCGAGATGGGTGTCTGCAGCCTGCAGGGAAAGAGGGGCAGGGGTAGGACCGTGTAGAACAGCCTGTGATGGAGATGGCAAAGGGCTCTGGCAAGGCTGGAAGGGACCCACAGAACCCAGGTCTCTGTCCCCTTGGCCATGGCAGTTGTCTCTGCCACTGAGGCCCAGGAGAAGCCATGTTGTCCTCATGGCACTGGGGCCTCGCTGCCTCCTTGCAGCCCCATGGGGAAGCTGGAAGTTGTTGGACCAGTGTTGTCCTTCCCTGGGCCTTGCACACCCACATCCCATGGTCCCAGGAAGAGCCCTGAGCCGTGTGTGAGGGACAGGATGCCCCTTCCAATTGCCTGCAGGTCATGGCTTCTCCTTTCTGCTTCAGAAAGCAAACCAAGGGTTTTTCACCATCAGAGCTGAACAAAAGTCTAAAAGGAGACCTCATGGTGGCTACAGCTTCCTCACAAGGGGAGAAGGAAGGGAAGGTACTGATCTCTTCTCTTTAGTGACCAGTGGCAGAACCCCAGTGGTGAGATGAACCCAAGCGAGCACAAATGCTGTCAGCTATTCCTTCGGGTGCCATGAAGGGCAGTGGGACAGAGATGGTGTTCAGGGGTCTCTTCCAGCGTGTGTTACTGTAGGATTCCATGAATCTTTTCCCTGGAGAGCTCTTTCACATCAGAATAGAAAGAGGAAAGAGAAAAAAATGAAGCAGAAGCAGAGGTATAAATGCCCCAGTGTAAATACAGCAGCTCCTCTGGGGAACGTTTCTCCACTCAAACCCTTGATAGGAAATCTATTGGATACATTTGATGAAAGCAGCTCAGTTTGATCTTCTCACACGCTGGAGCACAAGGAGGGTGATGGCTGGGTACGATGCCATGTGGTCACTTGTGTCTCAGGAGCTCATAGTCCAGTAGGAAGCCAATGGCTGTGGAGGGGGCTGTGAGGTCACTTCTGCCTCTGCAGGGGACAGGCCAACAGCAGGAACATGGCTGGGAAAGGACTGTGAGGTCACACACACCAGACGAGCAATCGGGCCCAATCAGCGTGGCTTTGTGAAAGGCAGGGCCTGCTTGACCAGCCTGATCTCCTTCTATGACAAGGTGACCGGCTGAGCAGATGAGGGAAAGTCTGTCGTGGGGAGTGAATCCGCCACACAGGCTGTGGGTGTTGTGTCCTTAGACTGCAGTAAAGCCTTTGACACCGTATCCCACAGCATCTCCTGGAGAAGCTGCAGCTCCTGGCCTGGATGGTGTATCTGCGATGGGTAAAGAACTGGCTGGAAGGCATTTTGTCCCCCTGGAGCCATTTGTTCCCTTCCTGTTCACAGGGGCATCCCATGAATGCATCACTGCTCTCTACCCCAGCGTAACCAGGCACAGGACCTTCTCCACCTGAACCTCTCACCAATGCCACTGTTTTCTACAGCACCCTCATCCTTGGCTGTGGGATGCCCAGAATAGCCTTCCTGAGACAGTTTGACAAAGTCTTTTTTCAACACCATCCCCACATCCCTGCTCAATGCCCTCGTCCACAGCCTAAGGACCAGAAAGTTTGGGTACAAGTCAGGCATTGAGAAAAATGGTCAGGAAAGCTTTGAGGTGCACAGAGAACCCCTCCACATGTTGACCTGCTGCTCTCTTCTGAACAGACCCAGAAGACCTGGACAGCATTTGCTGTGTCCCAGAAACTCACCTGGAAGATTGGGTTATGGAGAAAAGGTTTGGTCTGGGAAGGGACAGACAGGTGCTGGTGGAACTGGCTGGTGTGACCGTGAGACATCTCTCAAGCACCTCAGAAAAGTCCTGGCTCTCAGGGAGGTTGCATGGTCCTCTGAGAAAGAAAATATCAAAAATGACTAATCATGGAATCATAGATTAATTGTGGTTGGAAGAGACCCCTAAGATCATCATTCCAACCATAACCTAAATCTGGCACTAAACCGTGTCCCTAAGAGCCCCATCTATCTGTCTTTTAAACACCTTCAGTGATGGTGACTCCACAACCTCGCTGGGCAGTCTGTTCTGTTGCTTCTAAACCCTTTTCCCCAAAGAATTTTTTCCTGATATCCAATCTAAACCTCCCCGTGTGCAACATGAGGCCATTTCCTCTTGTCCTATCACTTGCTACTTGGGAGAAGAGACCAACACCCACCATGATGAAACCTCCTTTCAGGCAGTTGTGGACAGCGACAAGGTCTCCCCTCAGCCTCCTTTTCTCAAGGCTGAACAGTCCGAGCTCCCTCAACCGCTCCTCACAAGACTGGTGCTCCAGACCCTTCACCAGCCTTGTCACGCTCCTCCGAACTCTCTCCAGCACCTCAATGTCTTCCTTGCCATGAGGGGCCTAAAACTGACCCCAGGATTCAAGGTGTGGCCTCACCAGTGCCCAGTACAAAGGGATGATCACTTCTTTAGTCCTGCTGAAGCTCGGATTGGATCAAGGCTTGAACACCTTGGTCTGACCCAGTTTCTGACAGGTTGGACTGCAGACTCCTGAGGTCCCTTCAACCTCAGTTCTCTTATGATCCCATGGTGATGTTGGGCTCTGTTTCTAACTGGAGCAGAGCAGACGATGATGGGGCAGGATCCATCTGTGCTGTAGGTGACCATCTAAACCAACATCTCAGCCAGGGAACCAGCCAACACCTCAGTGCGCTCTGGGAAACGTGTGAGGAGTCCTGGGCAGGGAAGGTTTAGAGGGCATTGTCTGCTATGCAAGACACAAAACGATCTTGGCTTAATTCTTGTAGGCCCATCAGATGTCACTTAGTGTCAAGGAAAATTAAAATAAGAAGAACTGAAGACAAAGACCCAAAGCAAAGGAAGGTGTCAACATACTTTATTTTTCTTTGAGGGGGCTTCTTTTGTCTGAAAAGGAAAGAGTTTTCCAGAACTGGGCACGGATTTAGGACACAAATGTCTTCACCTCCAGGGACACGAACACCTGATGCCAGTGTAGATGCCCTGGGAACCCCTGCCCAGGCTCCACCTGCATTGAAGGTGCTCTGGTCTCCCCAGGTCCTGTGTGATAGATGGAGACCCCAGGCCAGCACCTCAGGTACATTGGGGCCCCTAAAATGGCACTGGCTGTTTATGGTGGGACAGCTGATGACTGATGTTTGTCTACAAGTGCACTAAGGGTAGGAGAAGAAATATTGGCCTTCCCCTGTACTTCTATTACCAACACTCTATTATTTCACCTCCCTCATCATTCAGGAGTTCCCCCCTTTCCTGATTCAATGTCCCTGTCAAAGGACAACTTTCCGGCAGACTGTCTGGAGATTTGCCCTTCCCAGTGCTCTCAGGTTTCTCCTCCACTTGCTCTTTGGTCATTCAGTTCCTCCAAACTGTCTGGTTTCTGCTTTGAGCTTCAGGGAGTTACAAACTTGCCCCATTCTTCAGTGCTCTAATTAACATGGCAGTCAACATGTTCATTGTGTTTATTGCTATCCTTTCCTGTCTCTCTGTCTAAACCAGTTCTTGTGTGGATGTCCCTTGTGGATGGTGGACCTCACCAGATCCAGCTTACACACACAGCTGAGGAAAGTGTTTTACTGTTTATTAAACTGTGCAGTGTTTGCACAGGAGAGCAGGTGGAGCTGGTGCACAGGAGCTGCAGCATCTCCTGCAGAGCTCAGTGGAGAACTCTGATGTGAGGAAAAGTGACACAATCTCTGGTGGTCAATGAGGAACCGGCAGACTGGGGGTGGGGGGTGAGGAGCGAGGTTGTCCATACAGTGTCCATCCCCAAGGGACTGTTCTCCTGCCTGTGCAGATGTCTTTGGGAGACCCTCGGGATCAATGTCCAGTGTAGAATGCTGCTGTCACTTCTTCTATACACTGAAAAATGACAGAAAATACCCTTGAAAGAAATAACCCTCCTTTATGAGATCTTCTTTGAAATCTTCATCAGCAAGTGTCCCATTGAAACCTCTCCAGTTAGTTCTACAGGTCTGGAAGATTTGACGAAAATTGTAGAAAGAAACATGGCTCGTTAGGGCTTTCTGTGTTTTAATGAGCCCCATGGCGTATTTGGTGCTGAGTCCATGAACCTCAGATACCAAGCACAGACTGAAGCATCTGCTCAAGAAGTCCAATTCAGAAGCAAACTCCAGAGTACCTTGAAGCATTAATGGGCCCCACTGAGGGCTGTTACTGACAAAGCCTCCCAGGGACTCGTTAGAGCAGATAATTGGAGGAAGTGATTGCACCAGGCAAAGGCGAAGTGCAGCAGCTCTGATGCTGAGAAAACCCTTGGTTTGTTTGATGAAGGACAATGGCCAAGCCTTGAGCCCCTGTCCCTAGGAAGGGAGATCCTGTCCCTCACACGTGGCTCAGGGCTCTTGGTGAGGATGTGGGGAGTGCGATGCCCAGTGCAGGACAATGGTGTGACACTCCCTGGGGGTGCAAGGAGGCAATGGGTGCCATGGCCACGACAACCATGTGTCTTCTCTTAGGCCTCACTGGCAGGGACATCAGTCACGGCTAAGAGCACAAAGACCTTGGCTCTTGTAGGGACATCCAGCCTTGCCAATGCCCTTGAAAATGTCCACCACAGTCCATCCTACACTGTCCCAGGCCTGTGGCTGTTTCCCCACAGGCTGCAGACACCCCATGTGCTTCCCCACCTTGTTCTCACCCCACTGTGTCCCCACCTGTGCTGCTGTCTCTCCATCCTTACCAGCTGTTCCTGGATACACAAAGCCGTGGCTGATCCAGAGTCCTTCTGAATGACCACAGCACTGTGCTCAGAATGACATTTCTTTATCCTGAGCTCCACTCTGGGCCTCCAGAGCTGCAGTTTCTGATGGTTTTCCTTTCTCATGCTGTTTTCCTCTACCATCTTGTAAAGAGATTTTCCAGATTTCTGAAGCTACTACTACCCTTTCTTGTCATGGTTTTACCACAACCACCAACCAAGACCATCAGAGCTGCTCACATCCTGCTCCCAGTCCCCAAGTGGGATAAGGAAGAGAACTGAAAGGGAAGGGAGAAACTTGTGAGTTTAGAAAAAAAAAAAAAAATAAACAAAAAAGAAAGAAAACAGTGAAAACACTACTACTAATAATATACTAAAATATACATAAAGTAAAATATATGATTCTCAGTGCAATCGCCCATGTAACTCCAGTTGTGCTGAACAGACAGCCCAAAAGAAGAGAGCACCCTGGTCCTGAACAGATGATCCCAGCAAGAGAAAGTACAAGTGCAAAAGGCAGAGAGGCCCAACGGCCAACTGAAAAACAGAAAAACATCATAAAACTGAACTAACACTGAACTCCCAATAGAATGGAACTTCCAAACAGAGCCAACCAAAGTAGCCGGCAAACCAAAACTAACCGGCTGGAAAAGGGATCCCCAGCTTTATAGTGAGCATGACACCAATGGTAAAGAATAGCTGTATGTCAGTCAAGGTGCTGTCCTGTCTGTGCCCCCTCCTGCCAATTTGCACCTGCAGCTGGACTCCAGAGAAGTCCTTGGTTTCACTGACAATAGTCCAGGTAAATTAAATAGAAATAGATAAATTAAATTAAGAAAATATACTCAGTGCTATCCCCCGTTTAACTCCAGCCACACGGAACAGCCAGTCCTGCAGAAAGGAGCACCTTGGTCCTGAGCAGCCCATCCCAGCAAGAGAGAGCAAAAGGGCAACAGGCAGAAAGGGCCAAAGGCCAACTGCAGAATGGCAGAACGGCAAAGGGCCGAACTGACATCGAACTCCTGACAGAATGCAACTTCTGAATGGAACAACCAAACCAGATGGAAAATCCAGAGTAACGGATGTAACAAGCTCCAAAAGCTGGCTCCAGCTTTAGACTGAGCATGATGCTAACCATAGGGAATATTTCATTGATCAGCCTGCATGTCAATCCAGGTGCTGCCCTGTCTGTGTCCCCTCCTGCCAATCTGCATCTGCAGCTGGATGGCCAAAGAAGTCCTTGGTTTCCCTGACAACAGCCAAGATCTCAGTGAGTTCTGACATTCATTTCATAGCAAATGGCAAACACTGTGAAGCTGCTAAAAGAAAAAAAATGAACTCTATCCCAGGGAATAAACAGCATTATCTCACTATTCTCATAGTAAATCTAAACAAAAGACTGTACTTGATGTGAAGGAGAGAGGTTCAAAATGCATGAAGAAAATTAAATCAATTTCAGTAAAAACAGCACGTTTCCTCAGCCTCCCCTTCATGAGGCTGAAGAAGTTTGGGTCTCTCAACATCTCCACATGTGACCCAGACTTTCTCTGGCCACATGGCAGCTCCTCCCCGTTCTTCCAGAATGGGGAACCTCACACTGGGACACACCGCTCCAGATGTGACCACACCAGTGCTGAGTCAAGATGGGCAATAACTGCCCTTGACTGGGTGGCCACGCTCCTCCCAGTGCTCATGGGCATATTCCTGTTTAGCACCACTGAGAACTGACTGAACATCCAGGCTCAGAGGGTTGTGAGCAGTGGCACAAAGCCCAGCAGGAGCTACCATGAGGAGCACTGAAGGACACCATATCTCTACCCAACATCTCCTCCCCTCTTGGGTCCCCTGGAACCATCGCAGTGATAATGGGAAGAGCACTGCCTGTATGGGGTGGAGGAGATGGGGTCTGGAATGAGGGTCCTGGGGCAGTTTCTCCAGGTTGTTCATGCAGCAACAAGTCAGGTTGGATATTTGGAGAGAGGAACTCTTACTAAGGGCCTCCAATGGGCATGGAGATGGTGTACGGTTTCCTGAATGCCTCCTTTTCTGGTGGAGATCACAGAGGCTGCCAGCCCTTTAGAGGACCCAGGACAGGCCTTGTCCTTCCTCTGGTCACAACTGGACCCCAGTTCTCAAGCTCAGACCCAGCTCAGGAGCCTTGTCTAGGTGTGACTTTTGGGGTAAGGTTGACAAGAGGGATGCATAAGTTTGTCTTCAGGACATGTGATGAGCACCAGGACTGAAGTACCAGAGCAAAATGATGTGGCTCCTGGGTGAATACTTTCTTCAGTGCAAATCCTGACACAGGGTCCCAGACTTGCTTTCCATGCCACCCTTCACAAGGGATGATGCACTAAGAGATGGCAAGTGGGGGACACCAATCCTTCTCCAGTTACTTCCCAGGCCTGGTGAAGCACCAGAACAGCAAGGACTTCTGACCCTGCACCCTAAACTCTGAATATTATCTTTGAGCAGCTGAACACCAGCATTTTTCTCTCTCTGGTGCTCCTGGCCCCTCCCCTGTGCTCCCCACAGCGCCCCAACCTGGCACTGATGCTCTGCAGAGCAGGTTGGCTGCAGAACCATGGGGTGAGTCCACACTGGTTGTGCTGCTCAGTGAGGGACACGGATGCAGCTGGATGGGCTGCACTGTCACTGAGCTCTTTCCTGGGGGTCTAAAGCTCTGGAATGGGTTCAGAGCATTTCTTGGGACTCATTGGATTTTCCACTCATTTCTGTTCAGCAATCCCTTCCTTGCCCTTCAGGTGCCTAGAGATTGGTGCAGGAAGACGTGGCACATCTTCTGCCATTCCCTCAGTTTCTCTCACTGTCATAGAGAGAAGAGCTCAGCCCTGCCCCTCCTGCTCCCCTGCTGAGGAACCTGCAGCCCCATGAGCTCTGCCCTCAGTCTCCTCTACTCCAGCAGAGCGAACCCAGGGACTTCAGCCACTCCTCATACAGCTTCCCCACCAAACCCTCCACCAAATTTGCAGCCTCTTCTGGACAGTCTCCAGTAGCTTTATCTCCTGAGGTCAGCCCAGCGCAGAGCAGAGCGGGACAATCCACCCCCCCCTGCCCGGCTGCCCTGCCCGGCTGGCCATGCTGTGCTGGATGCACCAGGACACGGGTCCCTCTTGGCTCCAGGGACACTGGTAGCTCTTGTTCAATTTCCTGTCGACCAGAACTCCCAGATCCCTCTCTGCAGAGTTGCTCTCCAGCATCTCGTCCCAAAGTCTGTATGTACCGTAGGGACAAAGTACCTCTCTGAACTGGGGTGAGAAGTCTGGGCTAGAGAGATTAGTTCATGATGATTAGGGCAGATTTGATGGGGTGTCCAGTGCACAGGGGCACAGCCCAGCCCCTGCTCTGCTGGTCCTGCAGGTCTCTGGCAGGAGGCCTGGCTGTGAGAGGACACTGCTGTGTGCCAGCCCTGCACACACACACTGATCAGCTGAACAATGGTGTTTCATCTGTGGGTAACTTTCTTGGGCATGTTCTTGGGAAAAGAACCTAGGGAGAAGAACCTTCAGGTCCTACCCATAGGAGATCACCTTTCTATCTGGAAAGGCTATTGTGAGGTCAGTTCTGTGACAGCAGTGCCCATTGCCTGTCCCTGCCTGCACTCACAGTACTGACACACAGCAGGACAGGGACCAGGCTGCCAGAGCACTCAGGCCTTGCGCCGACACAAGGGATGAGAAGGAGAGTGTGGGAGTGAAACCAGAACAGCTCTGGAAGAACAAGAACTGATACTCCCTGGAAGTGCTTCCATGTGAGAGCTCTTTTCCCTTCCACCCATGCACACAGGAACTATCACTGCAGCTCCAGAAAGGTCTTAGAGAAAGGATGTCAGCTAAAAAAATTTGGTGAAGGACCCTTTATTTTGCTTAAACACAGAGAAAACAATTCCACATTGACACAGCCACTCAGTGTGAAAAGGAGGCAGAGAATTACAAAGGGAATTTAAAAAAGTCATAATAACAAAACCACAACTAGAGACAGAAAATACTGCACACATGATGATCCTGCAAGGACTTAGATTACAATTCTTATATAGAAGAAGACAGAGACAGTTTATAGCTTCAGAAGAAATCCAGTCATCCGTTTCCACAGGGCATCCTTGAGCTCCTGGTTCCTCATGCTGTAGATGAGGGGGTTCACTGCTGGAGGAACCAAAGAGTACAGAACAGACACCAGCAGGTCCAGGGATGGGGAGGAGATGGAGGGGGGCTTCAGGTAGGCAAATATGGCAGTGCTGAGAAACAGGGAGACCACGGCCAGGTGAGGGAGGCAGGTGGAAAAGGCTTTGTGCCGTCCCTGCTCAGAGGGGATCCTCAGCACGGCCCTGAAGATCTGCACGTAGGACACCACGATGAACACAAAACAGCCAAATGCATAAGAAACACCAACCACAAGAAGCCCAAGTTCCCTGAGGTAGGAGTGTGAGCAGGAGAGCTTGAGGATCTGGGGGATTTCACAGAAGAACTGGCCCAGGGCATTGCCCTTGCACAGGGGCAGTGAAAATGTATTGGCCGTGTGCAGCAGAGCATTGAGAAACCCAGTGGCCCAGGCAGCTGCTGCCATGTGGACACAAGCTCTGCTGCCCAGGAGGGTCCCGTAGTGCAGGGGTTTGCAGATGGCAACGTAGCGGTCGTAGGACATGATGGTGAGGAGAGAAAATTCTCCTGTAGCATAGAAAAAGAAAAAAAAGACCTGTGCAGCACATCCTGTGTAGGAGATGGCCCTGGTGTCGTAGAGGGAAATGGCCATGGACTTGGGGACAGTGGTGGAGATGAAGCCCAGGTCCAGGAGGGCGAGGTTGAGCAGGAAGAAGTACATGGGGGTGTGGAGGTGCTGGTCCCAGGCTATGGTGGTGATGATGAGGCCGTTGCCCAGGAGGGCAGCCAGGTAGATGCCCAGGAAGAGCCAGAAGTGCAAGAGCTGCAGCTCCCGTGTGTCTGTGAACGCCAGGAGGAGCTGGGTGATGGAGCTGCTGTTGGACATTTGCTGCCTCTCGACATAGGACGCTGACCAAAGAAGAAAAGGCAGTGACAAGTTATGGGAGACTCCTCTGAGCAAAGTCAAAGCCATTTCTCATACACCCTCCCCCCCGTCCACACCCCCTTGTCCTTTTCCAGACTTTCCTCCAGCTCCGTGTCTGAGCCCTGGGTGGTGCTGGCTGGAGGTGCCGTGAGGAGCAGGGCCTGTGCCCGCTGGCTGCCGAGGAGTCAGCCCTGCTCTGCACCAGGGGGCATGGGAATGGGGGGCAGGGGACAGTCCTGGGGTTCGGCTTTGTCAGATGGAACCAAAACAAGTCTCATCCTTTCCTAAAAAGCATTTTCTTGGTTGCAGCATCTCTGCACTTCTCCGAGGGGCTTTCAGATAACACACAGAGGCTATAGGACAGGTTTCCATCCTGGAGGGAAGCTCGCAGCTGGGAAGAAAACCTCAACGAGACACACAAGAGTTCCAATGATGGCATTTGAATAAGGGAGACTCAGCTCATTCCCAGCCCCACAGCCTGCATTGCCCACACCCCACAGGTCAGAGCAAGGCTGGGACACGTGTTCCCATGGACACAGCTGCAGGAAAGGACCCACAAGATCAGGCTGTGACTCTGCAGCTGAAACTGCCATCCCCAGAGAGCCTGACAGCAAGTACAAGATCCCAACAGCAGTGACCCAGAGCAGGGGAGCAAGAAGGACAATGCGGTGAGGGTGGGTGTGAGAGAGGCCAGGGCAGAGGCAGCCGGGCACTCAGACAGCGTCACCCTTCCCCAGCTGTGCAGCCACCTCCCAGACACCAACATTGCCGGGCAGCTGCTCTCAGCCCCTGTGCTCTGCAGAGGAACTGGAGCTCTGGCTGCACAGGAGCTGCTCCATGCCTTGGAGCCCCCGGCCCTGAGGGCAGAGGCTTTGCTGGGTGGGACAGGAGGCCAGGGGGCTGCTCACAGGAGGGATCCGCACTGCAGGGGATCACAGGGACTTTTCTCTGTTCTCCCTCCCATAACAATTCCGGGTTCAGTTTCCTCTCATTTCTGATCATTTCCCTGCTGCCTGGAGATTCTCCCCCTGGGAGGTGTTTCCCTGTCCATGTCTCTTCCCTGTCAGTGCTCACAGACCCCATCCCACCCTCTGTGCCCTGGGCATCTCTGGGTGCTCCCCCTGAGGTCACCCTCAGCAGAAGATGCCACGATGCCCTTTCCCATTGATGGTGCCGCAGGGAAGCCCTGCTCTGGAGTGTGTTCTTCTCTATAACAGAGATACTGTGAGAGAGACCTGACAGATGCTGTAAATTGTGGGATGTATCATCTTCAGGGTCTCCCTCCAGGAAATGCAGCTGTATTGTCCTACAGCCAGAGACTCACCGTGTTAGACCTGTGAAGATTTGTCTCTCAGTGAGTGCTCAGCAACCAACAACCTACATTGCCTTTCCCTTCTCTGTGCCTGGCTCCGGTGCCTTCGGTGCTGCAGGCAGAGCCCTCAGCCCTGCTGCGTGTGCAGAGGAGCTGCTCCTGGGCAGAACTGTCTCTCTGCAGCGCTGCCGCTTGCCAGGAGCTCCCTCTGAACCAGAAGCCCAGGCCAGCTCAGCAGCACAGGAGCAGCCCATGATGTCCCTTTCTCTGTCCCCTCTGGGCTCCCTCCACGTGTCCCTGGGGCTCCAGGGCCACATCCTTTGAAACAACCTGAAGTAATCAGTGATGCTGATTCTCCCTCCTCTGTAGAGACAGTTGTTGCCAGCGTTGTATTTTTCCTATTAGAAAATGAATCGGTATGAAAATCATATTTTCTTGCCCCATCATTAGACATGACACTGGGAATGTTACAGCAAAGGATCTACTTCCTGCAAACTGAGGGAGGAATATCTTCAGTTGAATGAATTTAGGCATTTTATTCTGGTTTTATACTCCTACGTCTAGAGAGACATTCACCAATCTTTGGCCATGTCATGTCTGTGCTCTGAGGCAAAGCCTTTGCACACATGGGCTCTTGGGCACTTGGTACCAGGTTTCTTGTGGCAGGTCAGAGCTGGGCTGGTGCCACAGCTGGGGTGGTTCAGCCCAGATGTGAGGCAATGGCCTCAACCAGGGACCTGACTGGGGCAGCTGGAGCTGTCAGTGCTGCAGACAGAGCTGTGACACGGGTGGAATGAACTGCCAGGCAGGGTGGCAGAAGTGAGTTCATCTGGTCTGCAAGGACAGCAGCCTCCAAGCACAGAACAGCCCAAATCAGAACTCAGTCTAGACATCTAAGGCAATTCAAGGGCCCCATAATAAGCTGTTACTGCTTCAGGAACACTTAAAGGAGAAAGAAATACACTGTGTGGCCACTGATGAATTTTATCAGGGAAAGAAGTTATATTCCCGGTGTCTCTTGTCCTCCATCTTCACCAGTAAGTTCTCCCAGGCCTCTGTGACTTGAGACAGTAATCTGGAGGAGAACAACCAGGAGTGGATGGGGATCAAATCAGGGGTCACTGGAAGTAATATAATCCTTTCCAGTCTATGGGACAGCAGGGGCAGCATCCCAGGAGCTGAGACAGCAGGACGGTGTCACAGGGAGGCCACTCTCCACCATCCTGGAAAGCTCATGGAGACTGGGGGGACTCCCTGACCACTGGCAGCTCTCACACAGTCTATGCACTTCTCAAAATGGCCAATGGGTGAGCAGGGGAACTAAGGGCTGTGCCCCAGAACATGTCCACTGGGACCCCATTTCTGGGTGTCTGGAAGAGAAGGTGACGGGGTTTACCCAGGGCAGGCTGTGTCTGTCCATCCTCTTTGCTTTCCGTGAAGAAAGGACAGGGTTTGGATGTGGGCAGAGCAGTGATGGTCCGTTACCTGGAAGTCAGCAAGGAATTCAGCGTCATCCCCCACAATATCATGGTCTGTGTCAGTGTGTAAGTAGATGGGTGAAAACCATCTTGATGGCTGGGCTTGGAAAGTGCTGTATAAAGGGAGAAACTTTCCAATCACGAGGACAGTCAAGCACTGGAAGCTGTTTCCCAGGAGTGCGCACTCACTCTGTCCCAGAAAGTGACCGAGATGTGTTTGGATCAAGCCCTGAGTAATCTGGTCTGACCCTGCTTTGAGCAGGAGGTTGATCAAGACACCTCCTGAGGTCCTTTTGAGCCTGAATGACACTGTCCTTCCTTCCCCGTCATGTTCTGAAATTAGACAAGTCTCTCAGGTTCTCTTTGACTACAAGAATAATTCATATGAGGTGCCGGGCTGCTTTACACGTGTCCCCAAACAGTCCTGACCACAACTTTTGCATCCCTTTTCATTTGCCCCAACCCAGGGTCTTCATTTATGCTGTCCTAATACCCTTCAAGAAAGAACTTCCCACCTTGTTCATCCTTTCAGAACAGGTTGTTACTCAGAGGTGTCAGTATCCATGTAAGGAGTCTGCACATAGCCGGGCAGCAAAGCCACCGTTACAGAAATGGAGATGAGGCTCTTGACCAGCTCCTTGAACCCAGATATCAGAACGACTTGCCTGCTGACATTCCCAGGAACACTTGAACTCTAAGTGCAGAGCATGTGAGTCCTGGTTGGGTATCCTGGCTTGTTTCCTGACCCATGTGGTGCTTCAGGTTTTGAAGAGAATCAAAACCAACTTTTTGACTGGGGTAGTTCCATTTTACATGTGTCACACAGAGCAGATGAAGGGAGCTCAGAGCTCCAATCTCTGCTGCACTATAAGGCTTGATACCCCATCCATAGGTACATATCTAAGTGGTTCAGACAAAGGGTGGTCTTGCAAAAGTCACCCTTTGTGTCCCCAGGTGCATGGACACTGCTCATGTGCCTCTGCAGAGAGTGGCAGGGGTTGGATCCCTTTCTCAGGAGAAACTCCTTGCTGGAAAGACACAGCTACGGGGGTGACTCAACAAGGTTTTATTGAATTTCACTTGGTATCAGATTTGACATATTTGGTGCTTTTCTGTGATCACTCCTTTGGCACAGATGATCACAGAAAGACAACAGCTTCATAAGAGTTGGTTACAAAGGTCCTGTCATGAACAAGAAATCTCACCGTGAGATCTGGAGGTAATGAGGAAGATTATAACAAGCACCAGGCAAGAATCTCGAGGCCTCTTCTGAAGAACGGGAGGCCCTGAGCAGCAGTGACCGGCCATGTGTGGTGTGGGAGAGCGTCAGGGGATGTGGGGTAGAAAAGGGTGATGGCTGATGACTTCAGCAAATCCTTACAACCATGTCTGAGCCACAAGTGGAATGTGGTTGATGTGTGCGAGTGGAGGGGGAATAGGAGGAAGATTTTGGGGGAGTTATATAAGGAAGGAAGGTATGCTTCTCTTGGACTAGTCATATATAACAGTGCCATTTGCATGCTGTGGGCATGGCTGTGCCTGGGAGATGGGGAATGGCTGCTGCTGGGGTGTTTGTGCTCAGTCACGGCCCATGAGCTGACCCTGCTCTGCTCCTCTCTTACACTGCCCACACTTGGATGGACCTCAGGAATCATCCATGAGCCTGAAGGAAGCACTGACATGTTGGAGTGTTGGCCCATTACTGGTGGACAAGAGTGAAAGGTTTGTGAGACACATGGGAGTGCAGGAAGAGAGTGGTCTACGTGTAGCAGTAACTGTGTTAAAGAAGAAGACCTCAAGACCATGGGCTGGTCATGCTAATGTGGAATAGACTAATTTTTCTTTTTATTTTAGGGCAGCAGCAGAAGGAACGTGCGCATTTTAGTGCTAGGGCATGGATCCAAATGGAGGAGTCGAGCAAGTTTGGGACGTGGACAGCTCAGGTGATCGGTGACCATTGCCAGGTTTGTGAAAGAAGCTGAATGGGTTTGGGGGACGTCATAGGCCTTGCCAAGTCCTCAGAAAACCAGAGCCTTGTGGTTAAAGCAACAGCACTTGGCACCAAACCCACCCCCAAAACACAAATACCCTCCCAGTGACCACAGGTAGAGCCTGAGAAATGTAAGAGTGAAAGGGTCTCCTTTGTCTGGTCCTGGGGTGAGGACTTGGCCATTCTGATGATGAACAAACATTAAGGGCTGACAGGGCACCAGAGCCACCTCCACATCACCTTTACCACCTCTGACCATTGTCTCCAGGCTTCTCCTTGTCCAGCCTCCAGGGACAGGGACTGCTTGTGTCAGTGATGGCCCTCCCTGGGCTCCCAAACACCCTCAGAACATGGGGTTGGGTTCCATCTTTTACTTCGTTAGAGGTTTGTTCATTCTTTCAGTAGCTGCAGTTCAGGATCATGGCAGCAGAGGGCTCATTAACATCCAAAATACTCTTACAAGCCAAGGCTCTGTGCAGCACTCTCCAAAAGTCTTAAAGTCTGGTGTGGATGATTTCAGAGATTTCTGAACTGTAGCCAAATAGTGAGCATTTCCATAATAAATAGTAATAAATGCAAATATCTTATATTTCTGTCACCCTCCCAAAGACCTCATTTCCAGAACAGCTGATATCAACAGTCTCCAATAAATATTGGTCTAAAGAATCTCCTGATAAAGACTGAATATGTCAGAGAAGTGGGTGCCTAAATCACCACTTGAGCGAGGAGACGGGCCAGGACACCTCAAGAGAAATCACACAACTCTGGACCTAGAGGTGGGTGTTCCTGGGAATCTCAGGTGCCACAGCACAGGGATACTTGTGTTCGGGGAGCTGGCCAAGTGACCCATCTCCTGTTCTGTAACGGTGTCTGAGTTTGCTCAGGTCACCCCTGACTTGAGCCCCATCCACTGCTGGGTGTTCTCCAGACTCCTGCCTTCAGGAACAAAGGCCCAGGAGACTTTTCTGGTGAAGATGGAGGCAAAGAAGCCATGAAGAACCCCAGTCCTGTCTGATTCTACTCTTACAAAGTTCAGCAGCAGGCCCACATACACTCTGACTATTCTTTTACTGCAAATGAAGCCAAGACAGCTCATCTTGCTGTCATCACCGTCCCCCTGAGGTATCAAGTCATGGGGAGCTTTGGCATCATCCCCACATCCATGAACAAGCTTTCTAAATTCTTCCTTTGCAGCTCCCCCTGCTTCCACCTCCTGTGTGCTGCCTTTGTGCCCTTGAGCTCCATCAGTTCAGACAAGCAACCTCACGAAATAAATGCTTCTATTCTTGGGAATTTTCATCGAAAGTTCTTGTCCTTGGAGCAGACTGTTCTCTAAGGCTTGTCAGATTTGCTGAGCTCCTTCATTCTTCTGAGATGCTTCCCATGGAACCACCTGTATCAGCCCCCAGTATGTCAAAGTCTTCTGCTCTGGAACCCACCAGCCTGTGCTCTGCTGCTGTCCTTCCTCCCTCCCCTCTGGTGCCTGGGACCCCACTCTGTCCTGGTCACGACAGCCAAGGTGGACACTGATGTTCACATCCCTCACCAGCTCTCCCTTGTTTCCCAGTTCCAGATCCAGGTGAGCACCACCCTTGTTGCCCACCAAGTAGACATGGTAAGAAGTTGGCCCAAGATCCTTTGAACTGTTGGCACCTGTAGCTTTGCATGGCCAGTGAATGTCAGAACAATTGCAGTTCCCCATAGGAACCTGCTCATTGACTGGAGACCTCTTCAGGTTGCTGACAGAAGATTTTTTCCACTGCTTCTCCATGATCAAGTAGTTTGTAACACACAACGCACTGTCATCCTGTACCGGGTTTACATGGCAAAGTCCTGGAACTGGGGTGAGTGTGGGTGTGCTACAGTTGTCACCTCTCTGAGAAGACAACAGGAGTCTGACCAACATCAAACATAGCGGATTTCAGCTGCTCCAAGATGGACACAATCCTTCCAAATCTGAGCCACTCAGTGATGTTGGCAGCACCTCTGTGATATTGTATTTGAGAAAGGGTGAAAAACGCTGCACAACAGCAGGTGGGAGAGAGGAGGGAGGAAATGTGAGAGAAAAGCACTGCAGACACCAAGGTCATGTCCCATAGCACCCAAGCAGGTCCCTCAGCAGGCCAAAGCCTGCTCTCCTGAAATCCTGCTCTTGGCCTTGTGATCATCTCCCAGGAGCCTCAACTCCACTTTCCCATCCCTGACTGTCCCATCCTGACCAACTCTTTGTGGTTTGTAAGTGTAAAGTCTCACGGGGCACCTCACCCCACTGACTCCTCAGTCACCCGTGTCAGGAAGATGTTGTCAATGAGCTCCAACCCCTCCTGGATGGCTGGTGCCTTGCAGATATTGGGATATCTCAGGTCTGCCATGAGGACACTGCCCTGGAAACAGGAGGCTTCATTCATTTGTCTGAAGGAGGCCTCATCTAATTCTTCTACCTGATCAGTGAGTCTGTAGCTGATGTCCAGGCACCACAACACTGCCCATGTTGTTCTGCCCTCTCATGCTGACAAAACCTTAGGCTGATATTGTCTGTCCCCAGGCAGAGCTCCACCCATTCCTACTGCACAAAGGGAAACTTCAGAAACTCCAGACCCCAGGCATTATGAGTATCAGACCCCCAAGACCCCACAGTATCTCTGGGAGATGGTATTTATACTGACCCCTAAGTGGAGGGGCTGCAGCTGCAGCAAATGGAGAGTCCAGACCTAGAGAAAATTTGGGGTTCCACCATTACAGATTTCTGAAGTTTCTCAAGATGAAGTGTCCATTTTATTATCAGGGCAGGAAAACAACGCCCTGCATCAGGACAGAGCAGGACCTGACACGCGGAGCAGTGACCCTGAGGAGAAGGGCCTGGGCACTCCAAGGTCCCCACACCAGCCCGTGGTGCACGCTCACCATGAACAAGGCAGCTGCACACGGGGCTGCATGAGGAGCAGCGTGGGGATGCAGACACCTGGAGTTCTCATCCCATTCGGTTCAGCACTGGTGTGACGCCACACACACGGGGGTGTGCCAGTGTGCGGCTTCCCAGTTTGGAGAAGCAGGGAGGAACTGGAGAGTGCAGGGCTCTGCCAAGGCAGGTTCAGCACCTTGTGCACATGGTGTGGGATGCTGAGGGACCTGGGCTGCTTTGGCCCAGCAGTGCTGGGGAGGCTGCAGCAGTGCAGGAGTAGCCTGAGAGTGCTTGAGGGGTGGTTTCAGAGGTGGTGGAGGTTTTCTTCATAGCGGGAAAGAGCTTGAGAAAGAAATAACGGCCCAAAGTGCAGCTGGGGAGGTCCAGGCTGGACATGAGCAGCAAGGAATGTGACTGGAAGGGCAGTGCTGTGGTGGAGCAGGTCAGCAGAGGGAGTCTGCATCAGCCCAAGGCTTTGTGCTCCAAGGAACAGCTGGGGAGGATGCAGAGATCTCAGCAAAGGAAGGAAGATGCTCGGACAAGAGCAAGGTGGGGCAGCAGGGGGGATGTCTGCAGCCTGCAGGGAAAGAGGTGCAGGGGATGCCACAGCACAGGACAGGCTGTGGTGGAGGTGATCAAGGGATGTAAAGAGGCTGAAAGCCCCCACCAGACATGAGCTCCTTCTCCCCTTGGCTATGGCTGTTGTCTGCACCTCTGATGCCTGTGAGGAGACACCTTGTCCTTCCAGCACAGGGGCCTCATGGCCTCCTTGTCCCCAGCCAGGAACCTGGGAGGTGTGGGACCATAGTCCTGCCGTTGGCCTTGCACAGCCCCACATCACACTGTCCAGGAAGGGCCCTGAGCAACGTGTGAGGGACAGGATCTGACTTCCCAGGGCTGGGGCTCAGGGCTTGGCCCTTTGGTTAATGAAACACATTCAGGTTTATTCAGCATCAGAGCCACCTTTCACTTCAT
Organism: Patagioenas fasciata; assembly: GCF_037038585.1. Lineage (NCBI taxonomy): Eukaryota > Metazoa > Chordata > Aves > Columbiformes > Columbidae > Patagioenas > Patagioenas fasciata. Next base: position 44,671,407 of record NC_092526.1, read on the forward strand.
TACCCTTTGTTCTGCTTCAAGTTTTCTGTCCCAGCTGCCCTGGGGATGGTTTCTCAGCTGTGTCCCTCAGTGGGATTCATTAACATTACAAGAAACTTTGAAGTTTAGATCTGAGTTTGACTTCTTCAATTTGCCCTCAGGATATGAGGTTCATGGACTCAGCACCAAAGCCATCATTAAAGCTCCTTGGGCTGCTCCTGTGCTGCTGAGCTGGGCTGGGCTCCTGGGACAGAGGGAGCTCCTGGCAAGCGGCAGCGCTGCAGAGAGACAGCTCTGCCCAGGAGCAGCTCCTCTGCACACGCAGCAGGGCTGAGGGCTCTGCCTGGGGATCTCAGGGAGACGAGCAAGGCAGAGAGAGATTAAAGGTGGTCAGGACTGGGAGGATGACTGAGAGCTCACTGGAGGAGAAACCTTTGCAGCCCTTGCCATGGTAAGTCTCTGGGTGCAGGGCAATGCAGCTGTAGCTCCTGGAGGCATCTCCTAAAACTGGCACAGGCACAGCTTATGGGATCTGTAAGGAGGGGGCTCTTGTCAGGCAATGTTGAACAGCTGTGAAGCCGGGTGAGCACCCAGGGGTGCCCAGGGCTGTCCTGCAGAGCAGGGTCCCTGCACCCCAGGGCTGTGCAAGGGCAGGGACTCTGCCGCCTGCCAGGGTCAGCCCTCAGCCTGCTTGGGGAGATCCCAACAACACTGAGGGGAGAAAATGTGGGTGAAAGGAGCAAACCCTATAGGGCAGGAAATGTGTTTCTGCTGTGGAGAGGTTGCTGTGTGGGTCAGGGCTGCTCACAGATCGAGATCAACCCCAGCATTTTTCCAAGGGGACGACTCAAGGACAAGATCAATGCAAGGATTACCAGACAGATAAGGAGCTTTCCTGAGCCTGTCTTTTCAGTTTCCTATCCCAAGGGGTAGGGGGTGCAGGAAAGGATAAAATGAAAATGAGCTCTCATGCTTAAACAAGTCACTGAGACCCCTGAACTGCAACTCTGAGTGATCAGTACATCTGCCAGAAGGCTCATAACATCCCTTCACCACCCCTCTGCCTGTGCACAGCACCTGCATTACCTTTGCTGGACGCCTCAGCCTAGTCTGACCTGTCCTGCTTTCCAGCCTGCAAACAGGAAGATGCCCCCAGGCAGTGCCCTGGGAACAGGCAGGATCTGTAGGGCCAGGGGGAGGGCACAGAGGGTGGGATGGGGTCTGTGAGCACTGACAGGGAAGAGACATGGACAGGGAAACACCTCCCAGGGGGAGAATCTCCAGGCTGCAGGGAAATGATCAGAAACAAGAGGAAACTGAACCCGGAATTGTTATGGGAGGGAGAACAGAGAAAAGTCCCTGTGATCCCCTGCAGTGCAGATCCCTCCTGTGAGCAGCCCCCTGGCCTCCTCTCCCACCCAGCAAAGCCTCTGCCCTCAGGGCCGGGGGCTCCAAGGCATGGAGCAGCTCCTGTGCAGCCAGAGCTCCAGTTCCTCTGCAGAGCACAGGGGCTGAGAGCAGCTGCCCGGCAATGTTGGTGTCTGGGAGGTGGCTGCACAGCTGGGGAAGGGTGACGCTGTCTGAGTGCCTGGCTGCCTCTGCCCTGGCCTCTCTCACACCCACCCTCACCGCATTGTCCTTCTTGCTCCCCTGCTCTGGGTCACTGCTGTTGGGATCTTGTTCTTGCTGTCAGGCTCTCTGGGGATGGCAGTTTCAGCTGCAGAGTCACAGCCTGATCTTGTGGGTCCTTTCCTGCAGGTGTGTCCATGGGAACACGTGTCCCAGCTTTGCTCTGCCCTGTGGGGTGTGGGCAATGCAGTCTGTGGGACTGGCGAGTGAGCTGAGTGTCCCCCAGTCAAATGCCATCATTAGGACCCTTGTCTGTCTCGTTGAGGTTTTCTTCCAAGCTGCGAGCTTCCCTCCAGGATGGAAACCTGTCCTATAGCCTCTGTGTGTTATCTGAAAGCCCCTCAGAGAAGTGCAGAGATGCTGCAACTGAGAAAATGCTTTTTAGGAAAGGATGAGACTTGTTTTGGTTCCATCCGACAAAGCTGAACCCCAGGACTGTCCCCTGCCCCCCGTTCCCATGCCCCCTGGTGCAGAGCAGGGCTGACTCCTCGGCAGCCAGCGGGCACAGGCCCTGCTCCTCACGGCACCTCCAGCCAGCACCGCCCAGGGCTCAGACACAGAACTGGAGGAAGGTCTGGGAAAGGACAAGGGGTGTGGAACAGGGGAGGGTGTGTGAGAAATGGCTTTGACTTTGCTCAGAGAAATCTCCCCTAACTTGTCAGTGTCCTATGCCCAGAGGCTGCAGATGTCCAACAGCAGCTCCATCACCCAGTTCCTGCTCCTGGCATTCACAGACACACGGGAGCTGCAGCTCTTGCACTTCTGGCTCTTCCTGGGCATCTACCTGGCTGCCCTCCTGGGCAACGGCCTCATCATCACCACCATAGCCTGGGACCAGCACCTCCACACCCCCATGTACTTCTTCCTGCTCAACCTCGCCGGCTCGACCTGGGCTCCATCTCCACCATTGGCCCCAAGTCCATGGCCAACTCTGTGGGACACCAGGGCCATCTCATACACAGGATGTGGTGCCCAGCTCTTTTTATTCATGTTCCGTGCTACAGGAGAATGTTCTCTTCTCACCATCATGTCCTACGACCGCTACGTTGCCATCTGCAATCCCCTGCACTACGGGACCCTCCTGGGCAGCAGAGCTTGTGTCCACATGGCAGCAGCTGCCTGGGCCACTGGGTTTCTCAATGCTCTGCTGCACACGGCCAATACATTTTCACTGCCACTGTGCAAGGGCAATGCCCTGGGCCAGTTCTTCTGTGAAATCCCCCAGATCCTCAAGCTCTCCTGCTCACACTCCTACCTCAGGGAACTTGGGCTTACTGTGGTCAGTTGCTGTTTAGCTTTCATGTGCTTCATTTTCATTGTGATGTCCTATGTGCAGATCTTCAGGGCCGTGCTGAGGATCCCCTCTGAGCAGGGACGGCACAAAGCCTTTTCCACCTGCCTCCCTCACCTGGCCGTGGTCTCCCTGTTTGTCAGCACTGGCATATTTGCCTACCTGAAGCCCCCCTCTGTCTCCTCCCCATCCCTGGACCTGCTGGTGTCTGTTCTGTACTCTTTGGTTCCTCCAGCAGTGAACCCCCTCATCTACAGCATGAGGAACCAGGAGCTCAAGGATGCCCTGTGCAAACTCGTATATAAGTGTTTTCTCGAGCAATAAACTGCCTCTCTGCTTCTGCATAGGAGTTTTAAAGTGACTTATTACAGGCTCAGCCTGTCATCTGGATTTTCTGTTTTGGTGTGTTGGCTTTTTATTGTTATAATGTTTTCAGCCCCTTTCCAATTCTCTGTCTGCTTTTCTTTTATAACCACTGGCTGTATAAATGAGGAGCCGTGCTCTCCTTTTGTTTAAACAAAATAAAGGTTCGTATAGTGACTTGTTTTTCACTGTATCCCTCCTGCAAGGCTATTTTGGAGCTGCAGGGACAGTTCCTGTGTGCATGGGTAGAAGGGAAAAAAGTCCAGCATGGCAGCACTGCCAGGGAGCACCAGTGCTTGTTCTTCCAGAGGTGTTCTGGTTCCACTCCCACACTCTCCTTCTCATCCCTTGTGTTGGTGCAAGGCCTGAGTGCTCTGGCACCTTTGCCATCTCCATCCCATGCTGTTCTACACAGTCCTACACCTGCCCCTCTTTCCCTGTGGGAAATTCAGGATTGTGGTCTCAAAAGTGCCAGAGTGATCAGAGAGGATCAGAGGTCCCTCAGAAGGGCAGACGTCAAACCCATCTTCAGGAATGGCAGGAAGGAGAACTGGGAGAATGACAGGCTGGTCAGCCTACGGCTGTCCCTGGGAGGGTGACGAGTCACATTCTCCTGCAGCCATGTCCAGGCAGTTGTAGGACAAGGAAGGGATTGCTGAACCCAGATGGGCAGGGGAAAGAAAGGCATGTTGTGTACATGGAGTTTTGCAGGCCCCAGACATGGTCTCCTGTGGTGGCCTTAGAGCAGCTTGGGAAGATCTGGGATAAAGATGTGGATGTTGTGATGGGTGGGAAGTTGGCTGGATGACCAAGCCCAAACATCATCAGTGGTACAAAGTCCTGTGTTTAGTCGGTTTCTAGTGGCATCCCTCAGTGATGAGTACTGGGGCCAACACTGTTGAATGTCTTTATTCTGCCCCTTCATTGTGTCATGGAGCACATTTTCAGCTCCTTTGTGGATGATACAAAGCTGGGCAGAGGCCTAGAACAACCTCACCTGGTGCACCCTGCCTTGAGCAGGAGAGCGAGACAAGATGATGTTCAGGGCTCTCTTCAAACCTGAGTTATTCTAGGATTCAATTAATATTTACCTTGGAGAGGTGTTTGAAGACAGAAGATGTAGTCCTTATCAGTTAAAAGAATAAATCCTGCTTGTAGTTGCTGACCTAAAATATGTAAATCCTCTCATTTGTCGTCAGTCTGCTCCTCTAACAAAGATAAAAGTGACCTTTAAAACACCCAATCTGAACCTGCAAAGAATTCTGTCCTTGCAGTGCAGACACTCTGGAGCCTGTGCAATTAGTTGAGTCTTGTTTTAACATCTGTCTCAAGACCGTTACATAAAGTGTCCTTTAGCTGAACTTTGCTCCTTATACACTCATTATAATACTAAAATACACATCCCTAGGATGGGAGACCTAGGCTCAGACCCTTCCGTAACAAGCATGCATGGTGATAATTATGTAACCAAGATACTGAGGTTTAAACACTTGGCTCTTTAGCACTGCAGTGAGAGTCTGAATGTAGAGATAAGATTTTGGATATAATAGATGTTCCTTCTCTATCTGTTGTGCTGGTTTTGTTCCAGCATTCAGACTTGCACAACTCTGTAATAAACCATATCTCGTCTCTGGGTGTGGGATTGGCTTTGCACTTCATGTAGTGAATTCGCAATTAGCAACCAGGAAAAAGGAAAAAAAAATAAAAAAAAAAAAGCGCAGGGGAGGACATAGAAAAGGCATCAACATTTCACATTCCTGTAAAGAATGATTCTCTACTCAGATCTTTAGCATGAAATAGATTTGATTAAATTGATAAAACAAGCATGCTTTTATTTAGTCAGGTCCTGGCCCATAAGGAGGGTGATGGATGCGTATGGTCGCTTGTGTCTCAGAATGAGGTCACTTGTGTCTCAGAATCTCATAATTGAGTTGGAAGACTATGGTTGTGAAGGGGACTGTGACATTAGTTCTGTCTCTGGAGGTGACAAGACAGCAGCAGGAATAGAGCTGAGAAAAAACCTGTGCCAAAGAACCCACAGGCCCCATCCGGGAAGAGGCCTTGGAGACGGGCTATTGTGTCCATCCCACCTGAGAACATGATGGGACAGCAGCAGGAACATGGTCGTGTCTGTCAAAGAAACTGAACGGCCAGCAGCAGCCATGGGATTTAGAAGATCATGGTGAGGTTACTTGTCTCCTGACACGTAAAAGGCCATAAGAAATGCTGGAGTGAGAGAAGGGTTGGGAAGCGAGATGGGTGTCTGCAGCCTGCGGGGAAAGAGGGGCAGGGGTAGGACCGTGTAGAACAGCCTGGGATGGAGACGGCAAAGGGCGCTGGCAAGGCTGGAAGGGACCCACAGAACCCAGGTCTCTGTCCCCTTGGCCATGGCAGTTGTCTCTGCCACTGAGGCCCAGGAGAAGCCATGTTGTCCTCATGGCACTGGGGCCTCGGTGCCTCCTTGCAGCCCCATGGGGAAGCTGGAAGTTGTTGCACCAGTGTTGTCCTTCCCTGGACCTTGCACACCCACATCCCACGGTCCCAGGAAGAGTCCTGAGCCGTGTGTGAGGGACAGGATCCCCCTTCCCATTGCCTGCAGGTCATGGCTTCTCCTTTCTGCTTGAGAAAGTGAACCAAGGGGTTTCTCAGCATCAGAGCTGAAGAAAAGACTAAAAGGAGACCTTATGGTGGCTACAGCTTCCTCACAAGGGGAGAAGGAAGGGAACGTACTGATCTCTTCTCTGTGATGACCAAAGACAGAACCCCAGGGAACGGCAGAAGATGTGCCATGGGAGGTTTAGGTTGGACATGAGGACAAGGTTCTTCACCCAGAGGTGCTGGACACTGAACAGGCTCCCAGGGATGTGTCACGGCCCCAACCTGACAGTGTTCAAGAAGAGACTGGACAACGTCCTCAGACACACAGTGTGACCTGTGGGGTGTCATGTGCAGGGACAGGAGTTGGACTCGATGATCCTCATGTGCCCCTCCCAGCCCGAAAATTCTATGATTCTATGAAATACTCGGTCAAAAGTCCATATTTTCATTGTACGATGAGTTGTAAACATACACATCATGTGCATGTGCACTGTGTGCATGTGGTGAAATGAATCCAAGAGAGCACAAATGCTGTCAGCTATTCCTTGGGGTGCCATAAAGGTCAGTGGGACAGAGATGGTGTTCAGGGGTCTCTTCCAAACTGCGATATTGTAGGATTCCATGAATCTTTTCCTTGGACAGGTCTATCAAGAGAGATATAAAATGCCCCAAAGTAAATACAGTAGCTCCTCTGAGGAATGTTTCTCCACTCAAACCCTTGATAGGAAATCTATTGGATACATTTGATGAAAGCAGCTCAGTTTGATCTGCTCACACACTGGAGCACAAGGAAGGTGATGGCTGGGTACGATGCCATGTGGTCACTTGTGCCTCAGGAGCTCATGGTCCAGTAGGAAGCCAATGGCTGTGGAGGGGGCTGTGAGGTCACTTCTGCCTCTGCAGGGGACAGGCCAACAGCAGGAACATGGCTGGGAAAGGACTGTGAGGTCACACACACCAGACGAGCAATCGGGCCCAATCAGCGTGGCTTTGTGAAAGGCAGGGCCTGCTTGACCAGCCTGATCTCCTTCTATGACAAGGTGACCGGCTGAGCAGATGAGGGAAAGTCTGTCGTGGGGAGTGAATCCGCCACACAGGCTGTGGGTGTTGTGTCCTTAGACTGCAGTAAAGCCTTTGACACCGTATCCCACAGCATCTCCTGGAGAAGCTGCAGCTCCTGGCCTGGATGGTGTATCTGTGATGGTTAAAGAACTGGCTGGAAGGCATTTTGTCCCCCTGGAGCCATTTGTTCCCTTCCTGTTCACAGGGGCATCCCATGAATGCATCACTGCTCTCTACCCCAGTGTAACCAGGCACAGGGCCTTCTCCACCTGAACCTCTCACCAATGCCACTGTTTTGTATACCACCCCCATCCTTGGTCGTGGGATGCCCAGAACGGCCTTCCCGAGACAGTTTGACAAAGTCTTTTTTCAACACCATCCCCGCATCCCTGCTCAATCCCCTCATCCACAGCTTAAGGACCAGAAAGTTTGGGTACAAGTCAGGCATTGAGAAAAATGGTCAGTAAAACTTTGAGGTTCACAGAGAGCCTATCTACATGTTGATCTGCTGCTCTCTTCTGAACAAGCCCAGAAGACCTGGACAACATTTGCTGTGTCCCAGAAACTCACCTGGAAGGTTGGGTTATGGAGAAAAGGTTTGGTCTGGGAAGGGACAGACAGGTGCTGGTGGAACTGGCTGGTGTGACCGTGAGACATCTCTCCAACCCCTCAGAAAAGTCCTGGCTCTCAGGGAGGTTGCATGGTCCTCTGAGAAAGAAAATATCAAAAATGACTTATCATGGAATCATAGAATAATTGTGGTTGGAAGAGACCCTTAAGATCATCATTCCAACCATAACCTAAATCTGGCACTAAACCGTGTCCCTAAGAGCCCCATCTATCTGTCTTTTAAACACCTTCAGTGATGGTGACTCCACAACCTCGCTGGGCAGTCTGTTCTGTTGCTTCTAAACCCTTTTCCCCAAAGAATTTTTTCCTGATATCCAATCTAAACCTCCCCGTGTGCAACATGAGGCCATTTCCTCTTGTCCTATCACTTGCTACTTGGGAGAAGAGACCAACACCCACCATGATCAAACCTCCTTTCAGGCAGTTGTGGACAGCGACAAGGTCTCCCCTCAGCCTCCTTTTCTCAAGGCTGAACAGCCCCAGGTCCCTCAACCGCTCCTCACAAGACTGGTGCTCCAGACCCTTCACCAGCCTTGTCACCCTCCTCCGAACTCTCTCCAGCACCTCAATGTCTTCCTTGCCATGAGGGGCCTAAAACTGACCCCAGGATTCAAGGTGTGGCCTCACCAGTGCCCAGTACAAAGGGATGATCACTGCTTTAGTCCTGCTAAAGCTCGGATTGGATCAAGGCTTGAACACCTTGGTGTGACCCAGTTTCTGACAGGTTGGACTGCAGACTCCTGAGGTCCCTTCAACCTCAGTTCTCTTATGATCCCATGGTGATGTTGGGCTCTGTTTCTAACTGGAGCAGAGCACATGATGATGGGGCAGGATCCACCTGTGCTGTAGGTGACCATCTAAACCAACATCTCAGCCAGGGAACCAGCCAACACCTCAGTGTGACTCGCTCTGGGCAACGTGTGAGGAGTCCTGGGCAGGGAAGGTTTAGAGGGCATGGGGTGCTATGGAAGACACAAAATGATCTTGGCTTCTTGCTTGTCAGCTGATGTCAATGAAAATTAAAATAAGAAGAACTGAAGGCAAAGATCCAAAGCAAAGGAAGGTGTCAACATACTTCTTATTTATCTATGTATGTATGTATGTATGTATGTATGTATCTATCTATCTATCTATCTATCTATCTATCTATCTATCTATCTATTTAAAAGCCTTTCTAGGAGGGTTACTTTTCTTTGAAAGAGTTTTCCAGAACTGGGCATGGATTTAGGGCACAAATGTCTTCACCTCCAGGGACACAAACACCTGGTGCCAGTGTAGATGCCCTGGGAAAACCTGTCCAGGCTCCACCTGCGTTGCAATGTGCTCTGGTCTCCCCAGGTCCTGTGTGATAGATGCCAATCCCAGGCCAGCACCTCAGGTACAGTGGAGCCCTAAAATGGCACTGGCTGTTCATGGTGACACAACTGACGACTGATGTCTGCCTGGAAAGGTGCACTTCTTTGTTGTTGGTTTTTTGGTTTTGTGGGTTTGTTGTGGGGCTCTGTTTGTTAGTTTTTCTGTGTGTGTTTTTTGTGTTTGCTGTGGTTTTTTGGTTTTTTTGGTGTGTGTTTTTTTGGTGTGATTTCTGGTCTTGTTTTATTGTTTTTGCGGTTGGTTTTTTTTTGTTTGTTTGTTTGTTTTTTTTTTTTTTTTTTTTTTTTTTACTTAGTAAAAAAAACAAAGGAAAAAAGAAAAGCCACAAAAGTGAATTACGGGAAGTGTACTAAGGATAGGAGAAGATATACTGGTCTTCCCCTGTACTTCTATTACCAACACTCTATTATTTAATCTCCCTCATCTTTCAGGAGTTCCCACCTCTCCTGATTAAATGTCCCTGTCAAAGGACAACTTTCCAGCACTGTCTGGACATTATCCCTTCCCAGTGCTCTCAAGATTCTCCTCCACTTGCTCTTTGGTCATTCAGTTCCTCTCAACTGCCTGGTTTCTACTTCGAGCTTCAGGGAGTTACAAACTTCACCCGTTCTTCAGAGCTCTAATTAACATGGCAGTCAACACGTTCATTGTGTTTATTTCTATCCTTTCCTATCTCTCTGTCTAAACCAGTTCTTGTGTGGATGTCCCTTGTGGATGGTGGACCTCACCAGATCCAGCTTACACACACAGCTGAGGAAAGTGTTTTACACTTTATTAAACTGTGCAGTGTTTGCACAGGAGAGCAGGTGGAGCTGGTGCACAGGAGCTGCAGCATCTCCTGCAGAGCTCAGTGGAGAAGTCTGATGTGAGGAAAACTGGTGCAGTCTCTGGTGGCCAATGAGGGAACCGGCAGACTGGGGGTGGGGGGTGAGGTTGTCCGTACAGTGTCCAGCCTCAAGGGACTGTTCTCCTGCCTGTCCAGATATCTTGAGGAGACCCTCGGGATCAATGTCCAGTGTAGAATGCTGCTACCACTTCTTCTATACACTGAAAAATGACAGAAATTACCCTGGAAAGAAATAACCCTCCTTTATGAAATCTTTGAAATCTTCATCATTGAGTTTCCCATTGAAACCTCTCCAGTTAGTTCTACAGGTCTTGAACATTGGAATGAGATTACTGAAAGAAACACAGCTCGTTAAGGCTTTCTGAATTTTAATGAGCCCCATGGCGTATTTGGTGCTGAGCCCATGAACCTCAGATACCAAGCACAGACTGAAGAATCTGCTCAAGAAGTCCAAGTCAGAGAAAATTCCAAAGTACCTTGAAGCATTAATGGGCCCCACTGAGGGCTGTTACTGACAAAGCTTCCCCAGGGACTCGTTAGAGCAGATAATTGGAGACTGTGATTGCATCAGGCAAAGGCAAAGTGCAGCAGCTTTGATGCTGGGAAAACCCTTGGTTTGTTTGGTGAAGGACAATGGCCAAGCCTTGAGCCCCTGCCGCTAGGAAGGGAGATCCTGTCCCTCACGTGTGGCTCAGGGCTCTGCTTGGGGTGTGGGGAGTGCGATGCCCAGTGCAGGACAATGGTGTGACACTCCCTGGGGGTGCAAGGAGGCAATGGGTGCCATGGCCACGACAACCATGTGTCTTCTCTTAGGTTCACTGGCAGGGACATCAGTCACAGCTAAGAGGACAAAGACCTTGGCTCTTGTAGGGACATCCAGCCTTGCCAATGCCCTTGAAAATGTCCACCACAGTCCATCCTACACTGTCCCAGGCCTGTGGCTGTTTCCCCACAGGCTGCAGACACCCCATGTGCTTCCCCACCTAGTTCTCACCCCACTGTGTCCCCACCTGTGCTGCTGTCTCTCCATCCTCACCAGCTGTTCCTGGAAACACAAAGCCGTGGCTGATCCAGAGTCCTTCTGAATGACCACAGCACTGTGCTCAGAATGACATTTCTTTATCCTGAGCTCCACTCTGGGCCTCCAGAGCTGCAGTTTCTGATGGTTTTCCTTTCTCATGCTGTTTTCCTCTACCATCTTGTAAAGAGATTTTCAAGATTTCTAAAGCTACTACTACCCTTTCTTGTCATGGTTTTACCACAACCACCAACCAAGACCATCAGAGCTGCTCACATCCTGCTCCCAGTCCCCAAGTGGGATAAGGAAGAGAACTGAAAGGGAAGGGAGAAACTTGTGGGTTTAGAAAAAAAGAAAAAAAACAAAAAAGAAAGAAAACAGTGAAAACACTACTACTAATAATATACTAAAATATACATAAAGTAAAATATATGATTCTCAGTGCAAGCCCCCATGTAACTCCAGTTGTGCTGAACAGACAGCCCAAAAGAAGAGAGCACCCTGGTCCTGAACAGATGATCCAGGCAAGAGAAAGTACAAGTGCAAAAGGCAGAGAGGCCCAACGGCCAACTGAAAAACAGAAAAACATCAAAAAACTGAACTAACACTGAACTCCCAATAGAATGGAACTTCCAAACAGAGCCAACCAAAGTAGCCGGCAAACCAAAACTAACTGGCTGGAAAAGGCATATCCAGCTTTATAGTGAGCATGACACCAATGGTAAAGAATAGCTGTATGTCAGTCAAGGTGTTGTCCTATCTGTGCCCCCTCCTGCCAATTTGCACCTGCAGCTGGACTCCAGAGAAGTCCTTGGTTTCACTGACAATAGTCCAGGTAAATTAAATAGAAATAGATAAATTAAATTAAGAAAATATACTCAGTGCTATCCCCCGTGTAACTCCAGCCACACGGAACAGCCAGTCCTGCAGAAAGGAGCACCTTGGTCCTGAGCAGCCCATCCCAGCAAGAGAGAGCAAAGGGCAACAGGCAGAAAGGCCCAAAGGCCAACTGCAGAATGGCAGAACGGCAAAGGGCCGAACTGACATCGAACTCCTGACAGAATGAAACTTCTGAATGGAACAACCAAACCAGCTGGAAAATCCAGAGTAACGGATGTAACAAGCTCTAAAAGCCGGCTCCAGCTTTAGACAGAGCATGACACTAACCATAGGGAATATTTCATTGATCAGCCTGTGCTGTCCTGTCTGTGTCCCCTCCTGCCAATTTGCATCTGCAGCTGGATGGCCAAAGAAGTCCTTGGTTTCCCTGACAACAACAAAGATCTCAGTGAGTTCTGACATTCCTTTCATAGCAAATGGCAAACACTGTGAAACTGCTAAAAGAAAAAAATGAACTCTATCCCAGGGAATAAACAGCGTTATCTCACTATTCTCCTAGTAAATCTAAACAAAAAACTGTACTGGATTTGAAGGAGAGAGGTTCAAAATGCATGAAGAAAATTAACTCAATTTCAGTAAAAACAGCACGTTTCCTCAGCCTCCCCTTCATGAGGCTGAAGAAGTTTGGGTCTCTCAACATCTCCACATGTGACCCAGACTTTCTCTGGCCACATGGCAGCTCCTCCCCGTTCCTCCAGAATGGGGAACCTCACACTGGGACACACCACTCCAGATGTGACCACACCAGTGCTGAGTCAAGATGGGCAATAACTGCCCTTGACTGGGTGGCCACGCTCCTCCCAGTGCTCATGGGCATATTCCTGTTTAGCACCACTGAGAACTGGCTGAACATCCAGGCTCATAGGGTTGTGAGCAGTGGCACAAAGCCCAGCAGGAGCTACCATGAGGAGCACTGAAGGACACCATATCCCTACCCAACATCTCCTCCCCTCTTGGGTCCCCTGGAACCATCGCAGTGATAATGGGAAGAGCACTGCCTGTATGGGGTGGAGGAGATGGGGTCTGGAATGAGGGTCCTGGGGCAGTTTCTCCAGGTTGTTCATGCAGCAACAAGTCAGGCTGGATATTTGGAGAGAGGAACTCTTACTAAGGGCCTCCAATGGGCATGGAGATGGTGTACGGTTTCCTGAATGCCTCCTTTTCTGGTGGAGATCACAGAGGCTGCCAGCCCTTTAGAGGACCCAGGACAGGCCTTGTCCTTCCTCTGGTCACAACTGGACCCCAGTTCTCAAGCTCAGACCCAGCTCAGGAGCCTTGTCTAGGTGTGACTTTTGGGGTAAGGTTGACAAGAGGGGTGCATAAGTTTGTCTTCAGGACATGTGATGAGCACCAGGACTGAAGTACCAGAGCAAAATGATGTGGCTCCTGGGTGAATACTTTCTCCAGTGCAAATCCTGACACAGGGTCCCAGACTTGCTTTCCATGCCACCCTTCACAAGGGATGATGCACTAAGAGATGGCAAGTGGGGGACACCAATCCTTCTCCAGTTACTTCCCAGGCCTGGTGAAGCACCAGAACAGCAAGGACTTCTGACCCTGCACCCTGAACTCTGAATATTATCTTTGAGCAGCTGAACACCAGCATTTTTCTCTCTCTGGTGCTCCTGGCCCCTCCCCTGTGCTCCCCACAGCGCCCCAACCTGGCACTGATGCTCTGCAGAGCAGGTTGGCTGCAGAACCATGGGGTGAGTCCACACTGGTTGTGCTGCTCAGTGAGGGACACGGATGCAGCTGGATGGGCTGCACTGTCACTGAGCTCTTTCCTGGGGGTCTAAAGCTCTGGAATGGGTTCAGAGCATTTCTTGGGACTCATTGGATTTTCCACTCATTTCTGTTCAGCAATCCCTTCCTTGCCCTTCAGGTGTCTAGAGATTGGTGCAGGAAGACGTGGCACATCTTCTGCCATTCCCTCGGTTTCTCTCACTCTCATAGAGAGAAGAGCTCAGCCCTGCCCCTCCTGCTCCCCTGCTGAGGAACCTGCAGCCCCATGAGCTCTGCCCTCAGTCTCCTCTACTCCAGCAGAGCGAACCCAGGGACTTCAGCCACTCCTCATACAGCTTCCCCACCAAACCCTCCACCAAATTTGCAGCCTCTTCTGGACAGTCTCCAGTAGCTTTATCTCCTGAGGTCGGCCCAGCGCAGAGCAGAGCGGGACAATCCACCCCCCCTGCCCGGCTGCCCTGCCCGGCTGGCCATGCTGTGCTGGATGCACCAGGACACGGGTCCCTCTTGGCTCCAGGGACACTGGTAGCTCTTGTTCAATTTCCTGTCGACCAGAACTCCCAGATCCCTCTCTGCAGAGTTGCTCTCCAGCATCTCGTCCCAAAGTCTGTATGTACCGTAGGGACAAAGTACCTCTCTGAACTGGGGTGAGAAGTCTGGGCTAGAGAGATTAGTCCATGATGATTAGGGCAGATTTGATGGGGTGTCCAGTGCACAGGGGCACAGCCCAGCCCCTGCTCTGCTGGTCCTGCAGGTCTCTGGCAGGAGGCCTGGCTGTGAGAGGACACTGCTGTGTGCCAGCCCTGCACACACACACTGATCAGCTGAACAATGGTGTGGGTAACTTTCTTGGGCATGTTCTTGGGAAAAGAACCTAGGGAGAAGAACCTTCAGGCCCTACCCATAGGAGATCACCTTTCTATCTGGAAAGGCTGTTGTGAGGCCAGCTCTGTGACAGCAGTGCCCATTGCCTGTCCCTGCCTGCGCTCACAGCACTGACACACAGCAGGACGGGGACCAAGCTGCCAGAGCACTCAGGCCTTGCACCAACACAAGGGATGAGAAGGAGAGTGTGGGAGTGGAACCAAAACAGCTCTGGAAGAACAAGCACTGGTGCTCCCTGGCAGGGCTGCCATGCTGGACTCTTTTCCCTTCCACCCATGCGCACGGGAACTATCACTGCAGCTCCAGAAAGGTCTTGGAGAAAGAATGTCAGTGAAAATTATTGGTGAAGGATCCTTTATTTTGCTTAAACACAGAGAACACGATTCCACATTGCCACAGCCACTCACTGAGAAAAGAAAAGCAGGCAGTGAATTACAAAGGGAATAAAAATATTATCATAAAAAAAACCAAACTGACAAGTAGAGACAAAAAATACTGTACACAGGATGAACCTGCAATAAGAATGTCTTCTTATGTAGAAGTCAGACAGTTTATAGTTTCAGAAGAAATACAGTCATCAGTTTGCACAGGGCATCCTTGAGCTCCTGGTTCCTCATGCTGTAGATGAGGGGGTTCACTGCTGGAGGCACCGCTGAGTACAGAACAGACACCACCAGACCCAGGGATGGGGAGGAGATGGAGGGGGGCTTCAGGTAGGCAAATGAACCAGTGCTGACAAACAGGGAGACCACGGCCAGGTGAGGGAGGCAGGTGGAAAAGGCTTTGTGCCGTCCCTGCTCAGAGGGGATCCTCAGCACGGCCCTGAAGATCTGCACATAGGACACCACAATGAACACAAAACAGCCGAAAGTTAAACAGACACTGACCACAAGAAGCCCAAGTTCCCTGAGGTAGGAGTGTGAGCAGGAGAGCTTGAGGATCTGGGGGATTTCACAGAAGAACTGGCCCAGGGCATTGCCCTTGCACAGGGGCAGTGAAAATGTATTGGCCGTGTGCAGCAGAGCATTGAGAAACCCAGTGGCCCAGGCAGCTGCTGCCATGTGGACACAAGCTCTGCTGCCCAGGAGGGTCCCGTAGTGCAGGGGTTTGCAGATGGCAACGTAGCGGTCGTAGGACATGATGGTGAGAAGAGAATACTCTGCTGTAGCACAGAACAAGAAAAAAAAAAGCTGGGCAGCACATCCTGCATAGGAAATGGCCCTGGTGTCCCAGAGGGAATTGGCTATAGAGCTGGGCACAGTGGTGGAGATGCAGCCCAGGTCGAGGAGGGCGAGGTTGAGCAGGAAGAAGTACATGGGGGTGTGGAGGTGCTGGTCCCAGGCTATGGTGGTGATGATGAGGCCGTTGCCCAGCAGGGCAGCCAGGTAGATGCCCAGGAAGAGCCAGAAGTGCAAGAGCTGCAGCTCCCGTGTGTCTGCGAACGCCAGGAGGAGGAACTGGGTGATGGAGCTGCTGTTGGACATTTGCTGCCTCTCGACATAGGACGCTGACCAAAGAAGAAAAGGCAGTGACAAGTTAGGGGAGAGTTCACTGAGCAAAGTCAAAGCCATTTCTCACACACCCTCCCGTGTTCCACACCCCCTTGTCCTTTCCCAGACCTTCCTCCAGCTCCATGTCTGAGCCCTGGGTGGCGCTGGCTGGAGGTGCCGTGAGGAGCAGGGCCTGTGCCCGCTGGCTGCCGAGGAGTCAGCCCTGCTCTGCACCAGGGGGCATGGGAACGGGGGACAGGGGCCAGTCCTGGGTTTCAGCTTTGTCGGATGGAACCAAAACAAGTCTCATCCTTTCCTAAAAAGCATTTTCTTGGTTGCAGCATCTCTGCACTTCTCCGAGGGGCTTTCAGATAACACACAGAGGCTATAGGACAGGTTTCCATCCTGGAGGGAAGCTCGCAGCTGGGAAGAAAACCTCAACGAGACAGCCAAGGGTCCTAATGATGGCATTTGATTAAGGGAGACTCAGCTCATTCCCAGCCCCACAGACTGCATTGCCCACAGCCCCACAGGTCAGAGCAAAGCTGGGACACGTGTTCCCATGGACACACCTGCAGGAAAGGACCCACAAGATCAGGCTGTGCCTCTGCAGCTGAAACTGCCATCCCCAGAGAGCCTGACAGCAAGAACAAGATCCCAATAGCAGTGACCCAGAGCAGGGGAGCAAGAAGGACAATGCGGTGAGGGTGGGTGTGAGAGAGGACAGGGCAGAGGCAGCCGGGCACTCAGACAGCGTCACCCTTCCCCAGCTGTGCAGCCACCTCCCAGACACCAACATTGCTGGGCAACTGCTCTCAGCCCCTGTGCTCTGCAGAGGAACTGGAGCTCTGGCTGCACAGGAGCTGCTCCATGCCTTGGAGCCCCCGGCCCTGAGGGCAGAGGCTTTGCTGGGTGGGACAGGAGGCCAGGGGGCTGCTCACAGGAGGGATCTGCACTGCAGGGGATCACAGGGACTTTTCTCTGTTCTCCCTCCCATAACAATTCCGGGCTTAGTTTCCTCTCATTTCTGATCATTTCCCTGCTGCCTGGAGATTCTCCCCCTGGGAGGTGTTTCCCTGTCCATGTCTCTTCCCTGTCCGTGCTCACAGACCCCATCCCACCCTCTGTGCCCTCCCCCTGGCCCTACAGATCCTGCCTGTTCACAGGGCACTGCCTGGGGGCATCTTCCTGTTTGCAGGCTGGAAAGCAGGACAGGTCAGACTAGGCTGACGGGTCCAGCCAAGGTGATGCAGGTGCTGTGCACGGGCAGAGGGGTGGTGAAGGGATGTTATGAGCCTTCTGGCAGATGTGCTGATCACTCAGAGTTGCAGTTCAGGAGTCTCAGTGTCTTGTTTAAGCATGAGCGCTCATTTTCATTTTATCCTTTCCTGCACCCCTCACCCCTTGGGAGAGGAAACTGAAAAGACAGGCTCAGGAAAGCTCCTTAACTGTCTGGTAATCCATAGCCAAGGGGAGAAGGAGCTCATGTCTGGTGGGACTTTCAGCCTCTTCACACCCCTTGATCATCTCCACCACAGCCTGTCCTGTGCTGTGGCATCCCCTGCACCTCTTTCCCTGCAGGCTGCAGACATCCCCCCTGCTGCCCCACCGTGCTCTTGTCTGAGCATCTTCCTTCCTTTGCTGAGATCTCTGCATCCTCCCCAGCTGTTCCTTGGAGCACAAAGCCTTGGGCTGATGCAGACTCCCTCTGCTGACCTGCTCCACCACAGCACTGCCCTTCCAGTCACATTCCTTTCTGCTCATGTCCAGCCTGGACCTCCCCAGCTGCACTTTATGCATTATTTGTTTCTCAAGCTCTTTCCCAATTTGTCCTTGAGGCATCCCCTTTGAAAAATGCTGGGGGTAATCTGGATCTGTGAGCAGCTCTGACCCACACAGCACCCTCTCCAGAGCAGAAGCACCTTTCCTGCCCTGATAGGGGTCACTACTTTCCCCCACAGCTTCTCTACACAGACATGTAGGGATCTCCTTGGCAGGGACCCTGCTCTGCAGGACAGCCCTGGGCAACCCTGGGTGCAGAAACAGCTTCACACACCTGGACTCATCCTCAGCAGGAGGCAGCTGCCTCTGATGGTTTATGGATGAATTCCCTGCTCTGCTGCATGTCCTCCTTAGCTGTACAAGGAAGTTTCTGATAGTTTTACTTACCTATCTCGTTTCTTGTACCAGCGTCAGGAAATCCCACCATGATTTGCAGATGCAATGATGTGCAGCCACAGACTTAATGTGTGTGAAGATTTCTCTCCTTGTGAACTCACAGCAAAACTCCCACCCAGACTGCATTTCCCCTCTCCCTGCCTTGCTCGTCTCCCGTTGCAGGCAGAGCCCTCAGCCCTGCTGCGTGTGCAGAGGAGCTGCTCCTGGGCAGAGCTGTCTCTCTGCAGCGCTGCCGCTTGCCAGGAGCTCCCTCTGTCCCAGGAGCCCAGCCCAGCTCAGCAGCACAGGAGCAGCCCAAGCTGCTTTAATGACCCCTCTGGTGGGTGTGGTGCTGAGTCCATGAACCTCAGACCCTGAGGGGAAGTTGAAGAAACTTCTGAAGAAGTCAAAGTCAGATTCAAACTGCAAAGTTTCTTGTGATGTTAATGGGTCCCACTGAGGGACACAACTGAGGAACTGACCCCAGGGTTGGTTAGAGCGGAAAACTGGAGGCAGTGATGACTGGTCAGGAAAAGCAAAGTAAAGGTCTCTCTGATGCTGAATAAAGCTGGATGTGTTTCATTAACCAAAGGGCCAAGCCCTGAGCCCCAGCCCTGGGAAGACAGATCCTGTTCCTCCCACGTTGCTCAGGGCCCTTCCTGGACAGTGTGATGTGGGGCTGTGCAAGGCCAAGGGCAGGACTATGGTCCCACACCTCCCAGGCTCCTGGCTGGGGACAAGGAGGCCATGAGGCCCCTGTGCTGGAAGGACAAGGTGTCTCCTCACAGGCATCAGAGGTGCAGACAACAGCCATAGCCAAGGGGAGAAGGAGCTCATGTCTGGTGGGGCTTTCAGCCACTTTACATCCCTTGATCATCTCCACCACAGCCTGTCCTGTGCTGTGGCATCCCCTGCACCTCTTTCCCTGCAGGCTGCAGACATCCCCCCTGCTACCCCACCTTGCTCTTGTCTGAGCATCTTCCTTCCTTTGCTGAGAACTCTGCATCCTCCCCAGCTGTTCCTTGGAGCACAAAGCCTTGGGCTGATGCAGACTCCCTCTGCTGACCTGCTCCCCCACAGCACTGCCCTTCCAGTCACATTCCTTGCTGCTCATGTCCAGCCTCGACCTTCCCAGCTGCACTTTGTGCCATTATTTCTTTCCCATGCTCTTTCCCACTAGGAAGAAACCTCCACCACCTCTGAAACCACCCTTCAAGCACTCTCAGGCTACTCCTGCACTGCTGCAGCCTCCCCAGCGCTGCTGGGCCAAAGCAGCCCAGGTCCCTCAGCATCCCACACCATGTGCACAAGGTGCTGAACCTGCCTTGGCAGAGCCCTGCACTCTCCAGTTCCTCCCTGCTTCTCCAAACTGGGAAGCCGCACACTGGCACACCCCCGTGTGTGTGGGGTCACACCAGTGCTGAACCGAACGGGATGAGAACTCCAGGTGTCTGGGTCCCCACGCTCCTCCTCATGCAGCCCCGTGTGCAGCTGCCTTGTTCATGGTGAGCGTGCACCACGGGCTGGTGTGGGGACCTTGGAGTGCCCAGGCCCTTCTCCTCAGGGTCACTGCTCAGCGTGTCAGGTCCTGCTCTGTCCTGATGGATGGGGTTATTGTCCCACCCTGATACAGCACAGGTCAGTTCTCTTTGTACAGCTTCAGAGCTTTCTGCTGGGCAAATACCAAATATTCACAAGGTCTGGACTCTCCCTGGACTGAAGCTCCATTTGCTCAGCTGTTAATGTTTTCATTCAGATGGTTTATCCTGATAAGGGTTTCTCTCCCAAAATAACAGGATAAGGAGTTACAGGATACTACAAATTCCATCTCCTGGAGAAACCGTGGGATCTTGGGGGTCTGTTACTCATACTGTCAGAGATCTTGACTCACAGGGGTAGATTCCCCTCTTGTGAGAGAACAGCAGGAATGCATGAAATTCAGCCTGTGGACAGAAAATGTCAGCTGAAGGTTGAGGAGTCATCAGGAAAAGGCAGAACAACATGGACAATGTTGTGGTGACTGGACATCAGCTACAGACTCACTGATGAGGAAGATAAATTATATGAGGCCTCCTTCAAGACAAATGAAAGAAGCATCATGTTGTCAGGGCGGTGTCCTCGTGTCAGACCTGAGATATCCCAGTATCTGCAAGAAACCAGCCATCCAGGAGGGTTTGAGCTCATTGACAACATCTTCCTGACATGGGTGACTGAGGAGTCAGTGGGGTGAGGTGCCCTGTGGGACTTCACACTTACAAACCAGAAAGAGTTGGTCAGGATGGGACAGTCAGGGATGGGAAAGTGGAGCTGAGGCTCCTGGGAGATGATCACAAGGCCAAGAGCAGAATTTCAGGAGAGCAAGCTTTGGCCTGCTGAGGGACCTGCCTGGGTCCTATGGGATATGACCTTGGTGTCTGCAGTGCTTCTCTCTCACATTTCCTCCCTCCTCTCTCCCACCTGCTGTTGTGCAGCGTTTTTTACCCTTTCTCAAATACAATATCCCAGAGGTGCTGCCGGCATCACTGAGTGGTTCAGATTTGGCAAGGAGTGGGTCCATCTTGGAGCCAGCTGAAATTAGCTGACACGGCTTCATTTCCAGTAAAAGAACAGACAGGGTGAATGTGGAACTGCTGCTGAACTTTCTAAGAGTAGAATCAGACAGGACTGAGGTTCTTCATGTCTTCTCTGCCTCCATCTTCACCACCAAGGTCTCCTGGGCCTTTGTTCCTGAAGGCGGGAGTCTGGAGAACACCCAGCCGTGGATGGGGTTCAGGTCAGGGGTGACCTGAGCAAACTCAGACACCATTACAGAACAGGAGATGGGTCACTTGACCAGCTCCCTGAACACAAATATCACTGTGCTGTGGCACCTGAGTTTCCCAGGAACACCCACCTCTTGGTCCAGAGTTCTGTGACTCCTCTTGAGGTGTCCTGGCCTGTCTCCTCCGTCAAGTGATGCTTTAGGCACCCACTTCTCTGACATATTCAGTCGTTCTCAGGAGATTCTCTAGATCAATATTCATTGGAGATTGTTGATACCAGCTGTTGTGGCAATAAGGGTTTTGGGAGGGTGACGGAAATATTAGAGATTTGGTTTTATTACTCTTTATTATGGAAATGCTCACTGTTTGGCTACAATTCTGAAATCTCTGAAATCATCCACACCAGACTTGAAGCCTTTAGGAAAGTGCTGCAGAGAGCATCGTCTTGTAAGGGCATTTTGGATGATACTGAGCCCTCTGCTGCCACGATCCTGAACTGCAGGTACTGAAAGAATGAACAAACCTGTCATGAACTGAAGGGCAGAAACAAACCCCAGGTTTCTGAGGGTGTTTGGTGTCGCGGTTGAGACGGACAAACGACATGGACCAAGTTCCTCCAAGATGAAAGTAGTAGATGCCATTTATTGCCACAAGTGCATTTTTATTCAGTTTTACCAATTCATGTGTTGTAGTGGCAGAGCCCCCCCCGCCCCAGGGGGATGGGGTTGTCGCCAGCCTGGCTGAGAGGTGAAGCCAGAGACAAAAGAGACTAAAGGAGCACCATTAGAAGGTAACAATGAGTGAGCAATCGCCGGACACATGCGTGCAGAGCGCGTGGACAGCACATGCAGCCTATCATGTTATTGTATAACACGAGTTACAACCAATCACGTTGTTGTAAGGCGCGTGGACAGGGCAGCTTTGCTATAAAGCTAGCCCGGTCCGACAATAAAGCGAACTCTGTGAACATCATATTGGTGTGTCAGGTTCCGTGGCTCGCATGGATAAAGCAACACTTTGGTGACCCCGACGTGATACTTCGTATCGAAGCAAGATCTCCGGAAGTGAAGACGCGAGGACGCCACCTGGGGGCGACACCAGCCCAGCGCTCAATCATAGCAGAAAGTAGGCCTACGAAGAAGCAGGTGGCATGGGAAACACGGCATCCGTGGAAGAAAAAATAATAGTGAGAAGTATTCTGCAGCTGGCTGCAAGAACAGGAAGAATTTTGGAAAAAGACGCGGTGGAGCGCCTTTTACTATTCGCCCAGCGTAAGGGCTGTGTTCGTTCGACGGACGAATTTTTTTCTCCCGGTACATGGGAGGACATAGGGACCGAACTATGGGAAGCGGTTACAAGGGGGAGCCGCGAGGCTTGCGATCTCGCCGGACCCTGGCGGGAGGTCAGGCAGCTAATGCAGGAAGTCTCAGAGGAGCCGGAGCTGTGTGCCGTCCTCTCGGAGCCGCCCGCCGCGAGCTGCCCACCCTCCGAGGACTCCGAAGAATCAACACCGCTGGTATGTCCCGTATCAGATCTGGAGTTCTGGGGCGGAGAGCAAATTATACCCTCTGCACCCGTTGAGCCATTGCCTGGCTCCGACAACGAATGGCAGCAACCGGCAAGTTTCAACAAGCCAGGACAAGTTAATCCAGCCGTCGTGCCTTTGCCGGAGGACCCGATGGAACACCAGGACGGAGCACCGCAGAATCGCCCTGAGTTCCAGGAGGAGAGCCACGTGCAGAGCCTGAAGGACTTACTGAGACGGCAGAAGAGCCAGATGCAAGAAGTTCTAGAAGCTATGAAACGACTAGATGGCGGTAACAGTAAAACTTCGCGGTTAATAGCATATAAAAAGGCGTCAGATGCAATTAAGGACGGGCTGGAGGCAATTGGCAGGGAATGTGAAAAACGGCGAAAACAGGAAAGGGAGGGGGTGGAATTAGACCTCGCTCCGGAGGAGCTCCGTATCAAAAGGGAGCGAATACAAAAATGGGCTAGACAATGTGTTGAAGATGGGATGTGGTCTGTAAGAGAAGCAGATGAATATTTGAGAGCGCGATATGGAAAAGGGCTGGAGACTGGGTTAGTAGATCGGTTTGCAAATATGCGTCGACTTACTGATCCACAGGGAAACACAAGGGAATTGTATAGCAGTGATAATAATGATAATTTGGGTGCTGCCCCTGTGCATCAGGGTAGAGATATTCCTCGAGATCATTCTTATAATGCAGGGCAACGTTGGCAAGGAGTAATCAGAGATGCAACTATTGAAGGGATCATGTTACCTGGTAGTATTACAGCAATGCCAGTGCACATAGATAATAGAGGACAAAGGCAGTGGTCGCCTTTTGATTGGAAAACGGTTAAGCAATTGCAAAGTGCAGTTATGCAATATGGTATGGATAATAAGCATGTGATGCAGCTAATCAATTCATTTTTCAAGGGGCAAGTACTAACTCAAACAGATATTAGGGCATTGATGGAGTTATTGCTTCCTCCAACGGGGTATTTGCTGTTCTTGGACAAGTGGCAGGGGAAAGTGGAATTGGCAGTATTAGAAAATGTTCGTTTACCAGCTGATGATCCGTTGCGGTTAGCTAGCATGGACCAGTTACTGGGTCATGGGCAATATGCGGATGGTGCTACTAAGGCAGCACTTCATCCAAGGATTTTGCAGCAAACGCAAGGGCTTGCCTTGGCAGCAGTGAAAGAATTGCCAAATATAGGTAACCCTGTGCCACCCTATTCTACAATAAAGCAGGATGCTGGGGAACCATATATGAAGTTTGTAGATCGTTTGAAAGAAGCTATAGATGCCTCTCCTAACTTGACTCCAGAGGCAAAAGCTGCTGTGGGGAAAGATTTGGCTATGATGAATGCAAACACCCAATGCCAACAGATATTAGCCGGTTTGGGAAAAAGTGCTTCTTTAGCAGAGATGGTGGAAGCTTGCACACAGGTACCAATTATGCAACAGGAGGTAGAAAAAGCAAAAATACATGCTCAAGCCCACGCTGCGGCCTTGGCTGCAGCACGTAAGCCTGCAATGAAAGGCCAAAGCCCTTCTTCTTGTGGCCTAGCATGTTTTACTTGCAAACAGACAGGACATATTAAAAGAAACTGCCCTCAATATGCTTAGCAGCATTGCAAAAATGGCATAACTCTCCAGTTAATCTGGTAACAGATTCTCTTTATGTTGTGGGAATTGTACAAAGAATACATAGAGCGCTTTTGCAGCGAGTTTCCAATTCCTTGTTGTTTGAAGCATTGTTAGATTTGTGGAACGTATTAGATTATAGGACAGCACCAGTATTTATCATGCATATAAAAAGCCATACTAACATACCAGGTGGTCTAGTAGAGGGAAACAGCATCATAGACAAACTTGTGGCAGTAGCAGATATATCCCCTTTTGAACAAGCCAGACAAGCTCACGAATTCTTTCATCAATCCTCAGCAGCACTCCGAAAGCAGTTTACAATTACAAAGGAACAAGCTCGAGCCATTATTGCAGCTTGTCCTGATTGTGCCCGCATAGTCCCTCTCCAACAAAAGGGAGTAAATCCTCGGGGCTTGCAGCCAGGTCAGTTATGGCAAACTGATATTACTGAATTTGCACCATTTGGCAGACAAAAGTACATTCATGTCTCCATAGATACCTGTTCAGGACTGCTGTGGGCTACAGCCTTGACCTCAGCAAATGCAAAGGCAGTAAAACGTCATTTACTACAAGCTTTTGCTGTCATGGGTGTCCCTACACAAATCAAAACAGATAATGGTCCTGCATACCACTCTGACAGACTTGCAGTCTTCCTCACCCAGTGGAAGGTACAACACCTGTTTGGAATCCCTTATAATTCTACTGGCCAAGCAATTATTGAGCGTGCACACCGTACATTAAAAAATCTTTTGTCTGTTTTGAAAAAAGAAGGGGGAATTGGTGTGAGCCCAGAAGAGGTATTGATGAAGGCATTGTATGTGCTGAACTGGCTTAATCCTAAAAGTGAAACTGAAATGGAACCGGTTGTTATGCACCATATCAAAAATGTCAAAGATTTTTCCGAAAATGTGCCTAAGGTTAGTGTGTTTAATCCGACAACACAACAATGGGAAGGTCCTATGTCACTAATAACCTGGGGAAGGGGATATGCTTGTGTTTCTACAGGTAACCACAAAAATTCATGGATCCCAGCAAAGTGGGTGAGACCTTGGCTAGCTAACAGAGAAGAAACCGATTGCAGTGATGACAACCCTTAACCTCAGACATGTTATCGCTTTAAGCAACGAATGTAGCCAATGTTGAGAATACCACTTTGTAAAACAGAGCAGCAATTAATTTTTTGTTATTGGACATGTTCACAGTTATGAAGAGTTTGATTGTATGTGTTGTTTGAACTTAAAAAGATAGAAGATTTGCAGAACAAGAAAATAACAGAAGATACTGGGTTTTTTGGGGTGAATGCCTTGTTTGGTTAAAAGGAATATTGAAAACAGGTTTGTTCTTGTTAATTGTAATTGTATTAGCCTTAATGTTCTTACCCTGTATTTCACACTGTATTTAAAGCATGATACGGTGTATTGTTAATATTAAATAAAAGAGGGGGAGATGTAGTGGCAGAGCCCCCCCCGCCCCAGGGGGATGGGGTTGTCGCCAGCCTGGCTGAGAGGTGAAGCCAGAGACAAAAGAGACTAAAGGAGCACCATTAGAAGGTAACAATGAGTGAGCAATCGCCGGACACATGCGTGCAGAGCGCGTGGACAGCACATGCAGCCTATCATGTTATTGTATAACACAAGTTACAACCAATCACGTTGTTGTAAGGCGCGTGGACAGGGCAGCTTTGCTATAAAGCTAGCCCGGTCCGACAATAAAGCGAACTCTGTGAACATCATATTGGTGTGTCAGGTTCCGTGGCTCGCATGGATAAAGCAACAATGTGTCTCTTCACTATTGGTTACAAGTTACAGCAGTAACATCTCATTGGCTAATTTTGCTATCATCAGTGTTACTCTTCTACTCCCTTCTCTCTCACGGGTACATCCTTAACATCTCCGGATACTCCTTTACTCCCATCTTTCTCATGGGTAGGCCTTCATATCTTCAAGGCTAATTTCTCTTCCCATGCCCTCCGTCAGGGAATCCACGGACCCACCGTAGTCCCCGACAGTTTGGGACCCCACGAAGGGCCATTGCTGACACAAGCAGTCCCTGTCCCTGGAGGCTTCTCAAGAAAAAGCCTGGAGACAATGGTCAGCGGTGGTAAAGGCGATGTGGAGGTGGCTCTGGTGCCACGTCAGCTCTTGACATTTGTTCATCATCAGAATGGCCAAGCCCTGAACCCAGGACCTGACAAAGGAGACCCTTTCAGTCAAATGTTTCTCAGGCTCTGCCTG
Source organism: Patagioenas fasciata (assembly GCF_037038585.1). Lineage (NCBI taxonomy): Eukaryota > Metazoa > Chordata > Aves > Columbiformes > Columbidae > Patagioenas > Patagioenas fasciata. The sequence continues at coordinate 44,697,529 of NC_092526.1, forward strand.
TGGTCACTGTGAGTGTTTTGTGTTTTGGGGGTGGGTTTGGTGCCAAGTGCTGTTGCTTTAACCACAAGGCTCTGGTTTTCTGAGGACTTGGCAATGCCTGTGAGATCCCCCAAACCCGTTCAACTTCTTTCATACACCTGGCAATGGTCACCAATCACCTGAGCTGTCCCAGTCCCAAACTTGCTTGAATCCTCTATTTGGATCCATACCCAGCACTCCAGGAGGTTCATGGATCCACCAGGCTCATGGGTGATTCCTTAGGTCCATCCAAGTGTGGGCAGTGTAAGAGAGGAGCAGAGCAGGGTCAGCTCATGGGCCATGACTGAGCACAGCCACCCCAGCAGCAGCCATTCCCCATCTCCCAGGCACAGCCATGCCCACAGCATGCAAATGGCACTGCCATATATCATTAGTCCAAAAAAGCCTGCCTTCTTTCCAAAATCGACAACAATCTTTCTACCATTCCCCTTCGACCCTCAGATATCAGCCACATTCCACTTGTGGCTCAGACATGGTTGTAAGGATTTGCTGAAGTCATCAGCCATCACCCTTTTCTACCCCACATCCCCTGACCCTCTCCCACACCACACATGGCCGGTCACTGCTGCTCAGGGCCTCGCACTCTACAGAAGAGGCCTTGAGCTTCTTGGCTCTTCCTGGTGCTTGTTATAATCTTCCTCACTCCCGCCAGATCTCACGGTGAGATTTCTTGTTCATGACAGGGCCTTTGTAACCAACTCTTATGAAATGGTTGTCCTTCTGTGATCATCTGTGCAGAAGAAGTGATCAAAGCACCAAATATGTCAAATCTGATGCCGAGTGAAATGCAATAAAACCTTGTTGAGCCAGCCCCGTAGCTGTGTCTTTGCAGCAAGGAGTTTCTCCTGAGAAAGGGATCCAACCCCTGCCACTCTCTGCAGAGGCACATGAGCAGTGTCCATGCACCTGGGGACACAAAGGGTGACTTTTGCAAGACCACCCTTTGTCTGAACCACTTAGATATGTACCTATGGATGGGGTATCAAGCCTTATAGTGCAGCAGAGATTGGAGCTCTGAGCTCCCTTCATCTGCTCTGTGTGACACATGTAAAATGGAACTACCCCAGTCAAAAAGTTGGTTTTGATTCTCTTCAAAACCTGAAGCACCACATGGGTCAGGAAACAAGCCAGGATACCCAACCAGGACTCACATGCTCTGCACTTAGAGTTCAAGTGTTCCTGGGAATGTCAGCAGGCAAGTCGTTCTGATATCTGGGTTCAAGGAGCTGGTCAAGAGCCTCATCTCCATTTCTGTAACGGTGGCTTTGCTGCCTGGCTATGTGCAGACTCCTTACATGGATACTGACACCTCTGAGTAACAACCTGTTCTGAAAGGATGAACAAGGTGGGAAGTTCTTTCCAGAAGGGTATTAGGACAGCATAAATGAAGACCCTGGGTTGGGGAAAATGAAAAGGAATGCAAAAGTTGTGGTCAGGACTGTTTGGGGACACGTGTAAAGCAGCCCGGCACCTCATATGAATTATTCTTGTAGTCAAATAGAACCTGAGAGACTTGTCTAATTTCAGAACATGACGGGGAAGGAAGGACAGTGTCATTCAAGCTCAAAAGGACCTCAGGAGGTGTCTTGATCAACCTCCTGCTCAAAGCAGGGTCAGACCAGATTACTCAGGGCTTGATCCAAACACATCTTGGTCACTTTCTGGGACAGAGTGAGTGCGCACTCCTGGGAAACAGCTTCCAGTGCTTGACTGTCCTCGTGATTGGAAAGTTTCTCCCTTTATACAGCACTTTCCAAGCCCAGCCATCAAGATGGTTTTCATCCATCTACTTACACACTGACACAGACCATGATATTGTGGGGGATGACGCTGAATGCCTTGCTGACTTCCAGGTAACGGACCATCACTGCTCTGCTCACATTCAAACCCTGTCCTTTCTTCACAGAAAGCAAAGAGGATGGACAGACACAACCTGCCCTGGGTAAACCTCGTCACCTTCTCTTCCAGACACCCAGAAATGGGGTCCCAGTGGACATGTTCTGGGGCACAGCCCTTAGTTCCCCTGCTCACGCATTGGCCATCTTGAGAAGTGCACACACTGTGTGAGAGCTGCCAGTGGTCAGGGAGTCCCCCCAGTCTCCATGAGCTTTCCAAGATGGTGGAGAGTGGCCTCCCTGTGACACCGTCCTGCTGTCTCAGCTCCTGGGATGCTGCCCCTGCTGTCCCATACACTGGAAAAGATTGTGTTACTTCCAGTGACCCCTGATTTGATCCCCATCCACTCCTGGTTGTTCTCCTCCAGATTACTGTCTCAAGTCACAGAGGCCTGGGAGAACTTACTGGTGAAGATGGAGGACAAGAGACACCGAGAATATAACTTCTTTCCCTGATAAAATTCATCAGTGGCCACACAGAGTATTTCTTTCTCCTTTAAGTGTTCCTGAAGCAGTAACAGCTTATTATGGGGCCCTTGAATTGCCTTAGATGTCTAGACTGAGTTTTGATCTGGCCGGTTGCTGTGCTTGGAGGCTGCTGTCCTTGCAGACCAGATGGACTCACTTCTGCCACCCTGCCTGGCAGTTCATTCCACCCGTGTCACAGCTCTGTCTGCAGCACTGACAGCTCCAGCTGCCCAGTCAGGTCCCTGGCTGAGGCCATTGCCTCACATCTGGGCTGAACCACCCCAGCTGTGGCACCAGCCCAGCTCTGACCTGCCACAGGAAACCTGGTACCAAGTGCCCAAGAGCCCATGTGTGCAAAGGCTTTGCCTCAGAGCACAGACATGAGATAGCCAAAGATTGATGAATGTCTCTCTAGACCTAGGAGTATAAAACCAGAATAAAATGCTTGAATTCATTCAACTGAAGATATTCCTCCCTCAGTTTGCAGGAAGTAGATCCTTTGCTGTAACATTCCCAGTGTCATGTCTAATGACGGGGCAAGAAAATATGATTTTCATACCGATTCGTTTTCTAATAGGAAAAATACAACGCTGGCAACAACTGTCTCTACAGAGGAGGGAGAATCAGCATCACTGATTACTTCAGGTTGTTTCAAAGGATGTGGCCCTGGAGCCCCAGGGACACCTGGAGGGAGCCCAGAGGGGACAGAGAAAGGGACATCATGGGCTGCTCCTGTGCTGCTGAGCTGGGCTGGGCTCCTGGGACAGAGGGAGCTCCTGGCAAGCGGCAGCGCTGCAGAGAGACAGCTCTGCCCAGGAGCAGCTCCTCTGCACAGCACAGCAGGGCTGAGGGCTCTGCCTGCAGCACCGAAGGCACCGGAGCCAGGCACAGAGAAGGGAAAGGCAATGTAGGTTGTTGGTTGCTGAGCACTCACTGAGAGACAAATCTTCACAGGTCTAACACGGTGAGTCTCTGGCTGTAGGACAATACAGCTGCATTTCCTGGAGGGAGACCCTGAAGATGATACATCCCACAATTTATAGTATCTGTCAGGTCTCTCTCACAGTATCTCTGCTGTAGAGAAGAACACACTCCAGAGCAGGGCTTCCCTGCGGCACCATCAATGGGAAAGGGCATCGTGGCATCTTCTGCTGAGGGTGACTGCAGGGGGAGCTCCCAGGGGTGCTCAGGGCACAGAGGGTGGGATGGGGTCTGTGAGCACTGACAGGGAAGAGACATGAACAGGGAAACACCTCCCAGGGGGAGAATCTCCAGGCAGCAGGGAAATGATCAGAAATGAGAGGAAACTAAACCCGGAATTGTTATGGGAGGGAGAACAGAGAAAAGTCCCTGTGATCCCCTGCAGTGCAGATCCCTCCTGTGAGCAGCCCCCTGGCCTCCTGTCCCACCCAGCAAAGCCTCTGCCCTCAGGGCCGGGGGCTCCAAGGCATGGAGCAGCTCCTGTGCAGCCAGAGCTCCAGTTCCTCTGCAGAGCACAGGGGCTGAGAGCAGCTGCCCGGCAATGTTGGTGTCTGGGAGGTGGCTGCACAGCTGGGGAAGGGTGACGCTGTCTGAGTGCCCGGCTGCCTCTGCCCTGGCCTCTCTCACACCCACCCTCACCGCATTGTCCTTCTTGCTCCCCTGCTCTGGGTCACTGCTGTTGGGATCTTGTTCTTGCTGTCAGGCTCTCTGGGGATGGCAGTTTCAGCTGCGGAGGCACAGCCTCATCTTGTGGGTCCTTTCCTGCAGCTGTGTCCATGGGAACACATGTCCAGCTTTGCTCTGACCTGTGGGGTGTGGGCAATGCAGTCTGTGGGGCTGGGGAGTGAGCTGAGTGTCCCCCAGTCAAATGCCATCATTAGGACCCTTGTCTGTCTCGTTGAGGTTTTCTTCCAAGCTGCGAGCTTCCCTCCAGGATGGAAACCTGTCCTATAGCCTCTGTGTGTTATCTGAAAGCCCCTCGGAGAAGTGCAGAGATGCTGCAACCAAGAAAATGCTTTTTAGGAAAGTATGAGACTTGTTTTGGTTCCATCCGACAAAGCTGAACCCCAGGACTGTCCCCTGCCCCCCATTCCCATGCCCCCTGGTGCAGAGCAGGGCTGACTCCTCGGCAGCCAGCGGGCACAGGCCCTGCTCCTCACGGCACCTCCAGCCAGCACCACCCAGGGCTCAGACACAGAACTGGAGGAAGGTCTGGAAAAGGACAAGGGGTGTGGAACAGGGGAGGGTGTGTGAGAAATGGCTTTGACTTTGCTCAGAGAAATCTCCCCTAACTTGTCAGTGTCCTATGCCCAGAGGCTGCAGATGTCCAACAGCAGCTCCATCACCCAGTTCCTCCTCCTGGCGTTCGCAGACACACGGGAGCTGCAGCTCTTGCACTTCTGGCTCTTCCTGGGCATCTACCTGGCTGCCCTGCTGGGCAACGGCCTCATCATCACCACCATAGCCTGGGACCAGCACCTCCACACCCCCATGTACTTCTTCCTGCTCAACCTCGCCCTCCTCGACCTGGGCTCCATCTCCACCATTGGCCTCAAGTCCATGGACAATTCCCTCCGGGACTCTAGCACAATTTCATACACAGGATGTGCTGCCCAACTCTTTTTTTATTTTTTCTGTGCTTCAGCAGAATATTTTCTTCTCACCGTCATGTCCTATGACCGCTACCTTGCCATCTGCAAACCCCTGCACTACGGGACCCTCCTGGGCAGCAGAGCTTGTGTCCACATGGCAGCAGCTGCCTGGGCCACTGGGTTTCTCAATGCTCTGCTGCACACGGCCAATACATTTTCACTGCCCCTGTGCAAGGGCAATGCCCTGGGCCAGTTCTTCTGTGAAATCCCCCAGATCCTCAAGCTCTCCTGCTCACACTCCTTCCTCAGGGAACTTAGGCTGCTTTTGGGTAGTGCCTGTTTATTTTCTATGTGTTTCATTTTCGTTGTGGTGTCCTATGTGCAGATCTTGAGGGCCGTGCTGAGGATCCCTTCTGAGCAGGGACGGCACAAAGCCTTTTCCACCTGCCTCCCTCACCTGGCCGTGGTCTCCCTGTTTGTCAGCACTGCCATATTTGCCCACCTGAAGCCCCCCTCCATCTCCTCCCCATCCTTGGACCTGGTGGTGTCTGTTCTTTACTCGCTGGTACCTCCAACATTGAACCCCCTCATTTATAGCATGAGGAACCGGGAGCTCAGGGATGCTCTGTGGAAACTAATGCGGGATGCTTTTCCAAAAGAGAAAACTGCCCGTAATCTTCTCTTTAACAGATAACAGTTTTAATGTAACTCATTAGACGCCAAGAATTCTTGGTGTGTTGGTGTTGTTCATTTTTCAGTCAGTCATGATATTTTGTTCATCCCCTTTGTCATTCATTTTCTGCTTTTTGTTTTCATCCCACTGGCTCTATAAATATTATAAATATTCTCATTCCGCTCTCACACTCTCCTTCTCATCACTTGTGTTGGTGCAAGGCCTGAGTGCTCTGGCAGCTTGGTCCCCGTCCTGCTGTGTGTCAGTGCTGTGAGCGCAGGCAGGGACAGGCAATGGGCACTGCTGTGACAGAGCTGGCCTCACAACAGCCTTTCCAGATAGAAAGGTGATCTCCTCAGGGCAGGGCCTGAGGGTTTAGGTCTTTTTCTAAAGGTTATCTCAAGAACATGCCCACAAATGTGGCCGCAGATTCAAACACCGTTGTACATCTGAACAGCGTGTGTGTGCAGGGCTGGCACACAGCAGAGTCCTCTCACAGCCAGGCCTCCTGCCAGAGACCTGCAGGACCAGCAGAGCAGGGTCCGGGCTGTGCCCCTGTGCACTGGACACCCCTCAGAAGCTGACCCAGGGCATCGTTACACCCCTCATAACCACCATTTCCAGCCCTGGCCTCTCTCCCCAGCTCACAGCTCTTCCCTCCGTGGATGGACACTGAATGAGCAGGTCAGAAATCCATGTTTGCATTGTACAGATGAGATGTGAGCACGCACATCATGTACGTGAGGTGAGATGAACCCAAGTGAGGACAAACGTCATCAGCTGTTCCTGGGGATTCCGTGAAGGCCTGTGGCACAAACAAGCTCTTGAGGTCACTTCATATTGGAATAAACATCCTTTGGGAAACCATCTGAATGCAGCACTGGGTTGTGCATCCTCCAGCTGTGATCCCCGTGTCCATTCCTCATGACGCGGGACATCTCAGATGAGTGCAGAGGATGTGACACACCACAGGGCTGAGGTGCCTCCCATCCTTTGGGAGTGGCCACAGGAGGCCAGAGAGAAACTGAGACTACAACCTCTATGTGTAAAAGGGACAGACTCTGTCTCTGAGCACCCCTGGGTACAGAAGGAGTTCACGAGTCCAGGTCAGACATGGATGCTTGACAGAACCTGACATTTCTGTGTGTGACTCCAGGAACAAACCTCACTGCCCCAGTGAGATTCGTCTCAGCTGCCCTGGACAGGATCATTGCAAGTGCTCCAGTCTGCTCTGCCACCCTTGCCTGTGATTCTGGATTGTGCTCTCAAAAGTGACAAAACAGTCAGAAGGGTTCCGAGGTCCTCGGGAAAAGCAAATGTCAAACCCATCTGCAAGAAAAGCATGAAGGAGAATTAATGGCTGGTCAGCCTGCCTCCATGCCTGGAATTTTGCAAGGTCACAGACATGGTGTTCCAAGGTGTCCTAGTAGCTAGATCAGTGATCTCTGGGATGGAGAACTGGGAGCTGGGTGGGAGGTTGGTTGGACAATCGAGCCAAATGTCATCAGTGGTACAAAGCCCTCAGTGTAGCCAGTTACCAGTGCAATCCCTCAGGGACCAGTGCTTGGGCCAACACTGCTCAATGTCTTTATTCTCCCTCTGTATGATGTGATGAGTGCACTTTGAACCCTTGAACAACCTCACCTGGTTCACCCTGCCTGAGCAGGACAGTGAGACAAGTGAGGCAAGGGCTCCCTTCAAACCTCAAGTTATTCTGCAATTCAGTGAATCTTTCCCTTGAAGAGGATTTTGAAGACAGAATAGGCAGAGGAAAATCAAAAAGAATAAGAGACAGAAAAGGAGTTCTAAAGGTGTCAACATAAATACAGCAGTTCCTCTGAAGAGTGTTTTTCCACTCAAATCACCAGTAGAGAATATATTTGATAAATTTGATAAAACAATCATACTGTTATCTGATAGGTTCCTGGACCAAACGGTGATGGATGGTTATGGTATTATGAAGTCAGTTGTGTCTCAGACACTCAAAATCCAGTCAGAAGCGTGTGGCTGTGAAGGGGCAGTGAGGTCAGTTCTGTCTCTGGAGGTGACAGCCCAGCAGCAGGGACATGGCTGGGAAAGAACCTCTGCCAAAGTGCCCACAGGTCCTACCCAGGAAGAGGCCTTGGAGATGGGTTGTCATGTCCATCCCGCCTGAGAACATGACGGGACAGCAGCAGGGAGATGGTCGTGTCTGTCAGAGAAGCTGAAAGGCCAGCAGCAGTCATGGGATTTAGAAGATCATCTCTCCTGTCAGGTAAAAGACCACAAGAAGCCTAACGGGTTGGGTTCCTTGCATGAAGGGCAGTTCCTGAGGTGGCTGAGTATTCCTTTGTGCTGGGAAAAAGCAGAAGAGGGAAATAAAAAATCACATAGTGCAGTTTGGAAAGTGAGGACAGGATATCAGAGGAAGAAATATCAGTGGAAGGGCAGTGCTGTGGTGCAAGAGGTCACCCAGAGGGAGCTGGATCAGCCCATGGTTTGTGTTCCAAGAGCAGCCAGTGAGGGTGCAGACACAGCAGTGAAGGTGCAGAAATGTTGGGGTGAGAGCAGGTGGGGAAGCGAGATGGGTGTCTGCAGCCTGCAGGGAAAGAGAGGCAGGGGTAGGACCATGTAGAACAGCCTGTGGTGGAGATGGCAAAGGGCGCTGGCAAGGCTGGAAGGGACCCACAGAACCCAGGTCTCTGCCCCTTGGCCATGGCAGTTGTCTCTGCCACTGAGGCCCAGGAGAAGACGTTGTCCTCATGGCACTGGGGCCTCACTGCCTCCTTGCAGCCCCATGGGGAAGCTGGAAGTTGTTGTCCCAGTGTTGTCCTTCCCTGGGCCTTGCACACCCACATCCCATGGTCCCAGGAAGAGCCCTGAGCCGTGTGTGAGGGACAGGATCCCCCTTCCCATTGCCTGCAGGTCAATGCTTCTCCTTTCTGCTTGAGAAAGCAATCCAAGGGGTTTCTGAGCATCAGAGCTGAAGAAAAGACTAAAAGGAGACCTCATGGTGGCTACAGCTTCCTCACAAGGGGAGAAGGAAGGGAAGGTACTGATCTCTTCTCTCTAGTGACCAATGACAGAACCCAAGGGAATGGCAGAAGATGTGCCAGGAGGTTCAGGTTGGACATGAGGAAAAGCTTCTTCACCCAGAGGTGCTGGACACTGAACAGGCTCCCAGGGAGGTGTCACGGCCCCAACCTGACAGTGGGCTCCATGATCCTCGTGCGCCCCTCCCAACCGAAAAGATTTTATGATTCTATTAAATACTAGGTCAAAAGTCCATGTTTTCACTGTATGGATGAGTTGCAAACATACACATCATGTGCATGTCCACTGTGTGCATGTGGTGAGATGAACCCAAGGGAGCACAAATGCTATCAGTTATTCCTTGGGGTGCCATACAGGTCAGTGGGACAGAGATGGAGTTCAGGGGTCTCTTCCAACCTGCGATATTGTAGGATTCCATGAATCTTTTCCTTGGAGAGCTCTTTCACATCAGAATAAACAGAGGAAGAAGAGAAAAATAATAAGAGTCAGAAGCAGAGATGTAAAATGCCCCAGAGTAAATACAGCAGCTCCTCTGAGGAACGTTTCTCCACTCAAACCCTTGATAGGAAATCTATTGGATACATTTGATGAAAGCAGCTCAGTTTGATCTGCTCACACACTGGACCACAAGGAGGGTGATGGCTGGGTACGATGCCATGTGGTCACTTGTGTCTCAGGAGCTCATGGTCCAGTAGGAAGCCAATGGCTGTGGAGGGGGCTGTGAGGTCACTTCTGCCTCTGCAGGGGACAGGCCAACAGCAGGAACATGGCTGGGAAAGGACTGTGAGGTCACACACACCAGACGAGCAATCGGGCCCAATCAGCGTGGTTTTGTGAAAGGCAGGTCCTGCTTGACCAGCCTGATCTCCTTCTATGACAAGGTGACCGGCTGAGCAGATGAGGGAAAGTCTGTCGTGGGGAGTGAATCCGCCACACAGGCTGTGGGTGTTGTGTCCTTAGACTGCAGTAAAGCCTTTGACACCGTATCCCACAGCATCTCCTGGAGAAGCTGCAGCTCATGGCCTGGATGGTGTATCTGCGATGGGTAAAGAACTGGCTGGAAGGCATTTTAGAGCCACTGGTCTGCTTCCTGTTCACATGGGCAATCAGATGAATGCATCACTGCTCTTTATCCCAGTGTAGACAGGCACAAGGCCTTCTCCACCTGGACCTCTCACCTCACCTGTGCCAGCACCCTCGTTCTTGACTGTGGGATGCCCAGAACAGCCCTCCCAAGACAGTTTGACAAATTCTTTTTTTTGCATCATGCCCACATCCCTGCTCAATCCCCTCATCCACAGCTTAAGGACCAGAAAGGTTGGATGCAAGTGGGGCAGTGAGAAAAGTGGTCAGGAAAGCTTTGAGGTGCACATGTTGGCAAGCTGTTCTCTTCTGAACAGGCCCAGAGGACCTGGACAGCATTTGCTGTGTCCCAGAAACTCAACTGGAAGGTTGGGATATGGAGAAAAGGTTTGGTCTGGGAAGGGACAGACAGGTGCTGGTGGAACTGGCTGGTGTGACCGTGAGACATCTCTCAAGCACCTCAGAAAAGTCCTGGCTCTCAGGGAAGTTGCATTGTCCTCTGAGAAAGAAAATATCAAAAATGACTAATCATGGAATCATAGATTAATTGTGGTTGGAAGAGACCCTTAAGATCATCATTCCAACCATAACCTAAATCTGGCACTAAGCCATGTCCCTAAGAGCCCCATCTATCTGTCTTTTAAACACCTTCAGTGATGGTGACTCCACAACCTCACTGGGCAGTCTGTTCCGCTGCTTCAAAACCCTTTCCCCAAAGAATTTTTTCCTGATATCCAATCTAAACCTCCCCGTGTACAACTTGAGGCCATTTCCTCTTGTCCTATCACTTACTACTTGGGAGAAGAGATCAACACCCACCATGATAAAACCTCCTTTCAGGCAGTTGTAGACAGCAACAAGGTCTCCCCTCAGCCTCCTTTTCTCAAGGCTGAACAGCCCCAGGTCCCTCAACCGCTCCTCATAACACTGGTGCTCCAGACCCTTCACCAGCCTTGTCACCCTCCTCCGAACTCTCTCCAGCACCTCAATGTCTTCCTTGCCATGAGGGGCCTAAAACTGACCCCAGGATTCAAGGTGTGGCCTCACCAGTGCCCAGTACAAAGGGATGATCACTTCTCTAGTCCTGCTAAAGCTCGGATTGGATCAAGGCTTGAACACCTTGGTGTGACCCAGTTGGTGACAGGTTGGACTGCAGACTCCTGAGGTCCCTTCAACCTCAGTTCTCTTATGATCCCATGGTGATGTTGGGCTCTGTTTCTAACTGGAGCAGAGCAGACGATGATGGGGCAGGATCCACCTGTGCTGTAGGTGACTATCTAAACCAACATCTCAGCCAGGGAACCAGCCAACACCTCAGTGTGACTCGCTCTGGGCAACGTGTGAGGAGTCCTGGGCAGGGAAGGTTGAGAGGGCATTGTCTGCTATGCAAGACACAAAACGATCTTGGCTTAATACTTGTAGGCCCATCAGATGTCAGTTAGTGTCAAGGAAAATTAAAATAAGAAGAACTGAAGACAAAGATCCAAAGCAAAGGAAGGTGTTAACATACTTTATTTTTCTTTGAGGGGGCTTCTTTTGTCTGAAAAGGAAAGAGTTTTCCAGAACTGGGCACGGATTTAGGGCACAAATGTCTTCACCTCCAGGGACATGAACACCTGATGCCAGTGTAGATGCCCTGGGAACCCCTGCCCAGGCTCCACCTGCATTGAAAGGTGCTCTGGTCTCCCCAGGTCCTGTGTGATAGATGGAGATCCCAGGCCAGCACCTCAGGTACAGTGGGGCCCTAAAATGGCACTGGCTGTTCATGGTGACACAACTGACGACTGATGTCTGCCTGGAAAGGTGCACTTCTTTGTTGTTGGTTTTTTGGTTTTGTGGGTTTGTTGTGGGGCTCTGTTTGTTAGTTTTTCTCTGTGTGTTTTTTGTGTTTGCTGTGGTTTTTTGGTTTTTTTGGTGTGTGTTTTTTTGGTGTGATTTCTGGTCTTGTTTTATTGTTTTTGTGGTTGTTTTTTTTTTGTTTGGTTGGTTTTTTTTTTTGGTTTTTTTTTTTTTTACTTAGTAAAAAAAACAAAGGAAAAAAGAAAAGCCACAAAAGTGAATTACGGGAAGTGTACTAAGGATAGGAGAAGATATATTGGTCTTCCCCTGTACTTCTATTACCAACACTCTATTATTTCACCTCCCTCGTCATTCAGGAGTTCCCACCTCTCCTGATTCAATGTCCCTGTCAAAGAACAACTTTCCAGCATTGTCTGGACATTTCCCTTCCCAGTGCTCTCAAGATTCTCCTCCACTTGCTCTTTGGTCATTCAGTTCCTCTCAACTGTCTGGTTTCTACTTCGAGCTTCAGGGAGTTACAAACTTCACCCGTTCTTCAGAGCTCTAATTAACATGGCAGTCAACATGTTCTTTGTGTTTATTTCTATCCTTTCCTATCTCTCTGTCTAAACCAGTTCTTGTGTGGATGTCCCTTGTGGATGGTGGACCTCACCAGATCCAGCTTACACACACAGCTGAGGAAAGTGTTTTACTGTTTATTAAACTGTGCAGTGTTTGCACAGGAGAGCAGGTGGAGCTGGTGCACAGGAGCTGCAGCATCTCCTGCAGAGCTCAGTGGAGAAGTCTGATGTGAGGAAAACTGGTGCAGTCTCTGGTGGCCAATGAGGGAACCGGCAGACTGGGGGTGGGGGTGCGGAGCAAGGTTGTCCATACAGTGTCCAGCCTCATGGGACTGTTCTCCTGCCTGTCCAGATATCTTGAGGAGACCCTCTGGATCAATGTCCAGTGTAGAATGCTGCTGCCACTTCTTCTATACACTGAAAAATGACAGAAATTACCCTGGAAAGAAAAAACCCTCCTTTATGAAATATTCTTTGAAATCTTCATCACTAAGTGTCCCATTGAAACCTCTCCAGTTAGTTCTACAAGTCTTTTGGATTTTAATGAAATTACAGAAAGAAACATCACTCATTAGGGCTTTCTGTGTTTTAATGAGCCCCATGGCATATTTGGTGCTGAGTCCATAAACCACAGATACCAAGCACAGACTGAAGAATCTGCTCAAGAAGTCCAAGTCAGAAGCAAACTCCAAAGTATTTTCAAGCATTAATGGGCCCCACTGAGGGCTGTTACTGGCAAAGCTTCCCCAGGGACTCGTTAGAGCAGATAATTGGAGGCAGTGATTGCATCAGGCAAAGGCAAAGTGCAGCAGCTCTGATGCTGAGAAAACCCTTGGTTTGTTTGGTGAAGGACAATGGCCAAGCCTTGAGTCCCTGCCCCTAGGAAGGGAGATCCTGTCCCTCACATGTGGCTCAGGGCTCTTCCTGGGGATGTGGGGAGTGCGATGCCCAGTGCAGGGCAATGGTGTGACACTCCCTGGGGGTGCAAGGAGGCAATGGGGTGCCATGGCCAAGAAGAGAGTGGACAATCTCCTCACACACACGGTGTGAACTGTCGTCGTTGTCCTGCGCAGGGACAGGAGTTGGACTCTATGATCCTGTGGGTCCCTTCTACTGAAGACATTCTATGAGTCTATTAAATACTAGGTCAAAAGTCCGTGTTTTCATTGTACAGATCAGATGTAAGCACACACGGCTCAGGGCTCTTCCTGGGACCCTGGGAGTGCAAGGCTGAGGGAAGGACAACACTGGTACAACAACTTCCAGCTTCCCCATGGGGCTGCAAGAAGGCAACAAGGCCCCAGTGCTATGAGGACAACATGGCTTCTCCTGGGCCTCCGTGACAGAGACAATTGCCATGGCCAAGTGGACAGAGACCTGGGTTCTTTGAGTGCCTTCCAGCCTTGTCAGCCTTGACAACCCAGCTCCAAGCCCTCTTCCTGGGCAGGACCTGTGGGCATGTTGACAGAGGTTCTTTCCCAGCCATGTCCCTGCTGCTGGCCTGTCCCCTCCAGACACAGAACTGACCCTACTGTCCCCTTCACAGCCGTACCCTTGCAACTCAGTTATGAGTTCCTGAGACACAAGTGACCTCATCATACCATACCCACCCATCACCCTCCTCATAACCCAGGCATAACACAGGACCTGACCAGATTAAACAAATATATTTCCTTCTAACTATTTAAGTGGAGAAACATTCTCTTCAATAACTGCTGGTTTTATGTTGATACCATCTCCTCCTCTGCCTTTTTTTTTTTTTTTCATCTTCAAAAACTTGTCCAGGGGAAAGATTCATTGAATCATAGAGTAGGCCAGATTTGAAGAGATCCCTGAACATCTCTTGTTTCACTCTCTTCCTCAAAGCATGGTGACCAAGTGAGGTTGTTCAAGGTCTCCACTCAGTTTTGTGTCGTCTCCATCACATCACAGAAAGGAGAATCAAGACTTTCAGCAGTTTCGGCCCAAATGCTGGTCACTGAGGGATGACACAAGTAACTGCGCAGAGGACACTGCATCACAGATTATATTTGGGCGTGATATTTCAGTGAACTTCCCACCAAGCATCCAGTTCTTCAGCCCAGACAGCACCAATCTGACTATAAGGACACCAGGGGGGACCATGTCCAAGGCCTGGCACAATTTCACACACATAACATATCTTTCTTTCCCCTGCCCGTTTTGGTACCCAAGTCCCTTTCTTGTCCTTCAAGTGCCTGCAGATGGCTGCAGGAGGACTTGTCCCATCACCTTCCCAGGGACAGAGGCAGGCTGACCAGCCTGTGATTCTTCCAATTCTCCTTCCTGCCTTTCTTGAAGATGGGTTTGACAGATGCCAGGTCCTCCTCAGTTGCACTGTCATTTTGAAAGCGCAATCCAGAATCACAGGCAAGGGTGACGTAACAGACAGGAGCACTTGCAATGAGCCTGTCCAGGGCAATTGAGATGAATCTCACTGGGTCAGTGGGGTTTGTTCCCAGAGTCACACACAGAAATGTCAGGGTTCTGTCAGCGTGCACAACTGAGTTGGCTTTGTGGACTCTCATGTGAGGTAGAATCATAGAATCATAGAATACTTTGATTGGAAGAGACCCTTGGGATCATTGAGTCCAACCATAACCCAGCTCTCACACTAAACCATATCCCTAAGAAACTCTTTTAAATGTCTTTTACAGCCCTCTAGGGTGGGTGACTCCTACACTGCCCTGGGCAGTCTGTTCTACCACCCGACAATGCTTTCCGGGAAGAATTTTTTCCTAGTATCCAATCTAAACCTCCCCTGGTGCAAATTGCAGCTATTTCCTCTGGTCCCATCACTTGCTACTTGGGAGAAGAGACCAACACCCTCCATGCTCCAACCTCCTTTCAGAATGAGAAGGTCTCCCCTCAGGCTCCTGTTCTCCAGGCTGAACAGCCCCAGCTCCCTCAACTGCTCCTCATCACACTTGTGCTCCAGCCCCTCAGCAGCTTCGTCACCTCCTCTGCACTCTCTCTGGTGCCTCGATGTCCTTCTTATGATGAGGGGCCCAAAACTGAACACAGGAATCAAGCTGCAGCCTCACCAGCACTCAGAACACAATCACTGAGGCACAATCACTTCTCTAGTCCTGCTGGCCACCCTATTCCTTTTACAAGCCAGGATGCTGGTGGCCTTTTTGGCCACCTGGAACATTCTGGCTTATGTTCAGCAACTGTCAGTCAACACCCGCAGATCCCTTTCCTCCAGGCACTTCCCAGCCACTCATATCTCATCCATACAATGGAAACACTGACTTCTGACCTACTCATTCAGTGTCCTTGTGTTGAGGGATGAACAACCTCTCTCAGCTGGGGAGAAGAGCCAGTGTAGGAAATGGTGGTTTTGAGGGGCTGGTCTGTGGTGACTGTCCTGGGGACACTTCCCCAGTTTGTCCCATGAACATGGGCACACACCAGACCCTGCTCTGCTGGTCCTTCAGGGCTCTCCCAGGAGCCTGGCTGGCAGAGGACACTGCTGTGTGCCAGCCCTGCACACTCACACACTTCAGCTGTTCACTGGTATTTTCTTCTCTGGGGCATTTGCCAGTTCAGCCCTCCCACCCCCTCCTGAATTGTGTCCCCCCCTGCCCTCTTGCCAGTTGAGCCCAGCAGAGCAGCCACGCTGGAACTGGTCCCATAGCAGTGGGGACCAGTGAGAATGAAGGACACTGAGAATATTCATCCAGTCGGCATGCTGAGCAGATCTCCAGCCCAGGCAGCTTGCAGACCCAGGTCCAGACTTGCCCCCCAGGGCAGCATGAGACATTTGGCCTAGGGGATCTTCAGGAAGGTCCTGTTGCCACAGTGCCAGGGCCACCCGCCCCAAGCTGCCACCTGAAGCAAAGGGTTTCTCTTTCCACGTCTTTTCTGCACACATTCCGTGCCACACGCTTCTCCTGGAACATCCCACCTCCCCACAGAGCCCTTTCCAAGAGAGCTGAGCTATGCTGACCTGTCTGGTTGTTCCTGCACCCTCTTTCCATGCTCCACATAGCCCCAACCTGACAGTGCTGCTCTGCAGAGCAAGTGGGCTGTGGTGCCCAGGGCCATGGGGTGAGTCCGCAGATTCATGTTGGTCAGGATGGGAGGAAGACCCAGCTCAGGGTGGCTCCTACTCACTCCCCCTCAGCACACAGACATGGCTCCTGCAGCTCCAGAGATCTCAGAGAGAGGATTCTGGGCAAACAAGTCAGTGTGGGGTCCTTTATTTCATTTTATACACATAGAGAGTACGGGTCCTCATTTACACAAAGACAATGGGACACACAAGACAGGTAGACAAGGACACAGTCATAAGAAGACAAACAATTTTTCTTGTGGATTGCATTAATACAACCAAGAAAAGCAAACACCAAAGACAAAAACCAACCAAACAAAAAACAAATACAAAACAAAAACAAAACAAAAACAAAACAAAACCAAAACTCAACTAAACAGAAAAAAAAAAAAAAACCAAAACCAAAAACAACAACCTACAGAACGCAGGCTGAACCAGTAATACTTTATTGCAAGTGACATGCAGAAGAAGGAGGTCAGTTCATTACTGCTTTTGAAAAGCAAACAATCAACAGTTTCCTTATAGACTCCTTGAGTTCCCTGTTCCTCATGCTGTAGATGAGGGGGTTCACTGCTGGAGACACCAGTGAGTACAAAACAGAAACCACCAGATCCAGGGATGGGGAGGAGATGGAGGGGGGCTTCAGGTGGGCAAACATGCCAGTGCTGAGGAAAAGGGAGACCACAGCCAGGTGAGGGAGGCAGGTGGAAAAGGCTTTGTGCCGCCCCTGCTCAGAGGGGATCCTCAGCACGGCCCTGAAGATCTGCACATAGGACACCACGATGAACACAAAACAGCCAAAACCAATTAACAGACTAAACACAAGAAGTCCAAGTTCCCTGAGGTAGGAGTGTGAGCAGGAGAGCTTGAGGATCTGGGGGATTTCACAGAAGAACTGGCCCAGGGCATTGCCCTTGCACAGGGGCAGTGAAAATGTATTGGCCGTGTGCAGCAGAGCATGGAGAAACCCAGTGGCCCAGGCAGCTGCTGCCATGTGGACACAAGCTCTGCTGCCCAGGAGGGTCCCGTAGTGCAGGGGTTTGCAGATGGCAACGTAGCGGTCGTAGGACATGACTGTGAGGAGACAATACTCTGCACCAAGCAAGAAAAATACAAAGAAGACCTGGGCAGCACACCCTGCAAAGGAAATGACTCTGGAATCCCACAGAGAGTTTGCCATGGATTTGGGGACAGTGGTGGAGATGCAGCCCAGGTCGAGGAGGTCGAGGTTGAGCAGGAATATGAATATGGAGCCATGCTCTCTGTGTACTTAAACGAAATAAAGGGCTTTGTAGTGATGTTTTTCTCTGATATTGTTCCTCCAAGGATTTTCTGGAGCTGCAGGGACAGTTACTGTGTGTGGGAGAAGGGCGAAAAATGTCCAGCATGGCAGCCCTGCCAGGGAGCACCAGCGCTTGTTCTTCCAGAGCTGTTCTGGTTCCACTCCCACACTCTCCTTCTCATCCCTTGTGTTGGTGCAAGGCCTGAGTGCTCTGGCAGCTTGGTCCCCGTCCTGCTGTGTGTCAGTGCTGTGAGCGCAGGCAGGGACAGGCAATGGGCACTGCTGTGACAGAGCTGGCCTTTGTAAAAGTACTTCTATAAAGACAGGTCATCTTCCTAGGCCAGTGTCAGAAGACTTAGGTCTTCCTGAAGTTTCTGTCAAGAACATGCCCAAGAAAGTGGCCACAGATGAGACACGAGTGTACATCTGAACAGTGTGTGTGTGCAGGGCTGGCACACAGCAGTGTCCTCTCACAGCCAGGCCTCCTGCCAGAGACCTGCAGGACCAGCAGAGCAGGGGCTGGGCTGTGCCCCTGTGCACTGGACACCCCATGGAAGGAGCCTCAGGTCAATCATCATGGACTGGCCACTCACAACCACCATTTCCAGCCCTGGCCTCTCACCCAGAGAATCTGTTCTTCCCTCCATGGATGGACACTGAATGAGTATTCAACAGTCTGTGTTTGCTTTGTACAGATGAGATCCGATCATGCACATCATGTACGTGAGGTGACATGAACACAAGTGACCACAAAAACTGTCAACTATTCCTTGGGGTTCCATGAAGACCTGTGGCACACACAAGGTCCTGTGGTCACTTCATTTTGGAAGTAACACCCCATGGGAAATCACCTGAATGCAGCACTGGGTTGTGCTTCCTTAACTGAGCTCCCCGGGTCCATTCCTCATGATGTGGGACATCTGAGTTCAGTGCAGATCAGGGTGACACACCACAGCGCTGAGGTGCCTCCTGTCCCTTTGGGAGTGGCAACAGGAGGCCAGAGGGACACGGTGACTCCTGCCTCTGTGTGTAAAAGGGACAGACTCTATCTCTGAGCACCCCTGGGGGCATAAGGAGTCCTCAGACCAGCTCAGACATGGATCCCTGATGGAACGCTGGCATTTCTGTGTGTGACTCCAGGAACAAACCTCAGTGGCCCAGTGAGATTCATCTCAGCTGCCCTGGACAGGCTCATTGCAAATGCTCCAGTCTGTTCTGTCACCCTTGCCCGTGATTCTGGATTGTGCTCTCAAAAGTGACAAAGTGGTAAGAGGGGTTCTGAGGTCTTTGGAAAAGGCAGATATTGAACCCATCTGCGTGAAAAGCACGAAGGAGAATTAATGGCTGGTCAACCTGCCACCATACCCGGAATTTTGCAGGGTCACAGACATGATGTTCCATGGTGTCCTAGTAGCCAGATCAGGGAACTCTGGGCTGGAGAAATGGAAGCTGAGTGGGAAGTTGGCTGGACAATCAAGCCAAATGTCATCAGTGGTACAAAGCCCTCCATGCAGCCAGTTACTGGTGTCATCTCTCAGTGACCAGCACTTGGACAAAAACTGTGACACATCTTTATTCTCCCCTGTATGATGTCACGAGTGCACTTTCAGCTCCTCTGTGGATGACGCACAGTTGTGAGGAACCCTTGAACAACCTCACCTGGTTCACCCTGCCTGGAGCAGGACAGTGAGACAAGTGAGACAAGGGCTCTCTTCAAACCTGAAGTTATTCTGTGATTCAATGAATCTTTCCCTTGGAGAGGATTTAGAAGACAAAATAGGCAGAGGAAGAATAAGAAGAATAAAAGACAAAAAAGGAGTTCATAAAGTTTTCAACAGAAATACAACAGTTCCTCTGAAGAATGTTTTTCACTCAAATCTCCGTAGGGAATATATTTGATACATTTGATAAAACAAGCATACTTTTATCTGATCATGTCCTGGACCATAAAAAGGTGATGGATAGTTATGGTATTATGAGTTCAGTTGTGTCTCAGACACTCACAATCCAGTCAGAATCATGTGGCTGTGAAGGGAACTGTGGGGTCAGTTCTGCCTCTAGAGGTGATAGCCCAGCAACAGGGACGTGGCTGGGAAGAACCTCTGCCAAGGTACCCACAGACCTTACACAGGAGGATGCCTTGGAGACGAGTTGTCATGTCCAGCCCACCTGAGAACATGACGGGACAGCAGCAGGGACATGGTGGTGTCTGTCAGAGAAGCTGAAAGGCCAGCAGAAGTCCTGGGATTTAGGAGATCATGGTGAGGCTACTTCTCTCTGGTCAAGAGCAAGACCACAAGAAGACTAACAGGTTGGGATCCCTGCTTGATGGGCAGTTTATGAGGTGGTAAACGTATTCCTTTGTAGTGGGAAAAAGCAGAAGAGGGAAAAAAATATCACATAGTACAGTTTGGAAAGTGAGGACTGGATATCAGAGGAAGAAATGTCAGTGGAAGGGCAGTGCTGTGATGCAAGAGGTCACCCAGAGGGAGCTGGATCAGCCCATGGTTTGTGTTCCAAGAGCAGCCAGTGAGGGTGCAGACACAGCAGTGAAGGTGCAGAAATGCTGGGGTGAGAGCAGGTGGGGAAGCGAGATGGGTGTCTGCAGCCTGCAGGGAAAGAGGGGCAGGGGTAGGACCGTGTAGAACAGCCTGTGGTGGAGACGGCAAAGGGCGCTGGTAAGGCTGGAAGGGACCCACAGAACCCAGGTCTCTGTCCCCTTGGCCATGGCAGTTGTCTCTGCCACTGAGGCCCAGGAGAAGCCATATTGTCCTCATGGCACTGGGGCCTCATTGCCTCCTTGCAGCCCCATGGGGAAGCTGGAAGCTGTTGTCCACGTGTTGTCCTTCCCTGGGCCTTGCACACCCACATCCCACGGTCCCAGGAAGAGCCCTGAGCCGTGTGTGAGGGACAGGATCCCCCTTCCCATTGCCTGCAGGTCATGGCTTCTCCTTTCTGCTTCAGAAAGCAAACCAAGGGGTTTCTCAGCATCAGAGCTGAAGAAAAGACTGAAAGGAGACCTCATGGTGGCTACAGCTTCCTCACAAGGGGAGAGGGAAGGGAAGGTGGCCAGTGACAGAAACCGAGTGAATGGCAGGAAGATGTGCCATGGGAGGTTTCGGTTGGACATGAGGAAAAGGTTCTTCACCCAGAGGTGTTGGACACTGAACAGGCTCCCAGGGAGGTGTCACGGCCCCAGCCTGACAGTGTTCAAGAAGATACTGGACAACATCCTCAGACACACAGTGTGAACTGTGGGGTGTCCTGTGCACGGACAGGAGTTGGATTCGATGATCCTCGTGGGTCTTTCCAGCTCTGGACATTCTACAGTTTTATGAAATACGAGGTCAAAAGTCCATGTTTTCATTGTACAGATGAGTTGTAACCATACACATCATGTGCATGTCCACTGTGTGCACATGGTGAGAAGAACCCAAGGGAGCACAGATGCTATCCGCTATTCCTTGAGGTGCCATAAATATCAGTGGGACTGAGATGGTGTTCAGGGGTCTCTTCCAACCTGCATTATTGTAGGATTCCATGAATCTTTTCCTTGGAGAGCTGTTTCATGTCAGAATAGACAGAGGAAGAAGAAATAAAAAAAATCAGAATAAGAAGCAGAGATGTAAAATGTCCCAGAGTAAACACAGCAGCTCCTCTGAGGAACGTTTCTCCACTCAAACCCTTGATAGGAAATCTATTGGATACATTTGATGAAAGCAGCTCAGTTTGATCTGCTCACACACTGGACCACAAGGAGGGTGATGGCTGGGTACGATGCCATGTGGTCACTTGTGTCTCAGGAGCTCATAGTCCAGCAGGAAGCCAATGGCTGTGGAGGGGACTGTGAGGTCACTTCTGCATCTGCAGGGGATAGGCCAACAGCAGGAACATGGCTGGGAAAGGACTGTGAGGTCACACATACCAGACGAGCAATCGGGCCCAATCAGCATGGCTTTGTGAAAGGCAGGTCCTGCTTGACCAGCCTGATGTCCTTCTGTGACAAGGTGACCGGCTGAGCAGATGAGGGAAAGTCTGTCGTGGGGAGTGAATCCGCCACACAGGCTGTGGGTGTTGTGTCCTTAGACTGCAGTAAAGCCTTTGACACCGTATCCCACAGCATCTCCTGGAGAAGCTGCAGCTCATGGCCTGGATGGTGTATCTGCGATGGGTAAAGAACTGGCTGGAGGACCAGGCTCAAAGAGTTGTGGTGAACGAAGCCAAATCCAGTTGATGGCCAGTCACAAGTGGTGTTCCCAGAGCTCAGTATTGGGGCCAGTCCCTGCTAAAAAGTTTGTCCCCATCTT
Source organism: Patagioenas fasciata (assembly GCF_037038585.1). Taxonomy (NCBI): domain Eukaryota; kingdom Metazoa; phylum Chordata; class Aves; order Columbiformes; family Columbidae; genus Patagioenas; species Patagioenas fasciata. The sequence continues at coordinate 44,719,317 of NC_092526.1, forward strand.
TTCTTTTCAGTACAGAAATGTGGCAATAAGGTCTCCCTGGAGCCTTCGCTTTTCCAGGCTTAACAACCCCAACTCTCCCAGCCTGTCCTCTCAGCAGAGCTGTTCCATCCGTCTGATCATCTAGGTGACCCTGCTCTGGACCCTCTCTAACAGGTCTATGTCTTTCCTGTACTGAGGGCTCCAGAGCTGGATGCAGGACTCCAGGTGTGGTCTCACCAGAGTGGGGCAGAGGGGCAGAATCCCCTCCCTTGACCTGCTGGTAATGCTCCTTTGGATGCAGCCCAAGATATGTTTGACTTTCTGGGCTGCAAGTGCACATTGCTGATTCCTGTCCAGTCTTTCACCCACCAGTTCTCCCAAGTCCTTCTCGTTAGGCCTGCTCTCAATCCCTTCATCCTCCAGCCTGTACTTATATCCGGGATTGCCCCAACCCAGGTGCAGGACCTTGCGTTTGGTCCTGTTCAACCTCAGAAGATTCACATGGATCCAGGTCTTAAGCTTATCCAGGTCCCTCTGAATGCCCTACTGTCCCTCAGGTGTGTCAGCAACACCACTCAGTTTGGTGTCATCTACAAACTTGCTGAGGGTGCACCTGATCCCACTATGTCATTGATGAAGATATTAAACAGTACTGATCCCAGTATGGACCCCTGAGGGACACCACTTGTCTCCAGTGTCCATCCAGACATTGTGCCATTGACCACCACTCTCTGGGTGCAACCATTGAGCCAGTTCCTCACATACTAAACAGTCCAGTCATCGAATCTGTATCTCTGCAATTCAGAGAGAAGGGTGTTGTGAGGGACCATGTCAAAGGCTTTACAAAAGTCCAGATAGATGACATCCATAGCCCGCCCTTTGTCCAGTGATGTAGTTACTCTATTGTAGAAAGCCACTGGGTTAGTCAGGCAGGACTTGCCCTTGGTGGAGCCCTGCTGGCCATCTCAAATCACCTCCCTGTCCTCCTTGTGCCTTAGCACAGCTTCTAGGAGGATCTGTGCCATGATCTTCCCAGGCACAGGTAAGAGGCTGACAGGTCAGTAGTTTTCAGGGTCCTCCTTTCTACAGCAGAGAAACACTGCCACACAGCACAGCTTGGAACGTGGAGACTGGACATGAGGAAGAAGAAATGTCCCTCAAAGGGCAGTGCTGTGGCACAAGAAATCATCCAGAAGGAGCACGAGATCAGTCCATCTCCTTGTGTTTCAAGGAACAGAGTATAAGAGTGGAGGCACGCCAGTCAATGTATGGAAATACCAGGGTGAGAGCAAGGGGAGGAAGCGAGATGGGTGTCTACAGCCTGCAGGGAAACAGAAGCAGCTGTGGGACAGTGTAGGACAACCTGTGGTGGAGATGGCAAAGGGCACTGGCAAGGCTGGATGTCACCAAGAGAACCCAAGTCTTTGTCCCCTTGGCTATGGCCATCGCCTCTGCCACCAAGGCCTATGAGGAGACATGTTGTCCTCAGGCACTGGAGCACCTCATGGCCTCCTTGCACACCCCCAGTAAGGCTGGGAACTGTCACACTATTGTCCTTCACTCAGCATCACACAGCCGACTTCCCCCTGGCCCAGGAAGAGCCCTGAGCACTGTGTGAGGGACAGGATCTGCCTTCCCAGGGGCTGGGGGTCAGGCCTTGGCCTCTCTGCTTCACCCAGCTAAACCAGGGTGATCTCAGCACCTCAGCTGCCTGCACATTTCCCTTTGTTTATCTGCCACCATGGCCTCCAATCCTCTGCTCTAACGAGTCCCTGGGGAGGCTTTGCTGGTACTTGCCCTCAGTGGAACTCATTAATACTTCAAGGTACTTAGTACTGTTTTCTTCTGGCTTTGACTTCTGGAAAGGTTTGTGCAATGTCCTCTCAGCACCTGAGTAATGTTCCAGGACTCAGCACCAAATGCACCATGGGGCTCATTACAATGAAGAAAGCTCTAACAAGTCATGTCTCTACCTGTAATTGTCTTCTACTCTTGTAGAGTGAATTAAAGAGTACTGCTGTTGTAATTATGGAGAAAGAGTTCAAAAAGCTTCTGATAAAAATGTCTTTCTATTGTATAGGGTGTATTTTATTACTTTTCAGTGTGGAGAAGAGCTGATTGCAGCATTATCTGATGTTGATCCAGGGTCTCTCCTAAGCAGGTCTGGACTGGCTGGAGAAGCTGTCCCTTGAGCTCTCACACCGTGTGCACAACCTTGCTCCTCACCTACCCAACCCCATCGTTTCTCTCATTGGCCCCCTGGGCCTTGCATCCCTTTTCCTTACACCAGACTTCTCCACTGCAGTCTGCAGCTGGATGTGCCAGCTCCTTTGCACCAGCTCCCACCTGCTCTCCTTGGAGACCTGGCTGCACACAGCAAACAGGGACTTTGCTTTACCTTTGAACAATCGAAATAACACTGATAAGAGTAATGGTTAAAAAAACCCACATTCCTCAACTGTACATCAGGGACAAACTGCCACCACTGAGGGTCACCTTCTCCAAGGCAGAAACATGCAAGAAATGTTGTAGACAGAAAGAAAATTATGAAATAAACACAATAAAAGAATTGGCTAAAGACAGAATTAGACAGACTACTGAATGACAAGGAAGCCTTTAACTCCTTGAAGCTGAAAGCAGCAACTGTATTGTTGACAAGTGTCTGAGTGATCAAACAGTAAGAGGAAGGGAAACCCAGAGAGCAATCGCAAGTGCTTGTGTGCAGATCAGCTGCTGGAAATGGGATTTCAGACATGGTCAGTTTAGTTAGGGCAGGAGGAAATACATGGAGGATGAGGGAGATCAGATGCACAGATAACAGAGTGCTGAGAAGGCAAAACTAGTGGAGGATCAGAAGCCTGAAAAGTCATCAGAAGACTGAAAAGTCTCATTTTGATCTCATGGGAAAACACTTCTATTTAAGGTATTCAAAACAAAGAGAGGAGAATTACAACACCAACAACTTTTGATGTTTAAAGTTACAAAACACATTTCCTTCATCTACATCTTTCAATTGGTTTCTTTTTCCCTTCATTTTTAAAAAAATGTTCTCTAGATTTCTCTCCTACCAAAGCTTCCAGCGTAAAGAAAAATAATCCTTGTGTCTTGCACAGAGTCGAAGGCACCAAACAATCCACTGCCATGGACTGTCAGTGCCACTTTTTACCCTTGGCACAGAGTGAGTCATGCTGGAAGCTGTTGGCCACTCTTGCCTGATGGAGGAAAGAAGGATAAAAAGGTTAATTGAACTGTTCTCTGTTTAGATGGCCATGTTGACAGTGATCTCAACAGATCCGTGTTATCTGTGTTTCTATGTGATCATAAGGAAAAAGAAATATATATATATGTGTTGGCAAATATATAGGAAAATACATAATCGTGTCCAGTTACTCAGCAAAATACATTTCCTAGCAGCACTCTCATAGGAAGAATCTTTCTTCTGAAAAATTTCTGCCTCCCAAGCCTCTGTGACTGGAGACAGGAATGTGGAGAACAACCAGCAGTGGATGAGGATCAAGTCAGGGGTCACTGGAACTAACACAACCCTCTCCAGTCTATGGGACAGCAGGGGCAGCATCCCAGGAGCTGAGACAGCAGGACGATGTCACAGGGAGGCCACTCTCCACCATCTTGGAAAGCTCATGGAGACTGGGGGGACTCCCTGACCACTGACAGCTCTCACACAGTGTGTGCACTTTTCAAAATGGCCAATGGGTGAGCAGGGGAACTAAGGGCTGTGCCCCAGAACATGTCCACTGGGACCCCATTTCTGGGTGTCTGGAAGAGAAGGTGACGGGCTTTACCCAGGGCAGGTTGTGCCTGTCCATCCTCTTTGTTTTCTGTGAGGAAAGGACAGGGTTTGGATGTGGGCAGAGCAGTGGTGGTCTGATACTTGGAAGTCAGCAAGGCATTCGGTGTCATCCCCCACAACATTACTGTGTTCAAGGTAGGATATTATGGTCTGTGTCAGTGTGCAAGTAGATGGGTAAAAAGCAATCTGGATGGTTGGGCTTGGAAAGGTGCTGTAGAAAGGGAGAAACTTTCCAGTCCTGAGGACAGTCAAGCACTGGAAGCTGTTTCCCAGGAGTGGGCACTCACTCTGTCCCAGAAAGTGACCAAGATGTGTTTGGATCAAGCCCTGAGTAATCTGGTCTGACCCTGCTTTGAGCGGGAGGTTGTTCAAGACATTTCCTGTCATCACATTGAGCCTGAATGACGCTGTCCTTTCATCCCCTTCATGTTTTCAGTTTAGATAAAGCTTTCAGGTGCTCCCTGACCAGAGGAATAATTCACATGAGATGCAGGGCTGCTTTACAAGTTCCTTAAACAGCCCTGACCACAACTTTTGCATCACTTTTCCTTTGCCCCAAACCAGGGTCTTTTTTGCTGTCCTAATTCCCTTGCAGAAAGAACTGCCCATATTGCTAACCCTTTCAGGGCAGGTTGTTCAGGAGTTGTCAGCATCCATGTACAGAGTCTGCACATCAGCCAGACAGCAAAGCCACCATTACAGAAATGGACACGAGGCTCTTGACCAGCTCCTTGAACTCAGATATCAGCGTGACATGTCTGCCGAGATTCCAGGGAACACCTGAACTGTAAGGACAGAGCATATGAGTCCTCGATGGGTGACTTGTCTCCTGACCCACGTGGTGCTTTAGGCTGTGATGAGAATCAAAACCAGCCATTTGACTGGGGTAGTTCCATTTTACACGTGTCACACAGGGCAGATGAAGGGAGCTCAGAACTCCAGACTCTGCTGCACAGTTGGGACTGCAGACTGGAAATGCAGGTGACAGTGTGTGTCAGTGCACACCACATAAAGATACTGGCGTCCTTTGTGCCTTTGTACCAAAGCTCAGCCTGGTCAGATTTTGAAAGGATTGCTCCAAACCCCTGTGACCCAAATCTCTACAGCTGTCTCTCCTCAACAGCCTTTTACCCCAGGAAGGGGAAAACTGCCAATGCAGGCACCAAACCGGTGCCCAACCTGCCTGGAGAGCCAGGACAGTTGTGCCACACAACAGCAGCCTCTGAGGGAAGCTGGAGGTGATGGAATTGAAATGGTTTCAACCCAAATCATAGAATCATAGAATCATTTAGGTTGGAAAAGACCCTTAAGAACATGCAGTCCAACTGTAAATCAAACACTGGCAACTCCACCACGAAACCATATCCCTAAGTGCCACATCTCCATGTCTTTTAAATACCTCCAGCAATGGAATCTCCACTCCTGAGCTGGCAGGACACCATTGGCTGCAGTTGGACATAAGATACTGGTCATGACTGTGAGTTCAGCCCTCGCTGGCAGAATGTCTCACACCCTCACTGAGGAGGGCAGGGGGTTGGGAGATGGGAGCACGTTTCAGTTTCCAGATCCCAGGACAGAGCCCAAACCATCCTGCCCTTGAACTCTGGGATTCCTTTTCCTGAGATGCAAAGCTGGTGGTCTTCTGTGGATAATCATGTTAAAAGGCATCGATAATCCTTCAAGTGTTTGTGTATTTGTCTAGGAATGTCAGTTTTTAAAGAAAAAAAAAAGAGTTTAATACGCTTATATTTAAATATCTGTAAAATTGTACCCTGCATCTGTGGAAACCCCTCTGGCAATAACAATTAAATAGGTATTGGCACTATAAGGCTTCAAACCTCATCCACAAGCACACATCTAAGTGGTTCAGATGAGGGGTGGTCTGGCAAACGTCACCCTTTGTGTCCCCAGGTGCACGGACACTGCTCATGTGCCTCTGCAGAGAGTGGCAGAGGCTGGATCCCCTTCTCGGGACAGACTCCTTCCAGGAGAGACACAGACACAGGGGTAACTCATCAAGTCTTTACAGCATTTCCCTCGGCATCAGTTTTGACACATTGAGTGCTGTCCTGTGACTGCCATTTCTGCACAAATGATCATAAAGAGACAACCATTTAGTAAGACATCGTCATAAAGGGGCTGTTGTGTACAAGAAAGCTCACCATGAACTCTGGAGAGAGCGAGGAAGTTTATAATAAGCACCAGGAAGAACCAAGAAGCTCAAGGCCTCTTCTGAAGAGCGGGAGGCCCTGAGCAGCCGTGATTGGCCATGTGTAGGTGTGGGAGAGGGTCAGGGCATGTCAGGGAGAAGCAATGAGATGGCTGTTGGCTTTTGTGAACCCTTCCAGCCATGTCTGAGCCCAGAAATGGAAAGCAGTTGATGTCTGCAGGTGGAGGAGGAACAGGAGGAAGATTTTCCTGGGAATATGGAAGGAAGAAAGCCCTCTCTTGGGCTAATCATGTATGGCAGTGTCATTTCCATCCTGTGGGCATGGCTGTGCCTGGGAGATGGGGAATGGCTGCTGCTGGGGTGTTTGTGCTCAGTCATGGCCCATGAGCTGACCCTGCTCTGCTCCTCTCTTACACTGCCCACACTTGGATGGTCCTCAGGAATCATCCATGAGCCTGGTGGATGCATGAACCTCCTGGAGTGATGGGTATGGATCCAAAGAGAGGATTCAAGCAAGTTTGGGACTGGGACATTGAGGTGATTGGTGACCATTGCCAGGTGTATGAAAGAAGCTGGGTGAGTTGTGAAGAACTCACAGGCGTTTGCAGCTCCACAGAAAACCAGAGCCTTGCAGTTAAAGCGACAGCACTTGACATAAAACCCACCCCCAAAGCATGAAACACTCACAGTGACCACAGGAGAAGCCTTGTAAAACATTTGAGAAAAATCTACCAGGTCCCAGGGGTCAGGGCTCACCCATTGTGATGATGAACAAGCATCAAGGGCTCACATGGCATCAGAGCCACTTCCCCATGGCCCTCACCACCTTTAACCAGTGTCTCCAAGTCTTTCCTTCACCGGCCCTCACGGACAGGGACCTGCACTGGTTGTTTCCTTCACAGCTGTGTCAGTGATGGCCCTTCATGGGGTCCCACACACCCTCAGAAACTTGGGGTTTGCTTCTGCCTTTCACTTCATTAGAGGTTTGTTCATTGTTTCAGCATCTGCAGTTCAGGATCATGGCAGCAGAGGGCTCATTAACATCTGAAATGCTCTTACAAGGCAAGGCTCTGTGCATCTTTTTCCTAAAGGCTTCAAGTCTGTTGTTGATGATTAGGGAGATTTCAGAAATAGTCAAACAGAGAGCATTTCCATAATAAATAGCAATAAAGCTAAATTTCTTCTATTTCCTTCCATGCTCAGTTTTCATTTTCTGTAATGGTGTCTGAGTATCTGAGTTGCCTCAGGTCACCCTGACTTGAGCCCCATCCATTGCTGGGTTTTCTCCAGACTCCTGAGTTTAGGAATGAACTCCCAGGAGACCTTGCTGGTGAAGATGGGGGCAAAGAAGCCATGAAGAACCTCAGTCCTGTCTGATTCTACTCTTGCAAAGTTCAGCAGGAGGCCCACATATGCCTGGTTTCTTATTTTAAGGAAACTGTGTAAGCTCGTCTTGCTGCCTTCATTCTCCCCTGCAGCTATGAAGTTCAGATCAGCTTTGGCATCATCTTTACATCGATGGACAAGGTTTCTGAATTCCTCCTCTGCAGCTTCCCCTGCTTCCACCTCCTGTGTGCTGCCTTTTTGTCCTGGAGCTCCATCAGTTCAGATGAGCAGCCTCACAAGATAAATGCTTCTTTTCATGGGTGCTCGGAGGGATCATTCTTGTGCTTGGAGCAGCCTGTCCTGTAAGGCTGCTCTGGTTTCCTGAGCTTCTTCACCTTTCAGGCCTGCTTCCACGTAACCACCTCATCTGCCATCCTCCAGTACGTCAAAGTCTTCTCTGCAGCCCACCAGCCTGTGCTCTGCTGCTGGCCTTCCTCCCTCCCCTCTGGTGGCTGGGACTCCACTGTTTCCTGGTCACAACAGCCAAGGTGGACACTGACGTTCACATCCCTCACCAGCTCTTCCTTCTTGATCAGGAATAGATCCAGGTGAACATCACCCCTATTGGCCCACCAGGCAGACATGTTAAGAAGTCGGCCCAAGATCACCTCCTGGCCAGTGAGTGTCAGGGTAATTACAGTTCTCCATAGGAACCTGCTCATTGACTGGAGACATCCTAAGGTTGCTGACAGAAGATGTTTTCCATTTCTTCTCCACGGTCAAGTAATTTGTAACATCCAACTGGATGTACATGGCTAAGTCTTGGAACTGGGAGTGAGAGTGGCTGGGCACCTCACCTCACTGACTCCTGAGTCACCCATGTCAGGAAGATGTTGTCAATGAGCTCCAAAACCCTCCTTGTCCCCAGCCAGGAACCTGGGAGGTGTGGGACCATAGTCCTGCCCTTGGCCTTGCACAGCCCCACATCACACTGTCCAGGAAGGGCCCTGGGCAACGTGTGAGGGACAGGATCTGCCTTCCCAGGGCTGGGGGTCAGGGCTTGACCTTTGGTTAATGAAAGACATCCAGGTTTACTCAGCATCAGAGAGACCTTTACTTTGCTTTTCCTGAACTGTCATCACTGCCTCCGGTTTTCTACTCTAACCAGATCCTGGAGACCGTTGCTCAGTAGTGTCCCTCAGTGAGACCCATTAACAATACCAGAAACTATGGAGTTTGAATCTGACTTTGATTTCTTGAGAAGTTTCTTCTTCTTCCCCTCAAGGTCTGATGTTCATGGACTCTACACCAAAGCCACCAGAGGGGTCATTAAAGTGCCTTGGGCTGCTCCTGTGCTGCTGAGCTGGGTTGGGCTCCTGGGACAGAGGGAGCTCCTGGCAAGCGGCAGCGCTGCAGAGAGACAGCTCTGCCCAGGAGCAGCTCCTCTGCACACGCAGCAGGGCTGAGGGCTCTGCCTGGGGATCTCAGGGAGACGAGCAAGGCAGAGAGAGATTAAAGGTGGTCAGGACTGGGAGGATGACTGAGAGCTCACTGGAGGAGAAACCTTTGCAGCCTTTGCCATGGTAAGTCTCTGGGTGCAGGGCAATGCAGCTGTAGCTCCTGGAGGCATCTCCTAAAACTGGCACAGGCACAGCTGGTGGGATCTGTAAGGTGGGGGATCTTGCACCTCAATTTTGAACAGCTGTGAAGCCGGGTGAGCCCCCAGGGGTGCCCAGTGCTGTCCTGCAGAGCAGGGTCCCTGCACCCCAGGGCTGTGCCGGGGCAGGGACTCTGCCGCCTGCCAGGGTCAGCGCTCAGCCTGCCCGGGGAGATCCCATGGCAGCAGCTGTGGGTGGCGGAGCGACCCCCGGCAGGGCAGGCAGGGAGCTTGTGGGCTTGAAGGGTGCTGTGTGGGTCAGGGCTGCTCAGAGCTCCAGATCAACTCCACAGACATGGCAGAGGGTCCTTCTGAACAACGACATCAAGACAGGAACAGCTGCAAGGGAAGGAGTCTGTGCTTTCAGTTTTCCACTCTTGGTTGTCTGGGTGTGCAGTGGGAGATGGGGATTTATTTCTCTCTTTGGAGTAGACACTGAGACCCCAGTTCTCGTTAGGACTTGTCTGAGCTGCTCCTGAGCCCCTGCACACACAGAGCTGCCCATGGGCAGTGCCAGGAGGTGTGAGCAGGACAGAGCTGAGCACACAGCGGGTGGGACGGGGTCTGTGACTGTTGGAACGATAAAGGACTCAGCACTCCGATTCAATGTGAATCACGCCAAAGCCATTTATTACAGAAACATGTCTCCTTATATACGCAACTATTCTCTAGTCACGAATCCACGCTCCAAACATGGATTCGCTAAATGAGTATCGTGGGCAGTCCACACGCTGGAGCCCCACTGATGATAGGTCCGACGACTCACTCCATGCTGAGGCCCTGTTAATGAAGAAACGCCCCTCTTTCTCACAGCAGATTCTGTTCTCAGTTTCTCGAAGTGGCCTTGAGATTCCTTTGGGCCTGACTAATTCAACAACATATCTCCTTCTAATGAAACCCCTTCACAATTCCCCCTTTTTGTTCTTGAACTAGTCAGGCCCCTTAAACAGCATGCTGAATCATCTTTGAAATACACTGCAACATAGGACACGTGATTAAAAGCATAATTACAATTACATATAATGTAGCTAAACCTTACTTAATAAGATTAAACAACTATCTGCTTATACTCAAACCTTCATATCATATATAAAACCTTAATTCTACTTATGACAACCTTACCAACGCACTATTTTAGAATAGTCAGACAACTTAATACAATATATTCTCTTAAATTCTTAAAAGATCTATAACTGTGCAGTTTATAGAGTAATGTACTTAATACCATCAGCATATGCTAATTATTGACTTAATATCTTAAAACTTATATTAACCTATTCATATGCTAATTATTGAATTAATATCTTAAGACTTATATTAACCTATTTAAAAGATCTATAGCTTAATCTTAATATCTCTTTTAAAACCTTACCAGTTGCTAAATTAGGTTACCATGGTAGAAATATCTTATACTTTTACCTTATCTATGCATAGATTATCTAATTGTAATATCACCCTTTTGGAACTCTTACTGTCTGTTCAAATTAGCATTCTCTATGGAAGGTACCTTATCTGTTTACTAATAAGCTTTTAGACCACTGGGTCTAAGAGCATCTATAACACTGAATAAGAATTCATGGTTTACATTTGAGACAATTCTCACAACTTATCTCCCTCCTGTCCTTCTGCATGTGTCGAATCTTTGTTGTCTTTATTCAGCCATGGCTTGATCCATTTCGCAGGAATCCATTTTGATCCTTGGTCTGTAATGACACAAGCATAACCCTTTCCCCAAGTTATTAATTGGAAAGGACCCTCCCATTCACCAGTAACTCCATTGCGTATTTTGACCTGACACTGAATTTCTCTAAGGTCTGTCAAGTGTCCTTTTAAGCTTGTTCCATGACGAATCATAGGTGGAATGTCGAACCCTTGCGGAAGGCGTAAAAAGTTCAAGACATATAATGCTTTGCTTAGTCTGTCATGTGGAGTAGTACAGTCAGTTCCCCCTTTTTGTTTGTCAAGCTGATGCTTGAGAGTTCGATTCATCCTTTCTACCAAGGCCTGACCAGTAGGAGAATTTGGTATCCCTGTAATGTGCTTAACACCCCACAATTGAAAAAAGGTGGCAGTAGCTTTGGCGATATAACCAGGTGCGTTGTCTGTCTTGACCTGTGCAGGAACTCCCAAAGCTGCAAAAGCAGAACGTAAATGTCGTTGCACATGTGAACTAGTTTCACCAGCCTGAGCAGTGGCCCATATGGCGAAAGAATATGTATCAATAGACATATGCACATACTTCAGCCTGCCAAATTCAGGGACATGTGTAACGTCCATTTGCCACAATTCCAAGGCTCCTAATCCTCTTGGATTGACTCCTGCACCCAGCCCTACTGAGATGCGCTGACAATCTGCACAACTTTTAACAATACCTCGGGCTTCACTTTCGGACAATGAAAATTGCCGCTGTAAGACCTGAGCAGACTGATGGAGGAAACTATGAGAGCGTACTGCTTGCCCAAACCTATCTACTGGAGGTGGAACCCAGGCAGGAGATACAAGAAAATCAGCTCGGCGGTTTCCTTCAGCTAAATCGCCTTGAATTGTCAGATGACTACGCATATGTGTTATGAAGTATCGGTGTTGTCTCTCTTCGACCAACAACCATAGTTGCTTGAACAAAGACATCAGTTGTGCATCCTGAACCTCTTTGAGCAATGATCTTTCAATGCGAGCTACCACACCTACCACATACAAAGAATCACAAACAATATTCACTGGGCTATGAGCAAATCTGATAAACACTTCTATTACAGCCCTGAGTTCCAAATGCTGAGTTGATCCTTTCAGGTCAGTTAGTATCACATCGTGCCATTTTCCATCTGTTTTCCATGTAATTGCTGCTTTCTGCATTTTACCCCCTGCGTCACTGAACACTGTGGGTCCTTTAACAGGAAATTCTGAGAGAAGGGGGGGACCCTCCTCCATTGATCCCATATTCAAAACTGACATTAACTTGTGTGGAGGGGAAAATGTCTTAATTAAAGCTTGAGAATCTAATAACGCAATCTGAAAAGGTAAGGAGTTCTGCAAAGCCCACTGTAAATATTCTGAAACGAGGGGAACAATGATATATGCAGGCTCAGCCCCTGAAATTTCGACTATTCTCTGCCTACCTTTCATTATAAGCTGAGCAAAGACCTCAACCCTGGTTGTAATGGTTCGTTTGAGTCGAAAATGCAAAAACACCCACTCTAAGATCTTTAACGGCTCCTTACCAGTTGTCCATTGCATTCTGAGAGCAAAAGGATAGTTAGTATTGTTTACAATTAGTAGTCCGATTACATAATCTGGGTTCCACCTATGGCTGAAAGCTTTTACAAGTTTGGACATAATCTTTTTCAGAGCAGCATCCGCCTCAGCAGTAAGCGTTCTAGGAGAGCTAATGTCACTATCCCCTTTTAGCAGTTTTACAATTGGAGCTAAATCCTCATTAGTGATCCCACAAATGCTCCGGACCCAATTCAGATCACCCACTAGTTTCTGCACATCATTTAAGGATTGAATGACAGGCCGACATACTATTTTCTGAGGTTTCACTGTGGACTGAGAAATTTCCCAACCAAGATATTTCCATGCTGGTTGAATTTGTACCTTTTCTGGAGCAATTTGCAATCCTCTATGCTGCAAGGTATCAGATACTTCATTTATCAACAAATCAGTCGAAAAAGTTTCCCCAGCTATTAATATGTCATCCATGTAGTGGTAAATCACTAATTCAGGATGAGATTTTCTGATTGATTGCAAGGCCCAAACTACATAAATTTGACACATAGTTGGGGAATTTTTCATTCCCTGTGGCAAAACTACCCATTGATACCTTTTCGCAGGTTCAGCCTTATTTACAGAATTTATGGAAAATGCAAAACGTTTACAGTCATCAGGATGCAAAGCAATGGTGAAAAAACAATCTTTCAAGTCAATTATTAAGATCTGCCAATTTTCTGGAATCATGACAGGGGATGGTAATCCCGGCTGTAATGCTCCCATGTCTTCCATGGTATCATTAATTTTTCGAAGATCATGTAACAACCTCCATTTCTTTGATTTTTTCTGAATAGTAAACACAGGAGTATTCCAGGGACTTGTAGACGGCTCTAAATGCCCTTTTTCAAGCTGTTCCTGTACTAGCTCTTCGACGTGGGCGAGTTTTTGTTTACTGAGCGGCCATTGATTTACCCATACTGGATCATCATTTTTCCACTGTAATTGAAGTACTGGTCGCCCATCATCAATGGCCGCTTCCAGAAATGCTGTTGTTTTGTCACCAGAGTTGCTCCTAGTTGTCCTAACACATCCCGTCCTAATAGAGAAACAGGGATAGACATCACATTCATGCAGTAAAGAACTAAATTACTCATGTTCTTCTGTATTACCACAAAATGCACATTTTGAGTCAACGGAATCTCATGATTTAACAGACTGTGAACTTATCGTACCATGTAACAAAGACCTATCAAAATTGCAACATGCTTAAACAGATACCCACAAAGAAAACAGGTTAATAAGGAAAGCATCTTGCAGACTTTAACAAGTTTTCTGACCTGTGTGTTAAGTCTCTCTCAGCTTGTTGAAGTTGAAATCGCCCCACCTGTAAAAAAAACTGTCTGAAAAGATTTAATGATTTCTTGTCCGAGTGCTTTTCTATGTTTTAAAACACCTCCCAATACCGATTTTTTTAGGAACACAACTGAAAACAATCATTCCTGACCCCATCTTGCAAGTAAAAACCTTGAGGGGTGGGGGTGGGGGGGGGAGGCGGGGGGGAAGCACAGGGCTGCTTGCAGCCTGAGTGGGAAGAGCAGGCAGAAGGTTTTATGGCGCACTTAAAAACAACTAGTGAAACAATTAACTCACATTCCTGACAAGCTGCTTGATTTTCAGAGAGACGGTACACAGGAACACCTAATATGTACTGTAAAACTCGCAAATAACATGCTGATAGCAAACATTAGCATTTTCTACTGCTAATTTCAACACCAGTGCTTCCTTAACTTCTAAGTTTTCAATCTGCTTATTGATGGTCTCTTGAAGGTGGTCAATAAATTGCATGTAATTCTCATTGGGACCCTGATTAACAGTTGCAAATGATTTGGCTGCTTTGTTGGTTTCAGGCACCTCTCTCATAGCTTGATATTGCTGACTGTTGGATTCACTCGCTAATAGCTGATCTGATCTTTCACACAGTTCTTTTGCCCAGTTCTTATCCAGCGGCTTCTTCTGTTCTCTTGTAGGAGTTAGAAGGATAGAATGCGGTGAACGCGGACACAAATCAGTAAAAGAATTGATATTACACTTATTTACGACTTTAGCATTCTCAACTTTCACCAGTCCTTTTGACAAATTATCTGACTCCAGTTCTTTGGACTTCTTGGTCTCTCCAGGGTCGTGTGATGGTACAGGAGGCCATCCACTCGGTAATTTTCCTCCCTCCGCCCCAGACTGTTGTATCATTGGGGGTGCCGAAGGCACAACAGGGGATGGAGTAAGGAGGGTATCGAAAACACGGACTGGGTAAGCTTCACAGTTATTTTTAGAGTTCTTATCAGGCTATAATGCTGCAAAAATTCCAGTAACCGCAGCCCACTCAGCCTTAAATTCTTTTAAGGTGGAAATTATAAGCTTCCATGTAGTCGCTAATGATTTAGCTTCTTTATCTCCGTCGCTAATCTTATCCCATAATTTCTGCCCTATATCGTCCCAAAGTTCAATTTTAAAAGCTTTCTCAGCTTCTGTCGGGTAGCCGTTAGTTCTACAACAAACCAACAGTCTACGTATGCTACTTTCTTCGTATTTAAGTCCTCTCATAGAGAGAATATGCAGGAGGACTTTAACTATAGCTTCTTCCTCTGAGGATATATTCTGCCCCATAACTTCACTCTTCCCTCCTCCTGCTCCCAGCCGCTCACCTTTCCCGGGGCCTTCTTCAACAAAATTTATCTGCGGAACGTCCGTACGTCTCCGCCCGGTTCTCAGTCCAGCTGAGCCGCCTCCGGCTGGGCCGCTCCAGGCTTTTCCCCGACCTTAGTGAGACGCCGTTCGGAATATCACGTCGGGGTCACCATTTCTTGGAACGATAAAGGACTCAGCACTCCGATTCAATGTGAATCACGCCAAAGCCATTTATTACAGAAACATGTCTCCTTATATACGCAACTATTCTCTAGTCACGAATCCACGCTCCAAACATGGATTCGCTAAATGAGTATCGTGGGCAGTCCACACGCTGGAGCCCCACTGATGATAGGTCCGACGACTCACGCCATGCTGAGGCCCTGTTAATGAAGAAACGCCCCTCTTTCTCACAGCAGATTCTGTTCTCAGTTTCTCGAAGTGGCCTTGAGATTCCTTTGGGCCTGACTAATTCAACAACATATCTCCTTCTAATGAAACCCCTTCACATGTGACACTGACAGGGAGCAGACCCAGGGACAGAGACACAGCTGCAGGAGCACAGACATGGGCAGGAAGAGTTAACTGCTACCAGAAATGCTGGGGACAGGATTTAGGAACCTCTCTCACATCCCCTGCAGTGCAGACACATTTCCCAGTGCAACCCCTGGTCTCCTCTCCTCTCCATCAGAGCCTCTGCCCCGAAGCAATGGGGTCCAGGTCACGAGTCTCCACCTCAGCAGATGGACCTCCAGGGGAAGGGTTCCTGGAACGTGGTGCACAAAAAAGGTGCTAAAAGTACTTGCTCTACAGTGTCATTTCATGAGTGGCAGCAGCACAGTCGGGTAAGGAGAAGGTTCCACAGCATGCCTGTCTGCCTTTCTGTCCTTGCTTTATTTCTCAGAAGCACTGCAGTGTTCTTTCCTGTTTCTCCACCTGTTCCTGGAGCTCTTGCTCTCTGGGGTTGGGGTGGGAGTGTGGGTCAGTTTTTGTCCTGACACCTATTCAGTGGATATTGTCCCAGAGCTGTGTTCATGGAAACTGCATTCCCAAGCTGCATTTTAAACTGTGATGAGCTGTTTTTCTCACTTGGTAGAAAGAGAGAATGAACGGAAACGTCCCTCCATCAGGGAGGGGGTTTTCCATGAGAAACAGTCTGTTCATTTTCCTCAGAGAAGTCTCCCCTAACTTGTCACTGGCTTTTCCTCCTTGCACAGGTCCTCATGCCCACAGGCAGCAAATGTCCAACAGCAGCTCCTTCACCCAGTTCCTCCTCCTGCCGTTCACAGACACACGGGAGCTGCAGCTCTTGCACTTCTGGCTCTTCCTGGGCATCTACCTGGCTGCCCTCCTGGGCAACGGCCTCATCATCACCACCATAGCCTGGGACCAGCACCTCCACACCCCCATGTACTTCTTCCTGCTCAACCTCGCCCTCCTCGACCTGGGCTTCATCTCCACCACTGTCCCCAAATCCATGGCCAATTCCCTCTGGGACACCAGGACCATATCCTTTTTAGGATGTGCTGCACACTCTTTTCATTTGTGTTCCTGATAATAGCAGAGTACTCTATGCTCACCATCATGTCCTACGACCGCTACGTTGCCATCTGCAAACCCCTGCACTACGGGACCCTCCTGGGCAGCAGAGCTTGTGTCCACATGGCAGCAGCTGCCTGGGCCACTGGGTTTCTCAATGCTCTGCTGCACACGGCCAATACATTTTCACTGCCCCTCTGCAAGGGCAATGCCCTGGACCACTTCTTCTGTGAAATCCCCCAGATCCTCAAGCTCTCCTGCTCACACTCCTACCTCAGGAAAATTTGGTTTCTCATGTTTTGTGCTTCTTTTTTTGTGGGATGTTTTGTGTTCATTGTGGTGTCCTATGTGCAGATCTTCAGGGCCGTGCTGAGGATCCCTTCTGAGCAGGGACGGCACAAAGCCTTTTCCACCTGCCTCCCTCACCTGGCTGTCATCTCTCTGTTTGCCAGCACTGGCATTTTTGCCTATCTGAAGCCCCCCTCCATCTCTTCCCAATCCTTGGACCTGGTGGTGTCTGTTCTGTACTCGCTGATACCTCCAGCAGTGAACCCCCTCATCTACAGCATGAGGAACAAGGAACTCCAGGGTTCCATGTGGAAACTGATAACTGGATGTTTTCAATAACAAACAGCAACAAACTCTCATTTTCTCCATAGCAGTTATAGTTTAACTCACTGCAGGCTCAGCCATTCTTGTTCTCTTGTTGTTCTTGTCATGTTTTGTGATAATGTTGTCATCCCTTTCCTAATTCACTGTCTACCTTTTTTTCTGACCAATTTTTATGTAAATGAGAAGCCATTTTGCCTGTGTTTAAAAAATAAATAAAGGGAACTACAGTGTTCTGTCTAGGTTTGTTTTTCTCCTGAGATCTTCTTTGAAGTCCTTTTTGGAGACACAGGGAGTTTCTGTTTGCATTGGTGGAGGGGAACAGAGTCCAGCCTGGCAGCCCTGCCAGGGAGCACCAGCGCTTGGTCTTCCAGAGCTGTTCTGGTTCCACTCCCACAGTCTCCTTCTCATCCCTTGTGTTGGTGCAAGGCCTGAGTGCTCTGGCAGCTTGGTCCCCATCCAGAAAATAAAGCAGGGACATGCAATGGGCACTGCTGTGACAGAGCTGGCCTCAGAACAGCCTTTCCAGATAGAAAGGTGATCTCCTCAGGGCAGGGATGAAGGTTTAGATCTTCTTACAATGTTTTTCTCAATAACATTTTCAAGAAAGTGGCCACAGATGCAACACCAGGGTACAGCTGAACAGTGTGTGTGTGCAGGGCTGGCACACAGCAGTGTGCTCTCACAGCCAGGCCTCCTGCCAGAGACCTGCAGGACCAGCAGAACAGGGGCTGGGTTGTGCCCCTGTGCACCCCTTCAGAAGGTGCCTCAGGTCAATCACCATGCACTGGCCACTCACAACCACCATTTCCAGCCCTGCGCTCTCACCCAAAGAGGCTGTTCTTCCCTCCAAGGGTAGACACTCAATGAGTGGTTCAGCAGTCCATGTTTGCTTTGGACAGATGAGATGTGAGTATCCACATCATGTATGTGAGGTGACATGAACGTGAGTGAGCACAAACACCATCAACTACTCCTTTTCCATTCTGTGAAGGTCTGTGGAACACACGAGGTCTTGAGCTCACTTCATATTGGGAGGAGCAACCTATGGGAAATCACCTGAATGCAGAACTGGGTTGTGCTTCCTTTGACTGAGGTCCCCGTGTCCATTCCCCATGACGTGGGACATCTCAGATGAGTCCAGAGCAGGTGACACAGCAGAGGGGTGAGGTGTCTCCCATCCTTTGGGAGTGGCAACAGGAAGCCAGAAGGACACTGTGACTCCTGCCTCTGTGTGTAAAAGGGACAGACTCTGTCTGTGAGCATCCCTGGGTGCATAAGGAGTCCTGAGATCAACTCAGATATGGATGCCAGACAGAACCCTGATATTTCTCTGTGTGACTCCAGGAACAGATCCCACTGGATCAGTGAGATTCATCTCAGCTGCACTGGACAGGATCATTGCAGGATCGTTCTCCAATCTGCTACATCACCCTTGCCTGTGATTCCACATTGTGCTTTCATAAGTGCCATAGAAACCAGAATGGTTCTGGGGTCCTAAGGAAATGCAGATCTCAAACCCATCTTCAAGAGGAGCAGGAATAGGAACGGGGAGAATAACAGGCTGGCCACCCTACCTCCCTCCCTGGGAAGGGGATGGGACGCGTCCTCCTGCAGCCGTTTCCAGGAATGTGAAGGACAAGGAAGGGACTGCTGAACCCAAATGGACAGGGAAAAGAAAGGCATGTTGTGTACAGGGCGTTTGCAAGGTTCAGCCATGGTCTCCTTCTGGCCAGAGTGATGCTGATGGGGCTCAAGAAGTGGATGCTGGGTGGGAAGTTGGCTGAACCATCAAGCCCAAATATCAGCAGTGGTACAAGGTCCTCTGTGCAGCCAGTTACTGGTGTCATCTCTCATTGACCAGCACTTGGGCCAACACTGTTGAACATCTTTATTCTCCCCTTCCAGGATGTAACACTGTGCACTTTCAGTGCCTTTGAGGATGATGGAGGCTATTCATTCACATTGCTCGTAGGAAAAATATTTGACAAATTTGACAAAGGTGAGGGAGTGAGATGGGTGTCTGCAGCCTGCAGGGAAAGAGGAGCAGGTGTAGGATGATGTAGAGCACGATTCAATCTTGGTCAGGTCCTGGGTCCTCAGGAGGGGATGGATGGGTGTGGTATTATGAGGTCTCAGACACTCATAATCCAGTCACAATCGTGTAGCTGTGATGGGACAGTGAGGTCAGTTCTGTCTCTGTAGGTGACAGCCCAGCAGCAGGGACATGGCTGGGAAAGAACCTCTACCAAGGTACCCACAGGCCCTACCCAGGAAGAGGCCTTGGAGATGGGTTGTCATGTCCATCCTGCCTGAGAACATGATGGGACAGCAGCAGGGACATGTGCAACTTGGAAGGTGAGGACTGGATATGAGGAGTAAGAAATGTCAGTGGAAGGGCAGTGCTGTGGTGCTGGAGGTCACCCAGAGGGAGCTGGATCAGCCCATGGTTTGTGTTCCAAGAGCAGCCAGTGAGGGTGCAGACACAGCAGTGAAGGTGCAGAAATGCTGGGGTGAGAGCAGGTGGGGAAGCGAGATGGGTGTCTGCAGCCTGCAGGGAAAGAGGGGCAGGGGTAGGACCGTGTAGAACAGCCTGTGGTGGAGATGGCAAAGGGCGCTGGCAAGGCTGGAAGGGACCCACAGAACCCAGGTCTCTGCCCCTTGGCCATGGCAGTTGTCTCTGCCACCGAGGCCCAGGAGAAGCCATGTTGTCCTCATGGCACTGGGGCCTCACTGCCTCCTTGCAGCCCCATGGGGAAGCTGGAAGTTGTTGTCCCAGTGTTGTCCTTCCCTGGGCCTTGCACACCCACATCCCATGGTCCCAGGAAGAGCCCTGAGCCGTGTGTGAGGGACAGGATCCCCCTTCCCATTGCCTGGAGGTCATGGCTTCTCCTTTCTGCTTCAGAAAGCAAACCAAGGGGTTTCTCAGCATCAGAGCTGAAGAGAAGACTAAAAGGAGACCTCACGGTGGCTACAGCTTCCTCACAAGGGGAGAAGGAAGGGAACGTACTGATCTCTTCTCTGTGGTGACCATTGACAGAACCCAAGGGAATGGAAGAAAGACGTGCCAGGGGAGGGTCAGTTGGACATGAGGAAAAGGTTCTTCACCCAGAGGTGCTGGACACTGAACTGGCTCCCAGGGAGGTGTCACGGCCCCAACCTGACAGTGTTCAAGAAGAGACTGGACAACGTCCTCAGACACACAGTGTGACCTGTGGGGTGTCCTGTGCAGGGACAGGAGTTGGACTCCATGATCTTTGTGGGTCCCTTCCAACTCCGGACATTCTGTGATTCTATGAAATAATAGGTCAAAAGTCCATGTTTTCATTGCACAGATGAGATGTAACCATACACATCGTGTGCATGTCCACTGTGTGCATGTGGTGAGATGAACCCAAGGGAGCACTGATGCTGTCAGCTATTCCTTGGGGTGCCATAAAGGTCAGTGGGACAGAGATGGTGTTCAGGGGTCTCTTCCAACCTGCGCTATTGTAGGATTCCATTAATCTTTTCCTTGGAGAGCTCTTTCACGTCAGAAGAGACAAAGGAAGATGAAGAAAAAAGCAGAGTCAGAAGCAGTGTAAATACAGCAGCTCCTCTGAGGAACGTTTCTCCACTCAAACCCTTGATAGGAAATCTATTGGATACATTTGATGAAAGCAGCTCAGTTTGATCTGCTCACACACTGGAGCACAAGGAGGGTGATGGCTGGGTACGATGCCATGTGGTCACTTGTGTCTCAGGAGCTCGCAGTCCAGTAGGAAGCCAATGGCTGTGCAGGGCACTGTGAGGTCACTTCTGCCTCTGCAGGGGATAGGCCAACAGCAGGAACATGGCTGGGAAAGGACTGTGAGGTCACCCATACGAGACGAGCAATCGGGCCCAGTCAGCATGGCTTTGTGAAAGGCAGGTCCTGCTTGACCAGCCTGATCTCCTTCTATGACAAGGTGACCGGCTGAGCAGATGAGGGAAAGTCTGTTGTGGGGAGTGAATCCGCCACAAAGGCTGTGGGTGTTGCGTCCTTAGACTGCAGTAAAGCCTTTGACACCCACCATGATAAAACCTCCTTTCAGGTAGCTGTAGACAGCAATAAGCCTCCTTTTCTCAAGGCTGAACAGCCTCAGCTCCCTAAACCGTTCCTCATAACACTGGTGCTCCAGAACCTTCACCACCCTTGTCACGCTCCTCTGAACTCTCTCCAGCACCTCAATGTCTTCCTTGTCCTGAGGGGCCTAAAACTGACCCCAGGATTCAAGGTGCAGCCTCACCAGTGCCCAGTACAAAGGGATGATCACTCCTCTAGTCCTGCTAAAACTCGAATTGAATCAAGGCTTGAACACCTTGGTGTGACCCAGTTTCTGACAGGTTGGACTGCAGACTCCTGAGGTCCCTTCAACCTCAGTTCTCTTATGATCCCATGGTGATGTTGGGCTCTGTTTCTAACTGGAGCAGAGCAGACGATTCTGGGGCAGGATCCACCTGTGCTGTAGGTGACCATCTAAACCAACATCTCAGCCAGGGAACCAGCCAACACCTCAGTGTGACTCGCTCTGGGCAAAGTGTGAGGAGTCCTGGGCAGGGAAGGTTGAGAGGGCATGGGGCGCTATGTAAGACACAAAATGATCTTGGCTTCATGCCTGCAGGCCCATCAGATGTCAGTTAATGTCAATGAAAATTAAAATAAGAAGAACTGAAGGCAAAGATCCAAAGCAAAGGAAGGTGTCAACATACTTCTCTTTATTTTTCTTTACGGGGGCTTTCTTTTCTTTGAAAAGGAAAGAGTTTTCCAGAACTGGGCATGGATTTAAGACACAGATGTCTTCAGCTCCAGAGACACAGACACCTGGTGCCAGTGTAGGTGCCCCAGGAACCCCTGCCCAGGCTCCACCTGCACTGCAAGGTGCTCTGGTCTCCCCAGGTCCTGTGTGATAGATGCCAATCCCAGGCCAGCACCTCAGGTACACTGGGGCCCCTAAACTGGCACTGGCTGTTAATGATGAGACAGCTGATGACTGATGTCTGCTTGGAAAGGTGCACCTTTGCGTTGTTGTTTTGTTTCTACTTTGTTTTGTTGTTGTTGTTCCTGCTGTTTTGTTTTTGATTTTGGTTTTTGTTTTGTTGGGTTTGGTTGGTTGGTTGGTTGGTTTTGCTTTGGTTTTGTGGGGTATTTGTTTCCCTCTTTTCTTTCTTTGATTGTTTGATTGGAGATTTTTGTTTAGTTATTGTTTTTTGTTTGTTTGTTTGTGTGGGTTTGAGTGTGGTTTGTTCTTTTTAACATATTAATTAAAAAAAATAAAAGGTCAAAATTGAATTATGGGGAAGTGTACTAAGGGTAGAAGAAGAAATATCGGTCTTCCCCTGTACTTCTGTCCTGGTTTTGTCAAAAACAAGTTTCTCTTTTAGCGAATTTTTGCCTGTCAGCTAAAGTCTTCATATTAGCTGCATTTTCCTGGAGAACCCGACACATGTTTTGGTTAAACCTAGCAATGGAATGCAAACTTATTGATAAGCACGGATGGACATCTCGCGAGAGGGGCAACGAGAAACTGGTGATCGAGAGACTGACCAACGGTGTATAACATTCCATTCACGTGAATACTTCATATAAAAGTGGGAGATCACGAGGATCTCGTCCCTTTGCCCTTTTTCCCTTTTTCCTCATAGCTGACATTAGGAGAGGACCTTGCTGGTCGTCCCTGCGAACTGAGGCCAGTGAGAGACTGAATCCAGCTCCGGTTGGCTACAAAGTCTAATCCAGGACTTTGGGTGCCGGCTCTGCAGTTGCTGAGACTTGCAAGATTGGTTTTGTATATTTTGTATTATTTTCTCTATTCTTATTAGTAGCATTAGCAAAACATCTTTAACTTTTCCAACTCTCTTCTCTCTGTCCTTCTTTCCCTCCCGATCGCCTGTCCTGAGTGGGAAGGGGGGAGAGGGAGGGGAAAAAGGGGGAAGTGGGGGGGAGAGGAGGTTGACAATACATCTGCCAGGGTTTGATTGTCACCCCGCAAACTTAACCCTCGACAGATAATTGGCGCCCAACGTGGGGCAAGAGAAAGGGGTAAATTTGGAGATTTTTGGCTTTTCTACTGCTCTGACGTACCTTTCAATTTTCTTGGCATGGTGCCAACTCAGAGTTGTGATACCCGCGCGTCTGTTTGCTTCGGATATTTTTTAGTGGTATTAAGGCAAAGTGAATTACATTGACTTAAAGATGTTGTGGCATAAGTTGTATCAGTTATTTTCTACATTGTGCTCACTGATCCCATATCTGTGTTGGTGTTTCTTTCTGAATCGAAGTATTCATTATATAACAACAAGAAACTGGACAGCGGTCATGATGATTCTGTGTGGTATGGCACTGGTTTATTTCATTATACTGCAGCCGCTAATGAATTTCTACTCGCTTCTGCTTTACTTTGAAAAACCTCCAGGAGAGATTAAAGAGCAGAATGGCTCTATATTTGCTAATTGGTCAAGCGAATCTTTAGAAAGGCTGACTAACAATACTTTTGTGTTTTCGCTAGGACAGTTTGCAAATGTTTTAGAGAACTTTGAATACCCTTGGAGCTTTGATAGAACTGTGATGGTGTTATCTGGTTTGCTGAATGTGTGTCAGTTTGTGTTACTGTTAAGAGAAATGAGGTTCAATAGGAGGTTTGTGTCTCTTTTTAGTCCTGAGATTTGCGGTGCGCCTTCGGAAGCTTTAGCAAAAAGCACTCCTGGCCGCTCGAGAAAAGGCAAAACAGCCAAAGCTGCTGCTGCAGCCACTGCCCCCCCAACCGCGGCTTCACAGGCTGAAGCTACAGCTCCTCCGCAGAGCTCCTCTGCCAAGGTCGCTGCAGATAACGTTACCTCTCCAGCCTCAAAGGCTGACAAGGCAGCCCCCCCGTCTTCACACACTGGGCACTGTTGCTGCTGTAACCACGGCAATCACTGTGACAGTCATTCAGACTCTGAAAATGAATCAGATGATGGTGAACCCATATCAGCATCAGTTGCTGGTTGTAAGAAAGTCACTAGAAAGACCACTCGTGCAGCAGGTGATGGCACAGGGCCAACATCAACCCAAGGGGCATCATCATCAGGACAGGGTGGAGATGAAGTGACCACCACTCGGTCCTTTTCTCCAGGTGAGTTGAGAGATCTGCGAAAAGACTTCAGTCGTCGTGAAGGCGAGAATATTTTAACCTGGCTGCTGCGATGCTGGGACAATGGGGCAGAAACAATTGAATTGGAAGGTGGTGAAGCCAGGCAGCTGGGATCTCTGTCAAAAGATTCCGCCATTGATAGGGTAATTTCAAGAGAGTCTAATGCCGCTACTCTCTGGACCCGACTCCTGCAGCTATGAAAGTCAGATTTCCCTACAAGGAAGATTGTATATCCACGTTAGGGAAATGGAATACTATGGAGAGAGGTATCAAGTTCCTGAGAGAATTAGCCGTGCGAGAGATCATCTATCTAGGACCAAACAGCCAAGAGGGGACAGACCCAGATAGAATCAATTGTACAAAATCTATGTGGCGCAGATTTGTACAAAGTGCACCACCTGCATATGCTAAGTCATTGGCAGGAATGGTCTGGTCAGCTAGAGGTGTACAAGAAATTAATGAAGTGATTGAGCAGCTCCGGTACTTTGAGGACAGCCTTGCTGGTTCTCTACGGGCTTGTGTCTCCGCTGTGGAGAAACTGTGTGAAAAATCTGATGACCGGTTTGAAAAGCTGCTGCAAGAAATCCAAGAGCTCAGAGCAGACTCGTACCGTTCACGACCTGCACAAACCTATGTTTCAGCTGTTAGGAGAAGGCGTTTCCAATCTCAAGAGAGAGGGCAGAGACAGCCCACAAGAAGAGGTTCACTGTGGTTCTTCCTACATGAGCAGGGAGAAAACATGAATAAGTGGCATGGAAGGCCTACCTCAGAACTTCAAGAACGAGTACGTGAGATAAAAAAAAAAACTCCTAGGAAGGTGGATGCTCCAGTTTACAAAAGGAGCAGAAGAGATTCTGATGCTCTTGAAGGAACCTCTAATTCACACCCAGAGACTGTGCAAAACAGGAATTAGAGGTGCCCTGCCTCCAACCAGGTGGAGGAAAGGGATAACAGAGTTTATTGGACTGTACAAATACTATGGCCTGGTACAACACAACCCCAGGAGTACAAAGCTTTAGTGGACACTGGTGCTCAGTGCACAATGATTCCTTCTAATTATAAAGGAACGCAATCCATCAATATTGTTGGAGTGACTGGGGGATCCCAGGAGCTGACTGTTGTAGAGGCTGAAATGAGCCTAACTGGAAAAAACTGGCAAAAGCATCCCATTGTGACTGGTCCAGATGCTCCGTGCATCCTTGGCATAGACCACCTCAGGAGAGGGTATATTAAGGACCCAAAAGGGTATAGGTGGGCATTTGGTATAGCAGCTGTGGACACTGAGAAAATTGAACAGCTGTCTGATTTGCCTGGTCTTTCAGATGACCCCTCTGTTGTAGGACTACTGATGGTTGACAATCAGCAGGTGCCAATTGCTACCACGACGGTGCATCGCCGGCAATATCGCACCAGTCGAGACTCTTTGATTCCTATACAGAAGCTGATCCGTCAATTGGAAAGCCAGGGTGTGATCAGTAAGACCCGCTCACCTTTTAACAGCCCAATCTGGCCAGTGCGTTAGTCTAGTGACGAGTGGAGACTAACTGTAGGCTATCGTGGCCTGAATGAAGTTACAGCACACTGAGTGCTGCTGTGCCTGACATACTAGAACTGCAATTTGAACTGGAGTCAAAGGCAGTGAAGTGCGATGCTACAATTGACATTGCTCATGCATTTTTCTCTATTCCTGTAGCAGCAGAGTGCAGGCCGCAGTTTGCTTTCACCTGGAGGGGCATCCAGTATACATGCAATCGCTTGCCCCAGGGGTGGAAACACAGTCCTACCATCTGCCATGGGCTGATCCAGACCACGCTGGAGCAAGGTGAAGCTCCAGAACACTTGCAATATATTGATGACATCATCGTATGGGGCGACACAGCGAAAGAAGTCTTCGAGAAAGGTGAGAGAATAATTCATATTCTTTTGGATGCTGGTTTTGCCATAAAACGGAGCAAGGTCAAGGGACCTGCACGAGAGATCCAGTTTTTAGGAATAAAATGGCAAGATGGCCGTCGTCAGATCCCGATGGATGTGATCAACAAAATTGCAGCAATGTCTCCACCTACTAATAAAAAGGACACACAGACTTTCTTGGGCGTTGTAGGTTTTTGGAGAATGCACATTCCTGACTACAGCCACATTGTGAGCCTCTCTATCGAGTGACTCGTAAAAGGAACCAATTTGAGTGGGGCCCTGAACAACGCCAAGCCTTTGAACAAATTAAGCGTGAGATAACTCATGCGGTGGCCCTTGGACCAGTCCGAACTGGACTAGGTGTTAAAAATGTGCTCTACACCGCAGCCGGAGATAATGGACTTACCTGGAGCCTCTGGCAGAAAGCACCAGGAGAAACCCGAGGTCGACCCCTAGGTTTTTGGAGTCGAGGATACAAAGCATCTGAGGCCAACTGTACTCCAACTGAAAAGGAGATACTAGCAGCATATGAAGGAGTTCGAGCTGCTTCAGAAGTGATGGGCACTGAAGCACAGCTCCTCCCGCACCTCGACTGCCAGTGCTGAACTGGATGTTCAAAGGGACGGTTCCCTCTCCACATCATGCAACCGAAGTTACATGGAGTAAATGGATTGCACTGATCACACAACGAGCTCGAATTGGAAGTCCCAACCGTCCAGGGATATTAGAAGTTATTACAGACTGGCCAGAAAGCAAAGACTTTGGGATGTCTCCAGATGAGGAGGAAGTAAAACGTGCTGAAGAAGCACCACCATATAATACGCTTTCAGAGACTGATAAGCAGTGTGCACTGTTCACAGGTGGATCCTGTCGTCTTGTAGGAAAACATCGAAGGTGAAAGCTGCTGTGTGGAGTCCCACACGACAAGTTACAGAAGCCACTGAAGGACAAGGTGAATCCAGTCAGTTTGCAGCAGTGAAAGCCATCCAGCTGGCTTTGGACATTGCCGAACGAGAGAAGTGGCCAATACTTTATCTCTATACTGACTCATGGATGGTAGCAAATGCCTTGTGGGGGTGGCTACAGCAATGGAAGAAAAGCAACTGGCAGCGCAGAGGTGAAACCATTTGGGCTGCCACACTGTGGCAAGACATTGCTGCTCGGCTAGAGAGCCTGCCTGTGAAAGTTGGTCATGTAGATGCTCATGTGCCTAAAAGTCGAGCCACCGAGGAACATCTGAACAAACAACAAGCGGATCAAGCTGCTAAGATTAAAGTAGCTGAGGTGGACTTGGACTGGCAACATAAAGGTGAACTTTTCCTAGCTCGGTGGGCCCATGACGCTTCAGGGCATCAAAGTAGAGATGCAACATACAAATGGGCTCGTGATCGAGGGGTGGATTTAACTATGGACACTATTTCACAGGTTATTCATCAATGTGAAACTTGCGCCGAAATCAAACAAGCAAAACGGTTAAAGCCTGTATGGTATGGGGGGCGATGGTTAAAGTATAAGTATGGATAAGCTTGGCAGATTGATTATATTACACTTCCACAAACACGTCAAGGTAAGCGTTATGTACTTACAATGGTGGAAGCAACCACCGGATGGTTGGAAACATCTGCTGTACCTCATGCTACAGCCCGAAATACCATCTTGGGCCTTGAGAAGCAAGTCCTTTGGCGGCACGGTACGCCAGAAAGAATTGAATCAGACTATGGTACTCATTTCAAAACCAGTATTATAGACAATTGGGCCAAAGAACATGGTATTGAGTGGGTATATCATATTCCATATCATGCACCAGCCTCTGGGAAAACTGAAAGGTGCAATGGTTTGTTAAAAACTACACTAAAGGCACTGGGTGGTGGAACCTTTAAAAACTGGGATTCACATTTAGCAAAAGCCACTTGGTTGGGCAACACTAGGGGATCAACCAATCGAGCCGGGCCTGCCCAATCAGAAATTCTACGGACTGTGGAAGGAGATAAAGTCCCTGTAGTACACATGGAAAATATGTTAGGATAGGCAGTCTGGGTTCCTCCTGCCTCAGGCACAGGCAAACCTATTCGTGGGATTGTTTTTGCCCAGGGACCTGGCAGCACCTGGTGGGTGATGCTTAAGGATGGAGAAGTTCGGTGTGTACCTCAAGGGGATTTGATTTTAGGTGAAAATATGCAATGCTGAACTGTACGATGTGAATTGCCGCACTAACAATGTTTAATAAGTGTCTTTCAGATCAAGACAATGGTGATGAAACCAGCGCTGGCTTCTTCGAGTGGCGCCCGACACCTTCTTGGAAGTTGGTGTCCTTAACCCACCAACAGGGGTCATGAGATGCACTTGGACCATTTTTCCTGCCCTGGGAGACTGTGGTGACAAAATGAACTTAATGAACTTTTCAAAGGATGGTCCACTGATTAATTACTCCTGTGTATATATGTACATATGTATATATATATATATATATATATATATATATATATATATATATATATATAGTAGTGATTAATTAGATTGTATTGATAGATTGTATTGATAAGGTTTAAGTATTCAGTGAATGTCATATTATAAGGGGTGGAATGTCCTGGTTTTCTTAAAAAACAAGTTTCTCTTTTAGTGAATTTGCCTGTCAGCTCAAGCTTCATATCAGCTGCATTTTCCTGGAGAACCGGACACATGTTTTGGCAAACCCAGCAATGGAATGAAAACTTATTGATAAGCACGGATGCACATCTCGCGAGAGGGGCAACGAGAAACCGGTGACAACTGTGTACAACATTCCGTTCACGTGAATACTTCATATAAAAGCGGGAGATCACGAGGATCTCGGCCCTTTTTTCCTCATGGCCGACATTAGGAGAGGACCTTGCTGGTCGTCCCTGTGAACTGAGGCCAGTGAGAGACTGAATCCAGCTCCGGTTGGCTACAGAGTCCAATCCAGGACTTTGGGTGCTGGCTCTGCAGTTGCTCAGACTTACAAGATTGGTTTTGTATATTTGTATTATTTTCTCTATTCTTATCAGTAGCATCAGTAAAACATCTTTAACTTTTCCAACTCTCTTCCCTCTGTGCTTCTTCCCCTCCCAATCGCCTGTGCTGAGTGGGAAGGGGGAGAGGGAGGGGAAAAAGGGGGAATTGGGGGGGGAGAGGAGGTTGACAACACATCTGGCAGGGTTTGATTGTCACCCCGCAATCTTAAACCTCGACAGGGACAAAGAGGGTCCTCGGATGTCACAATGGGCCCTGGGGACAAAGAGTGTCCCCAGGATATCACAATGGGCCCTGGGGACAATGGGGGGTCCTGGGACGTCACAATGGGCCCTGGAGAAAAGGAGGGATCCACAGGATGTCACAATGGGCCCTGGGGACAATGGGGGGTCCTGGGACGTCACAATGGGCCCTGGGGACAAGGGGGGGTCCCCAGGATGTCACAATGGGCCTTGGGGACAAAGAGGGGTCCCCTGAATGTCACAATGGGCCCTGGGGAGAAGGGGGTGCAGTGGATGTCACAATGGGCCCTGGGGACAATGGGGGGTGTCCAGGATGTGAGAATGAGTCCTGAGGACAAGGGGGGGTCCCCATGGTGTCACAATGGGTCCCCAGTGACAAGGAGTGGTCCCCATGGTGTCACAATAGGCCCTGGGGACAAAGTGGGGTCCAAGAATGTCACAATGGGCCCTGGGAACAAAAGGGGTTGCCATGGTGCCACAATGGGCCCTGGGGTCAAAGGGGGTCCCCATGGTGCTACAATGGGCCCTGGGGACAAAGGGGGGTCCTGGGATGTCACAATGGGCCCTGGGGACAAAGGGGGTGTCATCATGGTGCCACAACGGGCCCTGGGAGCAAGGGGGTGGCCAGGATGTCACAATGGTTCCTGGGGAAAATGGGGGGTGCCCAGGATGTCACAATGGACCCTGAGGACAAGCGGGGGTCTCCATGGTGTCACAATGGGCCCCAGTGACAAGGGGGTCCCCTGAATGACACAATAGGTCCTGGGGACAATGGGGGGTCCTGGGACGCCACAATGGGCCCTGGGGACAAGGAGGGATCCCCAGGATGTCACAATGGGCCCTGGGGAAAATGGGGGGTCCTGGGACGTCACAATGGGCCCTGGGGAAAAGGGGGGGTCCCCAGGATGTCACAATGGGCCCTGGGGACAAAGAAGGGTCCCCTGAATGTCACAATGGTCCCTGGGGACAAGGGGGTGCCGTGATGTCACAATGGGCCCTGGGGACAATGGGGGGTCCTGGGACGTCACAATGGGCCCTGGGGACAAGGAGGGATCCCCAGGATGTCACAATGGGCCCTGGGGACAATGGGGGGTCCTGGGACGTCACAATGGGCCCTGGGGACAAGGGGGCGTCCGCAGGATGTCACAATGGGCCCTGGGGACAAGGGGGTGCCGAGGATGTCACAATGGGCCCTGGGGACAATGGGGGGTCCTGGGATGTCACAATGGGCCCTGGGGACAAGGGTGGGTCCCCAGGATGTCACAATGGGCCTTGGGAACAAGGGGGTCCCCCAGATATCACAATAGGCCCTGGGGACAATGTAAGGTCCTGGGCTATCACAATGGACCCTGAGGACAAAGGGGGTCCCCAGGATGTCACAATGAAGTCTTGGGACAAAGGGGGTCCCCAAGATGTCACAATGGGGCCTGGGGACCAGGGGGGGTCCTGGGATGTCACAATGGGCCCCAGTGACAAAGGGGGTCCCTATGGTGCCACAATGGGCCCTGGGGACAAAGGGGGTCCCCTGGATGTCACAATGGGCTCTGGGGACAAGGAGGTTCCCCAGGATGTCACAATGGGCCCTGGGGACAAAGAGCGTCCCCAGGATGTCACAATGGGCCCTGGGGACTAGGGGGGGTCCTGGGATGTCACAATGGGCCCTAGTGACAAAGGGGGTCCCTATGGTGCCACAATGGGCCCTGGGGACAAAGGGGGTCCCCTCGAGGTCACAATGGGCTCTAGGGACAAGGAGGGTCCCCAGGATCTCACAATGGGCCCTGGGGACAAAGAGCGTCCCCAGCATGTCACAATGGGCCCTGGGGACAAAGGGGGTCCCCACGGTATCAGAATGGGCCCTGGGGACAAAGGGGGGGTCCCCTGAATGTCACAATGGGCCCTGGGGACAATGGGGGGTCCTGGGATGTCACAATGAGCCCTGCAGACAAGGGTGGTACCCACGGTGTCACAATGGGCCCTGGGCACAAGGGGGTGTCCCCAGGATGTCACAATGGGCCCTGCGGACAAGGGTGGTACCCACGGTGTCACAATGGTCACTGGGCACAAGGGGGGTCCCTATAGTGTCACAATGGGTCCTGGGGACAAGTGGGGTCCCCTGAAAGTCACAATGGGCCCTGGGGACATTGTGGGGTCCTGGGATGTCACAAAGGGCCCCAGTGACAAACGGGGGCCCCTGAATGTCACAATGGGCCCTGGGGACAAGTGGGGTCCTGGGACGTCACAATGGGCCCTGGGGACAAGGAGGGATCCCCAGGATGTCACAATGGGCCCTGGGGACAATGGCGGGTCCTGGGACGTCACAATGGGCCCTGGGGACAAGGGGGGGTCCCCAGGATGTCACAATGGGACCTGGGGACAAAGAGGGGTCCCCTGAATGTCACAATGGGCCCTGGGGACAAGGGGGTGCCGAGGATGTTACAATGGGCTCTGGGGACAATGGGGGGTCCTGGGACGTCACAATGGGCCCTGAGGACAAAGGGGGGTCCGCAGGATGTCACAATGGGCACTGGGGACAAAGGGGGGGTCCCCATGGTTTCACAATGAACCCAAGTGACAAGGAGGGTCCCCACGGTGCCAGGATGGGTCCTGGGGACAAGGGCGTCCCCCAGATGTCACAATGGGCCCTGGGGACAATGGGGTTGCCCAGGATGTCACAATGGGTCCTGGGGACAATGGGAGTCCCCAAGGTGTCAGAACGAGCCCTGGGGACAAAGTGGAATCCTGGAATTTCACAATGGCCCCCAGTGACAAAGGGGTTCCCCATGGTGCCACAATGGGCCCTGGGGACAAAAGGGGTCCCCAGGATTTCACAATAGCACTGAGGACAAAGGGGGGTCATGGGATGTCACAATGGGCCCTGGGGACAAGGGAGATCCCCATGGTGTCACAATAAGTACTGGGGACAAAGGGGCGTCATGGGATGTCACAATGGGCCCTGGGGACAAGGGAGATCCCCATGGTGTCACAATAAGCCCTGGGGACAAAGTGGGGTCCTGGGATGTCACAATGGGCCCCAGTGCAAACGGGGTCCCCATGGTGCCACAATGGGCCGTGGGGACAAATGGGGTCCCCAGGATGTCAAAATGAACCCTGGGGACAAAGTGTGGTCCTGGGACATTTCAATGGGCCCTGGGGACAAAGGGGGTCTCCAGGATGTCACAATGGGCTCTGGGGACAATGCGGGGTCCTGGGACGTCACAATGGGCCCCAGTGACAAAGGGGGTCCCCAGGATGTCACAATGGGCCCTGGGGACAATGTGGGGTCCTGGGATGTCACAATGGGCCCCAGTGACAAAGGGGGTCCCCTGAATGTCACAATGGGCCATGGGGACAATGGGGGGTCCTGGGACGTCACAATGGGCCCTGGGGACAAAGAGGGGTCCCCTGAATGTCACAATGGGCCCTGGAAACAAGGGGGTGCCGAGGATGTCACAATGGGCCCTGGGGACAATGAGGGGTCCTGGGACGTCACAATGGGCCCTGGGGACAAGGGGGGGTCCCCAGGATGTCACAATGGGCCGTGGGGACAAGGGGGGGTCCCCAGGATGTCACAATGGGCCCTGGGGACAAAGAGGGGTCTCTAAAGTGTCACAATGGGCCCTGGGGACACAGAGGGGCCCTAGGACGTCACAATCAGCCCTGGGGACAAGGGGGGGTACCCTGAAAGTCACAATGAGCCCTGGGAACAGAGGGGGCTCCCCAGGACGTCACAATGGGCCCTGGGAACAATGGGGGATCCTGGGACGTCACAATGGGCCCTGGGGACAAGGGGGGGTCCCCAGGATGTCACAATGGGCCCTGGGGACAAAGGGGGGTGTCGATGGTGTCAAAATGGGTCCTGGGGACAAAGGGCGTTCCCAGGATGTCACAATGGGCCCTGGGGACAAAGGGGGTCCCCACCATATCAGAATGGGCCCTGGGGACAAAGGGGGGTCCCGTGAATGTCACAATGGGCCCTAGGGACAAGGGGGTGCCGAGGAGGTCACAATGGGCCCTGGGGACAATGGGGGGTCCTGGGATGTCACAATGGGCCCTGGGGACAAGAGGGGATCCCTAGGATGTCCCAATGGGCCCTGGGGACTCATGAGGTACCCACGGTGTCACAATATGTCCTGGAGACAAAGGGGGGTCCCCAGGATGTCACAATGGGCCCTTGGGACAATGGGGTTCCTGGGATGTCACAATGGGTCCCCAGTGACAAAGGGGGTCCCCAGGATGTCTCAATGGGCCCTGAGGACAATGGGAGGTCCCCATGGTGTCACAATGGGTCCCCAGTGACAAGGGAGGTCTCCACGGTGCCAGGATGGGTCCTGGGGACAAAGAGGCTCCCCAGGATGTCACAATGGGACCTGGGGACAAGGGGGTCTCCAGGAACTCACAATGGGCTCTGGGGACAATGGAGGTTCCCCAGGATGTTCACAATAGGCCCTGAGGACAAGGGGTGGTCCCCATGCTGTCACAATGGGTCTCCAGTGACAAGGGGCTCCCCAAGGTGTCACAATGGGCCCTGGGGACAATGGGGGGTCCTGGGACGTGACAATAGGCCCTGGGGACAAGGGGGTTCCCCACAGTGTCACAATGGGCCCTGAGGACAAGGGGGGGTCCCCATGGTGTCACAATGGGTACTGGAGACAAAGGGGGGGTCCCCATGGTGTCACAATGGGCCCAAGTGACAAGGAGGGTCCCCACGGTGCCACGATGGGTCCTGGGGACAAGGGCGTCCCCCAGATGTCACAATGGGCCCTGGGGACAATGGGGGGTCCTGGGACGTCACAATGGGCCCTGGGGACAAGGAGGGATCCCCAGGATGTCACAATGGGTACTGGAGACAAAGGGGGGGTCCCCATGGTGTCACAATGGGCCCAAGTGACAAGGAGGGTCCCCACGGTGCCACGATGGGTCCTGGGGACAAGGGCGTCCCCCAGATGTCACAATGGGCCCTGGGGACAATGGGGGGTCCTGGGACGTCACAATGGGCCCTGGGGACAAGGAGGGATCCCCAGGATGTCACAATGGGTACTGGAGACAAAGGGGGTCCCCATGGTGTCACAATGGGCCCAAGTGACAAGGAGGGTCCCCACGGTGCCATGATGGGTCCTGGGGACAAGGGCGTTCCCCAGATGTCACAATGGGCCCTGGGGACAATGGGGTTGCCCAGGATGTCACAATGGGTCCTGGGGACAATGGGAGTCCCCAAGGTGTCAGAACGAGCCCTGGGGACAAAGTGGAATCCTGGAATGTCACAATGGCCCCCAGTGACAAAGGGGTTCCCCATGGTGCCACAATGGGCCCTGGGGACAAAAGGGGTCCCCAGGATTTCACAATAGCACTGGGGATAAAGGGGGGTCATGGGATGTCACAATGGGCCCCAGTGACAAAGGGGGTCCCCATGGTGCCACAATTGGCTCTGGGGACAAAGGGGGTCTTCTGGATGTCACAATGGGCCCTGGGGACAAGGAGGGTCCCCAGGATGTCACAATGGGCCCTGGGGACAAAGGGGGGTGTCGATGGTGTCAAAATGGGCCCTGGGGACAAAGGGCGTCCCCAGGATGTCACAATGGGCCCTGGGGACAAAGGGGGTCCCCACCATATCAGAATGGGCCCTGGGGACAAAGGGGGGTCCCGTGAATGTCACAATGGGCCCTAGGGACAAGGGGGTGCCGAGAAGGTCACAATGGGCCCTGGGGACAATGGGGGTCCTGGGACGTCACAATGGGCCCTGGGGACAAGGGGGGGTCCTGGGACGTCACAATGGGCCCTGGGGACAAGAGGGGATCCCTAGGATGTCCCAATGGGCCCTGGGGACTAATGAGGTCCCCACGGTGTCACAATATGTCCTGGAGACAAAGGGGGGTCCCCAGGATGTCACAATGGGCCCTTGGGACAATGGGGTTCCTGGGATGTCACAATGGGTCCCCAGTGACAAAGGGGGTCCCCAGGATGTCTCAATGGGCCCTGAGGACAATGGGAGGTCCCCATGGTGTCACAATGGGTCCCCAGTGACAAGGGAGGTCTCCACGGTGCCAGGATGGGTCCTGGGGACAAAGAGGCTCCCCAGGATGTCACAATGGGACCTGGGGACAAGGGGGTCTCCAGGAACTCACAATGGGCTCTGGGGACAATGGAGGTTCCCCAGGATGTTCACAATAGGCCCTGAGGACAAGGGGTGGTCCCCATGCTGTCACAATGGGTCTCCAGTGACAAGGGGGTCCCCAAGGTGTCACAATGGGCCCTGGGGACAATGGGGGGTCCTGGGACGTGACAATAGGCCCTGGGGACAAGGGGGTTCCCCACAGTGTCACAATGGGCCCTGAGGACAAGGGGGGGTCCCCATGGTGTCACAATGGGTCCCCAGTGACAAGGAGGGTCCCCATGGTGTCAAGATGGGTCTTCGGGACAAGGGGGTCCCCAGGATGTAACAATGGACCCTGGGGACAATGGGGGGTCCTGGGACGTCACAATGGGCCCTGGAGACAAAGGGGGTCTCCAGGATGTCACAATGGGCCCTGGGGACAATGTGGGGTCCTGGGATGTCACAATGGGCCCCAGTGACAAAGGGGGTCCCCTGAATGTCACAATGGGCCCTGGGGACAATGGGGGGTCCTGGGACGTCACAATGGGCCCTGGGGACAAGGAGGGATCCCCAGGATGTCACAATGGGTACTGGAGACAAAGGGGGGGTCCCCATGGTGTCACAATGGGCCCAAGTGACAAGGAGGGTCCCCACGGTGCCACGATGGGTCCTGGGGCCAAGGGCGTCCCCCAGATGTCACAATGGGCCCTGGGGACAATGGGGGGTCCTGGGACGTCACAATGGGCCCTGGGGACAAGGAGGGATCCCCAGGATGTCACAATGGGTACTGGAGACAAAGGGGGGGTCCCCATGGTGTCACAATGGGCCTAAGTGACAAGGAGGGTCCCCACGGTGCCACGATGGGTCCTGGGGACAAGGGCGTCCCCCAGATGTCACAATGGGCCCTGGGGACAAAGGGTTTGCCCAGGATGTCACAATGGACCCTGGGGACAAAGTGGGGTGCGCAGGATGTCACAATGGGCACTGGGGACAAAGGGGGGGTCCCCATGGTGTCACAATGGGCCCAAGTGACAAGGAGGGTCCCCACGGTGCCAGGATGGGTCCTGGGGACAAGGGCGTTCCCCAGATGTCACAATGGGCCCTGGGGACAATGGGGTTGCCCAGGATGTCACAATGGGTCCTGGGGACAATGGGAGTCCCCAAGGTGTCAGAACGAGCCCTGGGGACAAAGTGGAATCCTGGAATGTCACAATGGCCCCCAGTGACAAAGGGGTTCCCCATGGTGCCACAATGGGCCCTGGGGACAAAAGGGGTCCCCAGGATTTCACAATAGCACTGGGGATAAAGGGGGGTCATGGGATGTCACAATGGGCCCCAGTGACAAAGGGGGTCCCCATGGTGCCACAATGGGCTCTGGGGACAAAGGGGGTCTTCTGGATGTCACAATGGGCCCTGGGGACAAGAAGGGTCCCCAGGATGTCACAATGGGCCCTGGGGACAAAGGGGGGTGTCGATGGTGTCAAAATGGGCCCTGGGGACAAAGGGCGTCCCCAGGATGTCACAATGGGCCCTGGGGACAAAGGGGGTCCCCACCATCTCAGAATGGGCCCTGGGGACAAAGGGGGGTCCCGCGAACGTCACAATGGGCCCTAGGGACAAGGGGGTGCCAAGGAGGTCACAATGGGCCCTGGGGACAAAGGGGGTCCCCACCATATCAGAATGGGCCCTGGGGACAATGGGGGGTCCTGGGACGTCACAATGGGCCCTGGGGACAAGGGGGGGTCCTGGGACGTCACAATGGGCCCTGGGGACAAGAGGGGATCCCTAGGATGTCCCAATGGGCCCTGGGGACTAATGAGGTCCCCACGGTGTCACAATATGTCCTGGAGACAAAGGGGGGTCCCCAGGATGTCACAATGGGCCCTTGGGACAATGGGGTTCCTGGGATGTCACAATGGGTCCCCAGTGACAAAGGGGGTCCCCAGGATGTCTCAATGGGCCCTGAGGACAATGGGAGGTCCCCATGGTGTCACAATGGGTCCCCAGTGACAAGGGAGGTCTCCACGGTGCCAGGATGGGTCCTGGGGACAAAGAGGCTCCCCAGGATGTCACAATGGGACC
Source organism: Patagioenas fasciata (assembly GCF_037038585.1). Taxonomy (NCBI): domain Eukaryota; kingdom Metazoa; phylum Chordata; class Aves; order Columbiformes; family Columbidae; genus Patagioenas; species Patagioenas fasciata. Next base: position 44,756,771 of record NC_092526.1, read on the forward strand.
TGGGGACAAGGGGGTCTCCAGGAACTCACAATGGGCTCTGGGGACAATGGAGGTTCCCCAGGATGTTCACAATAGGCCCTGAGGACAAGAGGTGGTCCCCATGCTGTCACAATGGGTCTCCAGTGACAAGGGGGTCCCCAAGGTGTCACAATGGGCCCTGGGGACAATGGGGGGTCCTGGGACGTGACAATAGGCCCTGGGGACAAGGGGGTTCCCCACAGTGTCACAATGGGCCCTGAGGACAAGGGGGGGTCCCCATGGTGTCACAATGGGTCCCCAGTGACAAGGAGGTTCCCCATGGTGTCACGATGGGTCCTGGGGACAAGGGGGTCCCCAGGATGTAACAATGGACCCTGGGGACAATGGGGGGTCCTGGGACGTCACAATGGGCCCTGGAGACAAAGGGGGTCTCCAGGATGTCACAATGGGCCCTGGGGACAATGTGGGGTCCTGGGATGTCACAATGGGCCCCAGTGACAAAGGGGGTCCCCTGAATGTCACAATGGGCCCTGGGGACAATGTGGGGTCCTGGGACGTCACAATGGGCCCTGGGGACAAGGAGGGATCCCCAGGATGTCATAATGGGTACTGGAGACAAAGGGGGGGTCCCCATGGTGTCACAATGGGCCGAAGTGACAAGGAGGGTCCCCACGGTGCCACGATGGGTCCTGGGGACAAGGGCGTCCCCCAGATGTCACAATGGGCCCTGGGGACAAAGGGTTTGCCCAGGATGTCACAATGGACCCTGGGGACAAAGGGGGGTGCGCAGGATGTCACAATGGGCACTTGGGACAAAGGGGGGGTCCCCATGGTGTCACAATGGGCCCAAGTGACAAGGAGGGTCCCCACGGTGCCAGGATGGGTCCTGGGAACAGGGGCATTCCCCAGATGTCACAATGGGCCCTGGGGACAATGGGGTTGCCCAGGATGTCACAATGGGTCCTGGGGACAATGGGAGTCCCCAAGGTGTCAGAACGAGCCCTGGGGACAAAGTGGAATCCTGGAATGTCACAATGGCCCCCAGTGACAAAGGGGTTCCCCATGGTGCCACAATGGGCCCTGGGGACAAAAGGGGTCCCCAGGATTTCACAGTAGCACTGGGGATAAAGGGGGGTCATGGGATGTCACAATGGGCCCCAGTGACAAAGGGGGTCCCCATGGTGCCACAATGGGCTCTGGGGACAAAGGGGGTCTTCTGGATGTCACAATGGGCCCTGGGGACAAGGAGGGTCCCCAGGATGTCACAAGGGGCCCTGGGGACAAAGGAAGGTGTCGATGGTGTCAAAATGGGCCCTGGGGACAAAGGGCATCCCCAGGATGTCACAATGGGCCCTGGGGACAAAGGGGGTCCCCACCATCTCAGAATGGGCCCTGGGGACAAAGGGGGGTCCCGTGAATGTCACAATGGGCCCTAGGGACAAGGGGGTGCCAAGGAGGTCACAATGGGCCCTGGAGACAATGGGGGGTCCTGGGACGTCACAATGGGCCCTGGGGACAATGGGGGGTCCTGGGACGTCACAATGGGCCCTGGGGACTAATGAGGTCCCCACGGTGTCACAATATGTCCTGGAGACAAAGGGGGGTCCCCAGGATGTCACAATGGGCCCTTGGGACAATGGGGTTCCTGGGATGTCACAATGGGTCCCCAGTGACAAAGGGGGTCCCCAGGATGTCTCAATGGGCCCTGAGGACAATGGGAGGTCCCCATGGTGTCACAATGGGTCCCCAGTGACAAGGGAGGTCTCCACGGTGCCAGGATGGGTCCTGGGGACAAAGAGGCTCCCCAGGATGTCACAATGGGACCTGGGGACAAGGGGGTCTCCAGGAACTCACAATGGGCTCTGGGGACAATGGAGGTTCCCCAGGATGTTCACAATAGGCCCTGAGGACAAGGGGTGGTCCCCATGCTGTCACAATGGGTCTCCAGTGACAAGGGGTTCCCCACAGTGTCACAATGGGCCCTGAGGACAAGGGGGGGAACCCATGGTGTCACAATGGGTACTGGAGACAAGGAGGGTCCCCATGGTGTCACGATGGGTCCTGGGGACAAGGGGGTCCCCAGGATGTAACAATGGACCCTGGGGACAATGGGGGGTCCTGGGACGTCACAATGGGCCCTGGAGACAAAGGGGGTCTCCAGGATGTCACAATGGGCTCTGGGGACAATGCGGGGTCCTGGGACATCACAATGGGCCCCAGTGACAAAGGGGGTCCCCAGGATGTCACAATAGGCCCTGGGGACAATGTGGGGTCCTGGGATGTCACAATGGGCCCCAGTGACAAAGGGGGTCCCCTGAATGTCACAATGGGCCCTGGGGACAATGGGGGGTCCTGGGACGTCACAATGGGCCCTGGGGACAAGGAGGGATCCCCAGGATGTCATAATGGGTACTGGAGACAAAGAGGGGGTCCCCATGGTGTCACAATGGGCCCGAGTGACAATGAGGGTCCCCACGGTGCCACGATGGGTCCTGGGGACAAGGGCGTCCCCCAGATGTCACAATGGGCCCTGGGGACAATGGGGTTGCCCAGGATGTCACAATGGACCCTGGGGACAAAGGGGGGTGCGCAGGATGTCACAATGGGCACTGGGGACAAAGGGGGGGTCCCCATGGTGTCACAATGGGCCCAAGTGACAAGGAGGGTCCCCACGGTGCCAGGATGGGTCCTGGGGACAATGGCGTTCCCCAGATGTCACAATGGGCCCTGGGGACAATGGGGTTGCCCAGGATGTCACAATGGGTCCTGGGGACAATGGGAGTCCCCAAGGTGTCAGAACGAGCCCTGGGGACAATGTGGAATCCTGGAATGTCACAATGGCCCCCAGTGACAAAGGGGTTCCCCATGGTGCCACAATGGGCCCTGGGGACAAAAGGGGTCCCCAGGATTTCACAATAGCACTGGGGATAAAGGGGGGTCATGGGATGTCACAATGGGCCCCAGTGACAAAGGGGGTCCCCATGGTGCCACAATGGGCCCTGGGGACAAAGGGGGTCTTCTGGATGTCACAATGGGCCCTGGGGACAAGGAGGGTCCCCAGGATGTCACAATGGGCCCTGGGGACAAAGGGGGGTGTCGATGGTGTCAAAATGGGCCCTGGGGACATAGGGCGTCCCCAGGATGTCACAATGGGCCCTGGGGACAAAGGGGGTCCCCACCATCTCAGAATGGGCCCTGGGGACAAAGGGGGGTCCCGTGAATGTCACAATGGGCCCTAGGGACAAGGGGGTGCCAAGGAGGTCACAATGGGCCCTGGGGACAATGGGGGTTCCTGGGACGTCACAATGGGCCCTGGGGACAATGGGGGGTCCTGAGACGTCACAATGGGCCCTGGGGACAAGAGGGGATCCCTAGGATGTCCCAATGGGCCCTGGGGACTAATGAGGTCCCCACGGTGTCACAATTTGTCCTGGAGACAAAGGGGGGTCCCCAGGATATCACAATGGGCCCTTGGGACAATGGGGTTCCTGGGATGTCACAATGGGTCCCCAGTGACAAAGGGGGTCCCCAGGATGTCTCAATGGGCCCTGAGGACAATGGGAGGTCCCCATGATGTCACAATGGGTCCCCAGTGACAAGGGAGGTCTCCACGGTGCCAGGATGGGTCCTGGGGACAAAGAGGCTCCCCAGGATGTCACAATGGGACCTGGGGACAAGGGGGTCTCCAGGAACTCACAATGGGCTCTGGGGACAATGGAGGTTCCCCAGGATGTTCACAATAGGCCCTGAGGACAAGGGGTGGTCCCCATGCTGTCACAATGGGTCTCCAGTGACAAGGGGGTCCCCAAGGTGTCACAATGGGCCCTGGGGACAATGGGGGGTCCTGGGATGTGACAATAGGCCCTGGGGACAAGTGGGTTCCCCACAGTGTCACAATGGGCCCTGAGGACAAGGGGGGGTCTCCATGGTGTCACAATGGGTCCCCAGCGACAAGGAGGGTCCCCATGGTGTCACGATGGGTCCTGGGGACAAGGGGGTCCCCAGGATGTAACAATGGACCCTGGGGACAATGGGGGGTCCTGGGACGTCACAATGGGCCCTGGAGACAAAGGGGGTCTCCAGGAAGTCACAATGGGCTCTGGGGACAATGCGGGGTCCTGGGACGTCACAATGGGCCCCAGTGACAAAGGGGGTCCCCAGGATGTCACAATGGGCCCTGGGGACAATGTGGGGTCTTGGGATGTCACAATGGGCCCCAGTGACAAAGGGGGTCCCCAGGATGTCACAATGGGCCCTGGGGACAATGTGGGGTCTTGGGATGTCACAATGGGCCCCAGTGACAAAGGGGGTCCCCTGAATGTCACAATGGGCCCTGGGGACAATGGGGGGTCCTGGGACGTCACAATGGGCCCTGGGGACAAGGAGGGATCCCCAGGATGTCACAATGGGCCCTGGGGACAATGGGGGTCCTGGGACGTCACAATGGGCCCCAGTGACAAGGGGGCATCCCCAGGATGTCACAATGGTCCCTGGGGACCAGGGGGGTCCTGCGATGTCAGAATGGGCCCTGTGGACAAAGGGGGTCCCCTGGATGTCACAATGGGCTCTGGGGACAAAGGGGATCCCCACGGTATCAGAATGGGTCCTGGGGACAAAGGGGGGTCCTGGGATGTCACAATGAGCCCTGCGGACAAGGGTGGTACCCATGGTGTCACAATGGGCTCTGGGGAGAAGGGGGGGTCCCCAGGATGTCACAATGGGCCCTGGGACAAAGAGGGGTCTCTAAAGTGTCACAATGGGCCCTGGGGACACAGAGGGGCCCTAGGACGTCACAATCAGCCCTGGGGACAAGGGGGGGTACCCTGAAAGTCACAATGAGCCCTGGGAACAGAGGGGGCTCCCCAGGACGTCACAATGGGCCCTGGGAACAATGGGGGGTCCTGGGACGTCACAATGGGCCCTGGGGACAAGGGGGGGTCCCCAGGATTTCACAATGGGCCCTGGGGACAATGTGGGGTCCTGGGATGTCACAATGGGCCCTGGGGACAAGGAGGGATCCCCAGGATGTCACAATGGGCCCTGGGGCCAAGGGGAGGTCCCCAGGATGTCACAATGTGCCCTGGGTACAAAGAGGCGTCCCCTGAATGTCACAATGGGCCCTGGGGACAATAGGGGGTCCTAAGACGTCACAATGTTGCCTGGGGCTTAGCAGGGATCCCCAGGATGTCACAATGGGCCCTGGGGACAATGGGGGGTCCTGGGACGTCACAATGGGCCCCAGTGACAAGGGGGCATCCCCAGGATGTCACAATGGTCCCTGGGGACCAGGGGGGTCCTGCGATGTCACAATTGGCCCTGTGGACAAAGGGGGTCCCCTGGATGTCACAATGGGCTCTGGGGACAAAGGGGATCCCCACGGTATCAGAATGGGCCCTGGGGACAAAGGGGAGTCCTGGGATGTCACAATGAGCCCTGCGGACAAGGGTGGTACCCATGGTGTCACAATGGGCCCTGGGGACAAGGGGGGGTCCCCAGGATGTCACAATGGGCCCTGGGGACAAAGAGGGGTCCCCTGAATGTCACAATGGGCCTTGGAGACAAGGGGGGGTCCTGGGACGTCACAATGGGCCCTGGGGACAAGGGGGGGTCCCCAGGATGTCACAATGGGCCCTGGGGACAAGGGGGTGCCGAGGATGTCACAATGGGCCCTGGGGACAATGGGGGGTGCCCAGGATGTGAGAATGAGTCCTGAGGACAAGGGGGGGTCCCCATAGTGTCACAATGCGTCCCCAGTGACAAGGAGGGTTCCCCATGGTGTCACAATAGGCCCTGGGGACAAAGTGGGGTCCTAGAATGTCACAATGGGCCCTGGGGACAATGGGGGGTCCTGGGATGTCACAATGAGCCCTGCGGACAAGGGTGGTACCCACAGTGTCACAGTGGGCTCTGGGCACAAGGTGGGGTCCCCATAGTATCACAATGGGTCCTGGGGACAAACGTGGCTCCCCTCAATATCAAAATGGGTTCTGGGGACAAAGTGGGCTCCTCGGATGTCACAATGGACACTGGGGACAAAGTTGGTCCCCACGATGTCTCAATGAGCCCCAGTGACAAAGGGGAGTACCCAGGATGTCACAATGGGCCGTGGGGACAATGAGGGGTCCTGGGATGTCATAATGGGCCCCAGTGACAAAGCGGGTCCCCTGAATGTCACAATGGGTCCTGAGGACAATGGGGGGTCCTGGGACGTCACAATGGGCCCTGGGGACAAGGAGGGATCCCCAGGATGTCACAATGGGCCCTGGGAACAAGGGGGGGTCCCCAGGAAGTCACAATGTGCCCTGGGTACAAAGAGGCGTCCCCTGAATGTCACAATGGGCCCTGGGGACAATAGGGGGTCCTAAGACGTCACAATGGGCCCTGGGGCCAAGCAGGGATCCCCAGGATTTCACAATGGGCCCTGGGGACAATGTGGGGTCCTGGGATGTCACAATGGGCCCTGGGGACAAGGAGGGATCCCCAGGATGTCACAATGGGCCCTGGGGCCAAGGGGAGGTCCCCAGGATGTCACAATGTGCCCTGGGTACAAAGAGGCGTCCCCTGAATGTCACAATGGGCCCTGGGGACAATAGGGGGTCCTAAGACGTCACAATGTTGCCTGGGGCTTAGCAGGGATCCCCAGGATGTCACAATGGGCCCTGGGGACAATGGGGGGTCCTGGGACGTCACAATGGGCCCCAGTGACAAGGGGGCATCCCCAGGATGTCACAATGGTCCCTGGGGACCAGGGGGGTCCTGCGATGTCACAATTGGCCCTGTGGACAAAGGGGGTCCCCTGGATGTCACAATGGGCTCTGGGGACAAAGGGGATCCCCACGGTATCAGAATGGGCCCTGGGGACAAAGGGGAGTCCTGGGATGTCACAATGAGCCCTGCGGACAAGGGTGGTACCCATGGTGTCACAATGGGCCCTGGGGACAAGGGGGGGTCCCCAGGATGTCACAATGGGCCCTGGGGACAAAGAGGGGTCCCCTGAATGTCACAATGGGCCTTGGAGACAAGGGGGGGTCCTGGGACGTCACAATGGGCCCTGGGGACAAGGGGGGGTCCCCAGGATGTCACAATGGGCCCTGGGGACAAGGGGGTGCCGAGGATGTCACAATGGGCCCTGGGGACAATTGGGGGGTCCTGGAATGTCACAATGGGCCCTGGGGACAAAGGGCGGTCCCCAGGATGTCACAATGGGCCCTGGGGACAATGGGGGGTGCCCAGGATGTGAGAATGAGTCCTGAGGACAAGGGGGGGTCCCCATAGTGTCACAATGCGTCCCCAGTGACAAGGAGGGTTCCCCATGGTGTCACAATAGGCCCTGGGGACAAAGTGGGGTCCTAGAATGTCACAATGGGCCCTGGGGACAATGGGGGGTCCTGGGATGTCACAATGAGCCCTGCGGACAAGGGTGGTACCCACAGTGTCACAGTGGGCTCTGGGCACAAGGTGGGGTCCCCATAGTATCACAATGGGTCCTGGGGACAAACGTGGCTCCCCTCAATATCAAAATGGGTTCTGGGGACAAAGTGGGCTCCTCGGATGTCAAAATGGACACTGGGGACAAAGTTGGTCCCCACGATGTCTCAATGAGCCCCAGTGACAAAGGGGGGTACCCAGGATGTCACAATGGGCCGTGGGGACAATGAGGGGTCCTGGGATGTCATAATGGGCCCCAGTGACAAAGCGGGTCCCCTGAATGTCACAATGGGTCCTGAGGACAATGGGGGGTCCTGGGACGTCACAATGGGCCCTGGGGACAAGGAGGGATCCCCAGGATGTCACAATGGGCCCTGGGAACAAGGGGGGGTCCCCAGGAAGTCACAATGTGCCCTGGGTACAAAGAGGCGTCCCCTGAATGTCACAATGGGCCCTGGGGACAATAGGGGGTCCTAAGACGTCACAATGGGCCCTGGGGCCAAGCAGGGATCCCCAGGATGTCACAATGGGCCCTGGGGACAATGGGGGGTCCTGAGACGTCACAATGGGCCCCAGTGACAAGGGGGCATCCCCAGGATGTCACAATGGTCCCTGGGGACCAGGGGGGTCCTGCGATGTCACAATGGGCCCTGGGGACAAAGGGGGTCCCCTGGATGTCACAATGGGCTCTGGGGACAAAGGGGATCCCCACGGTGTCACAATGGGCCCTGGGGACAAGGGGGGGTCCCCAGGATGTCACAATGGGCCCTGGGGACAAAGACGGGTCCCCTGACTGTCACAATGGGCCCTGGAGGCAAGGGGGGGTCCTGGGACGTCACAATGGGCCCTGGGGACAAGGGGGGGTCCCCAGGATGTCACAATGGGCCCTGGGGACAAGGGGGTGCCGAGAATGTCAAAATGGGCCCTGGGGACAATGGGGGGTCCTGGAATGTCACAATGGGCCCTGGGGACAAAGGGCGGTCCCCAGGATGTCACAATGGGCCCTGGGGACAATGGGGGGTGCCCAGGATGTGAGAATGAGTCCTGAGGACAAGGGGGGGTCCCCATGGTGTCACAATGCGTCCCCAGTGACAAGGAGGGGTCCCCATGGTGTCACAATAGGCCCTGGGGACAAAGTGGGGTCCTAGAATGTCACAATGGGCCCTGGGGACAATGGGGAGTCCTGGGATGTCACAATGAGCCCTGCGGACAAGGGTGGTACCCACAGTGTCACAGTGGGCTCTGGGCACAAGGCGGGGTCCCCATAGTATCACAATGGGCCCTGGGGACAATGTGGGGTCCTGGAATTTCACTATGGGCCCCAGTGACATAGGGGGTCCCCTGAATGTCACAATGGGTCCTGGGGACAATGGGGGGTCCTGGGACATCACAATGGGCCCTGGGGACAAGGAGGGATCCCCAGGATGTCACAATGGGTACTGGAGACAAAGAGGGGGTCCCCATGGTGTCACAATGGGCCCAAGTGACAAGGAGGGTCCCCACGGTGCCACGATGGGTCCTGGGGACAAGGGCGTCCCCCAGATGTCACAATGGGCCCTGGGGACAATGGGGTTGCCCAGGATGTCACAATGGACCCTGGGGACAAAGGGGGGTGCGCAGGATGTCACAATGGGCACTGGGGACAAAGGGGGGGTCCCCATGGTGTCACAATGGGCCCAAGTGACAAGGAGGGTCCCCACGGTGCCATGATGGGTCCTGGGGACAAAGGGGGTCTTCTGGATGTCACAATGGGCTCTGGGGACAAGGAGGGTCCCCAGGATGTCACAATGGGCCCTGGGGACAAAGTGGGGTGTCGATGGTGTCAAAATGGGCCCTGGGGACAAAGGGCGTCCCCAGGATGTCACAATGGGCCCTGGGGACAAAGGGGGTCCCCACCATATCAGAATGGGCCCTGGGGACAAAGGGGGGTCCCGTGAATGTCACAATGGGCCCTAGGGACAAGGGGGTGCCGAGGAGGTCACAATGGGCCCTGGGGACAATGGGGGTTCCTGGGACGTCACAATGGGCCCTGGGGACAATGGGGGGTCCTGGGACGTCACAATGGGCCCTGGGGACAAGAGGGGATCCCTAGGATGTCACAATGGGCCCTGGGGACTAATGAGGTCCCCACGGTGTCACAATATGTCCTGGAGACAAAGGGGTGTCCCCAGGATGGTACAATGGGCCCTTGGGACAATGGGGTTCCTGGGATGTCACAATGGGTCCCCAGTGAACAAAGGGGGTCCCCAGGACGTCTCAATGGGCCCTGAGGAAAATGGGAGGTCCCCATGGTGTCACAATGGGTCCCCAGTGACAAGGGAGGTCTCCACGGTGCCAGGATGGGTCCTGGGGACAAGGAGGTCCCCAGGATGTCACAATCGGCCCTGGGGACAAAGAGGCTCCCCAGGATGTCACAATGGGACCTGGGGACAAGGGGGTCTCCAGGAACTCACAATGGGCTCTGGGGACAATGGAGGTTCCCCAGGATGTTCACAATAGGCCCTGAGGACAAGGGGTGGTCCCCATGCTGTCACAATGGGTCTCCAGTGACAAGGGGGTCCCCAAGGTGTCACAAGGGGCCCTGGGGACAATGGGGGGTCCTGGGACGTGACAATAGGCCCTGGGGACAAGGGGGTTCCCCACAGTGTCACAATGGGCCCTGAGGACAAGGGGGGGTCCCCATGGTGTCACAATGGTTCCCCAGCGACAAGGAGGGTCCCCATGGTGTCACGATGGGTCCTGGGGACAAGGGGGTCCCCAGGATGTAACAATGGACCCTGGGGACAATGCGGGGTCCTGGGACGTCACAATGGGCCCCAGTGACAAAGGGGGTCCCCAGGATGTCACAATGGGCCCTGGGGACAATGGGGGGTCCTGGGATGTCACAATGGGCCCCAGTGACAAAGGGGGTCCCCTGAATGTCACAATGGGCCCTGGGGACAATGGGGGGTCCTGGGACGTCACAATGGGCCCTGGGGACAAGAGGGGGTCCCCAGGATGTCACAGTGGGCCCTGGGAACAAAGAGGGGTCCCCTGAATGTCACAATGGGCCCTGGGGACAAGGGGGTGCCGAGGATGTCACAATGGGCCTGGGGACATTGGGGGGTCCTGGGACGTCACAATGGGCCCTGGGGACAAGGAGGGGTCCCCAGGGTGTCACAATGGGCCCTGGGGACAAGGGGGGGTCCCCAGGATGTCACAATGGGCTTTGGGGACAAAGAGGGGTCTCTAAAGTGTCACAATGGGCCCTGGGGACACAGAGGGGCCCTAGGACGTCACAATCAGCCCTGGGGACAAGGGGGGGTACCCTGAAAGTCACAATGAGCCCTGGGAACAGAGGGGGCTCCCCAGGACGTCACAATGGGCCCTGGGAACAATGGGGGGTCCTGGGACGTCACAATGGGCCCTGGGGTCAAGGGGGTGTCCCCAGGATGTCACAATAGGCCCTGGGGACAAAGTGGGGTCCTAGAATGTCACAATGGGCCCTGGGGACAATGGGGTGTCCTGGGATGTCACAATGAGCCCTGCGGACAAGGGTGGTACCCACAGTGTCACAGTGGGCTCTGGGCACAAGGGGGGGGTCCCCATAGTATCACAATGCGCCCTGGGGACAAACGTGGCTCCCCTCAATATCAAAATGGGTCCTGGGGACAAAGTGGACTCCTCGGATGTCACAATGGACACTGGGGACAACGGGAGGTCCTGGGACGTCACAATGGGCCCTGGGGACAAAGTTGGTCCCCAAGATGTCTCAATGAGCCCCAGTGACAAAGGGGGGTACCCAGGATGTCACAATGGGCCGTGGGGACAATGAGGCGTCCTGGGACATCACAATGGGTCCTGGGGACAAGGGGGGAACCCCTGAATGTCACAATGGGCCCTGGGGACAATGTGGGGTCCTGGGATGTCACAATGGGCCCCAGTGACAAAGCGGGTCCCCTGAATGTCACAATGGGTCCTGAGGACAATGGGGGGTCCTGGGACGTCACAATGGGCCCTGGGGACAAGGAGGGATCTCCAGGATGTCACAATGGGCCCTGGGAACAAGGGGGGGTCCCCAGGATGTCACAATGTGCCCTGGGTACAAAGAGGCGTCCCCTGAATGTCACAATGGGCCCTGGGGAAAATAGGGGGTCCTAAGAAGTCACAATGGGCCCTGGGGCCAAGCAGGGATCCCCAGGATGTCACAATGGGCCCTGGGGACAATGGGGGGTCCTGGGACGTCAAAATGGGCCCCAGCGACAAGGGGGCATCCCCAGGATGTCACAATGGGCCCTGGGGACAAAGAGGGGTCCCCTGAATGTCACAATGGGCCCTGGTGACAAGGGGGTGCAGTGGATGTCACAATGGGCCCTGGGGACAATGGGGGGTCCTGGAATGTCACAATGGGCCCTGGGGACAATGGGGGTCCCCAGGATGTCACAATGGGCCCTGGGGACAATAGGAGGTTCTGGGAAGTCACAATGGGCCCTGGGGACAATGAGGGTCCCCAGGATGTCACAATGGGCCCTGGAGACAATGGGGGGTGCCCATGGTGTCACAATGGGTCCCCAGTGACAAGGAGGGGTCCACATGGTGTCACAATAGGCCCTGGGGACAAAGTGGGGTCCTAGAATGTCACAATGGGCCCTGGGGACAAAAGGGGTTGCCATGGTGCCGCAATAGGCCCTGGGGTCAAAGGGGGTCCCCATGGTGCTACAATGGGCCCTGGGGACAAAGGGGGGTCCAGGGATGTCACAATGGTCCCTGGGGACAAAGGGGATGTCCCCATGGTGCCACAATGGGCCCTGGGAGCAAGGGGGTCCCCAGGATGTCACAATGGGTCCTGGGGACAATGGGAGGTGCCCAAGATGTCACAATGGACCCTGAGGACAAGCAGGGGTCTCCATGGTGTCACAATGGGTCTCCAGTGACAAGGGGGGGTCCCCATGGTGTCACAATGGGCCCTGGGGACAAACGTGGCTCCCCTCAATATCAAAATGGGTCCTGGGGACAAAGTGGGCTCCTCGGATGTCACAATGGACACTGGGGACAACGGGAGGTCCTGGGACGTCACAATGGGCCCTGGGGACAAAGTTGGTCCCCACGATGTCTCAATGACCCCCAGTGACAAAGGGGGGTACCCAGGATGTCACAATGGGCCTTGGGGACAATGAGGGGTCCTGGGACATCACAATGGGCCCTGGGGACAAGGAGGGATACCCAGGATGTCACAAAGGGCCCTAGGGACAATGGGGGGTCCTGGGAAGTCACAATGGGCCCTGGGGACAAGGGGGGGTCCCCTGAATGTCACAATGGGCCCTGAGGAAAATGGGAGGTCCCCATGGTGTCACAAAGGGTCCCCAGTGACAAGGGAGGCCCCACGGTGCCAGGATGGGTCCTGGGGACAAGGAGGTCCCCAGGATGTCACAATGGGCCCTGGGGACAATGAGGGTCCCCAGAATGTTCACAATGGGCCCAAGGGA